>NW_027327659.1:329573-659147 GCF_047675955.1 Chlorocebus sabaeus | reverse complement strand
ACGGAAGATATTTCCTTTTTCACCATAGCCCTCTATAGGCTTCCAAATATCCCTTTGCCAATTCCACAAGAACAGCTTTAGCAAAAGGCTTCTTGAAGGGAAAGATGTAACCCTGTGAGATGAATTAACAGAACACAGAGCAGTTTCTCAGAAAGCTTCTTTCCAGTTTTGAACGAAAGATGTTTCCTTTTTCACCATTGCCCTCTATGGGCTTCCAAATATCCCTTTGCCAATTCCACCAGAACAGCCTTAGCGAAAGGCTTCTTGAAGGGAAAGATGTAACTCTGTGAGATGAATTAACAGAACACAGAGCAGTTTCTCAGAAAGCTTCTTTCCAGTTTTGAACGGAAGATATTTCCTTTTTCACCATAGCTCTCTATGGGCTTCCAAATATCCCTTTGCCAATTCCACAAGAACAGCCTTAGCGAATGGCTTCTTGAAGGGAAAGATGTAACTCTGTGAGATGAATTAACAGAACACAGAGCAGTTTCTCAGAAAGCTTCTTTCCAGTTTTGAACGGAAGATATTTCCTTTTTCACCATAGCCCTCTATGGGCTTCCAAATATCACTTTGCCAATTCCACAAGAACAGCCTTAGCGAAAGGCTTATTGAAGGGAAAGATGAAACTCTGTGAGATGAACTAACAGAACACAGAGCAGTTTCTCAGAAAGCTTCTTTCCAGTTTTGAACGGAAGATATTTCCTTTTTCACCATAGCCCTCTATGGGCTTCCAAATATCCCTTTGCCAATTCCACAAGAACAGCCTTAGCGAAAGACTTCTTCAAGTGAAAGATGTAACTCTGTGAGATGAATTAACAGAACACAGAGCAGTTTCTCAGAAAGCTTCTTTCCAGTTTTGAACGGAAGATATTTCCTTTTTCACCATAGCCCTCTATGGGCTTCCAAATATCCCTTTGCCAATTCCACAAGAACAGCCTTAGCGAAAGGCTTCTTGAAGGGAAAGATGTAACTCTGTGAGATGAATTAACAGAACACAGAGCAGTTTCTCAGAAAGCTTCTTTCCAGTTTTGAACGGAAGATATTTCCTTTTTCACCATAGCCCTCTATGGGCTTCCAAATATCCCTCTGCCAATTCCACAAGAACAGCCTTAGCGAAAGGCCTCTTGAAGGGAAAGATGTAACTCTGTGAGATGAATTAACAGAACACAGAGCAGTTTCTCAGAAAGCTTCTTTCCAGTTTTGAAGGGAAGATATTTCCTTTTTCACCATAGCCGTCTATGGGCTTCCAAATATCCCTTTGCCAATTCCAGAAGAACAGCCTTAGCGAAAGGTTTCTTCAAGGGAAAGATGTAACCTCTGAGATGAATTAACAGAACACAGAGCAGTTTCTCAGAAAGCTTCTTTCCAGTTTTGAACGGCAGATATTTCATTTTCACCATAGCCCTCTATGGGCTGCCAAATATCCCTTTGCCAATTCCACCAGAACAGACTTAGCGAAAGGCTTCTTGAAGGGAAAGATGTAAACCTGTGGGATGAATTAACAGAACACAGAGCAGTTTCTCAGAAAGCTTCTTTCCAGTTTTGAACGAAGATATTTCCTTTTTCACTGTAGCCCTCTATGGGCTTCCAACTATCCCTTTGCCAATTCCACAAGAACAGCCTTAGCGAAAGGCTTCTTGAAGGGAAAGATGTAACTCTGTGAGATGAATTAACAGAACACAGAGCAGTTTCTCAGAAAGCTTCTTTCCAGTTTTGAACGGAAGGTATTTCCGTTTTCAACATAGCCCTCTATGGGCTTCCAAATATCCCTTTGCCAATTCCACAAGAACAACTTTAGCGAAAGGCTTCTTGAAGAGAAAGATGTAACTCTGTGAGATGAATTAACAGAACACAGAGCAGTTTCTCAGAAAGCTTCTTTCCAGTTTTGAACGGAAGATATTTCCTTTTTCACCATAGCGCTCTGTGGACTTCCAAATATCCCTTTGCCAATTCCACAAGAACAGCCTAAGCGAAAGGCTTCTTGAAGGGAAAGATGTAACTCTGTGAGATGAATTAACAGAACACAGAGCAGTTTCTCAGAAAGCTTCTTTCCAGTTTTGAACGGAAGATATTTCCTTTTTCACCATAGCCCTCTATGGGCTTCCAAATATCCCTTTTCCAATTCCACAAGAACAGCCTTAGCGAAAGGCATCTTGAAGGGAAAGATGTAACTCTGTGAGATGAATTAACAGAACACAGAGCAGTTTCTCAGAAAGCTTCTTTCCAGTTTTGAACGGAAGATATTTCCTTTTTCAACATAGCCCTCTATGGGCTTCCAAATATCCCTTTGCCAATTCCACAAGAACAACTTTAGCGAAAGGCTTCTTGAAGGGAAAGATGTAACTCTGTGAGATGAATAAACAGAACACAGAGCAGTTTCTCAGAAAGCTTCTTTCCAGTTTTGAACGGAAGATATTTCCTTTTTCAACATAGCCCTCTATGGGCTTCCAAATATCCCTTTGCCAATTCCACAAGAACAACTTTAGCGAAAGGCTTATTGAAGGGAAAGATGTAACTCTGTGAGATGAATTAACAGAACACAGAGCAGTTTCTCAGAAAGCTTCTTTCCAGTTTTGAACGGAAGATATTTCCTTTTTCACCATAGCCGTCTATGGGCTTCCAAATATCCCTTTGCCAATTCCACAAGAAAGGCCTTAGCGAAAGGCTTCTTCAAGGGAAAGATGTAACTCTGTGAGATGAATTAACAGAACACAGAGCAGTTTCTCAGAAAGCTTCTTTCCAGTTTTGAACGGAAGGTATTTCCTTTTTCACCATAGCCCTCTATGGGCTTCCAAATATCCCTTTGCCAATTCCACCAGAACAGACTTAGCGAAAGGATTCTTGAAGGGAAAGATGTAACTGTGTGAGATGAATTAACAGAACACAGAGCAGTTTCTCAGAAAGCTTCTTTCCAGTTTTGAACGGAAGATATTTCCTTTTTCACCATAGCCCTCTATGGGCTTCCAAATATCCCTTTGCCAATTCCACAAGAACAGTCTTAGCGAAAGGCTTCTTGAAGGGAAAGATGTAACTCTGTGAGATGAATTAACAGAAAACAGAGCAGTTTCTCAGAAAGCTTCTTTCCAGTTTTGAACGGAAGATATTTCCTTTTTCACCATAGCCCTCTATGGGCTTCCAAATATCCCTTTGACAATTCCACAAGAACAACCTTAGCGAAAGGCTTCTTGAAGGGAAAGATGTAACTCTGTGAGATGAATTAACAGAACATAGAACAGTTTCTCAGAAAGCTTCTTTCCAGTTTTGAACGGAAGATATTTCCTTTTTCACCATAGCCCTCTATAGGCTTCCAAATATCCCTTTGCCAATTCCACAAGAACAGCCTTAGCGAAAGGCTTCTTCAAGGGAAAGATGTAACCCTGTGAGATGAATTAACAGAACACAGAGCAGTTTCTCAGAAAGCTTCTTTCCTGTTTTGAACGGAAGATATTTCCTTTTTCACCATAGCCCTCTATGGGCTTCCAAATATCCCTTTGCCAATTCCACAAGAACAGCCTTAGCGAAAGGCTTCCTGAAGGGAAAGATGTAACTCTGTGAGATGAATTAACAGAACACAGAGCAGTTTCCCAGAAAGCTTCTTTCTAGATTTGAATGGAAGATATTTCCTTTTTCACCATAGCCCTCTATGGGCTTCCAAATATCCCTTTGCCAATTCCACAAGAACAGCCTTAGCGAAAGGCTTCTTGAAGGGAACGATGTAACTCTGTGAGATGAATTAACAGAACACAGAGCAGTTTCTCACAAAGCTTCTTTCCAGTTTTGAACGGAAGATATTTCCTTTTTCACCATAGCCCTCTATGGGCTTCCAAATATCCCTTTGCCAATTCCACAAGAACAGCCTTAGAGAAAGGCTTCTTGAAGGGAAAGATGTAACTCTGTGAGATGAATTAACAGAACACAGAGCAGTTTCTCAGAAAACTTCTTTCCAGTTTTGAACGGAAGATATTTCCTTTTTCACCATAGCCCTCTATGGGCTTCCAAATATCCCTTTGCCAATTCCACAAGAACAGCCTTAGGGAAAGGCTTCTTGAAGGGAAAGATGTAACTCCGTGAGATGAACTAACAGAACACAGAGCAGTTTCTCAGAAAGCTTCTTTCCAGTTTTGAACGGAAGATATTTCCTTTTTCACCATAGCCGTCTATGGGCTTCCAAATATCCCTTTGCCAATTCCACAAGAACAGCCTTAGCAAAAGGCTTCTTGAAGGGAAAGATGTAACTCTGTGAGATGAATTAACAGAACACAGAGCAGTTTCTCAGAAAGCTTCTTTCCAGTTTTGAACGGAAGATATTTCCTTTTTCACCATAGCCCTCTATGGGCTTCCAAATATCCCTTTGCCAATTCCACAAGAACAGACTTAGCGAAAGGCTTCTTGAAGGGAAAGATGTAACTCTGTGAGATGAATTAACAGAACACAGAGCAGTTTCTCAGAAAGCTTCTTTCCAGTTTTGAACGGAAGATATTTCCTTTTTCACCATAGCCCTCTATGTGCTTCCAAATATCCCTTTGCCAATTCCACAAGAACAGCCTTAGTGAAAGGCTTCTTGAAGGGAAAGATGTAACTCTGTGAGATGAATTAACAGAACACAGAGCAGTTTCTCAGAAAGCTTCTTTCCAGTTTTGAACGGAAGATATTTCCTTTTTCACCATAGCAATCTGTGGGCTTCCAAATATCCCTTTGCCAATTCCACAAGAACAGCCTTAGCGAAAGGCTTCTTGAAGGGAAAGATGTAACTCTGTGAGATGAACTAACAGAACACAGAGCAGTTTCTCAGAAAGCTTCTTTCCAATTTTGAACGGAAGATATTTCCTTTTTCACCATAGCCCTCTATGGTCTTCCAAATATCCCTTTGCCAATTCCACAAGAACAGCCTTAGCGAAAGGCTTCTTTAAGGGAACGATGTAACTCTGTGAGATGAATTAACAGAACACAGAGCAGTTTCTCAGAAAGCTTCTTTCCAGTTTTGAACGGAAGATATTTCCTTTTTCACCATAGCCCTCTATGGGCTTCCAAATATCCCTTTGCCAATTCCACAAGAACAGCCTTAGCGAAAGGCTTCTTGAAGGGAAAGATGTAACTCTGTGAGATGAATTAACAGAACACAGAGCAGTTTCTCAGAAAGCTTCTTTCCAGTTTTGAACGGAAGATATTTCCTTTTTCACCATAGCCCTCTATGGGCTTCCAAATATCCCTTTTCCAGTTCCACAAGAACAGCCTTAGCGAAAGGCTTCTTCAAGGGAAAGATGTAACTCTGTGAGATGAATTAACAGAACACAGAGCAGTTTCTCAGAAAGCTTCTTTCCAGTTTTGAACGGAAGATATTTCCTTTTTCACCATAGCCCTCTATGGGCTTCCAAATATCCCTTTGCCAATTCCACAAGAACAGCCTTAGCGAAAGGCTTCTTGAAGGGAAAGATGTAACTCTGTGAGATGAATTAACAGAACACAGAGCAGTTTCTCAGAAAGCTTCTTTCCATTTTTGAACGGAAGATATTTCCTTTTTCACCATAGCCCTCTATGGGCTTCCAAATATCCCTTTGCCAATTCCACAAGAACAGCCTTAGCGAAAGGCTTCTTGAAGGGAAAGATGTAACTCTGTGAGATGAAGTAACAGAACCCAGAGCAGTTTCTCAGAAAGCTTCTTTCCAGTTTTGAACGGAAGATATTTCCTTTTTCACCATAACCGTCTATGGGCTTCCAAATATCCCTTTGCCAATTCCACAAGAACAGCCTTAGCGAAAGGCTTCTTGAAGGGAAAGATGTAACCCTGTGAGATGAATTAACAGAACACAGAGCAGTTTCTCAGAAAGCTTCTTTCCAGTTTTGAAAGGAAGGTATTTCCTTTTTCACCAAAGCCCTCTATGGGCTTCCAAATATCCCTTTGCCAATTCCACCAGAACAGACTTAGCGAAAGGATTCTTGAAGGGAAAGATGTAACTGTGTGAGATGAATTAACAGAACACAGAGCAGTTTCTCAGAAAGCTTCTTTCCAGTTTTGAACGGAAGATATTTCCTTTTTCACCATAGCCCTCTATGGGCTTCCAAATATCCCTTTGCCAATTCCACAAGAACAGTCTTAGCGAAAGGCTTCTTGAAGGGAAAGATGTAACTCTGTGAGATGAATTAACAGAACACAGAGCAGTTTCTCAGAATGCTTCTTTCCAGTTTTGAACGGAAGATATTTCCTTTTTCACCATAGCCCTCTATGGGCTTCCAAATATCCCTTTGCCAATTCCACAAGAACAGCCTTAGGGAAAGGCTTCTTGAAGGGAAAGATGTAACTCTGTGAGATGAATTAACAGAACACAGAACGGTTTCTCAGAAAGCTTCTTTCCAGTTTGTAACGGAAGATATTTCCTTTTTCACCATAGCCCTCTATAGGCTTCCAAATATCCCTTTGCCAATTCCACAAGAACAGCTTTAGCAAAAGGCTTCTTGAAGGGAAAGATGTAACCCTGTGAGATGAATTAACAGAACACAGAGCAGTTTCTCAGAAAGCTTCTTTCCAGTTTTGAACGAAAGATGTTTCCTTTTTCACCATTGCCCTCTATGGGCTTCCAAATATCCCTTTGCCAATTCCACCAGAACAGCCTTAGCGAAAGGCTTCTTGAAGGGAAAGATGTAACTCTGTGAGATGAATTAACAGAACACAGAGCAGTTTCTCAGAAAGCTTCTTTCCAGTTTTGAACGGAAGATATTTCCTTTTTCACCATAGCTCTCTATGGGCTTCCAAATATCCCTTTGCCAATTCCACAAGAACAGCCTTAGCGAATGGCTTCTTGAAGGGAAAGATGTAACTCTGTGAGATGAATTAACAGAACACAGAGCAGTTTCTCAGAAAGCTTCTTTCCAGTTTTGAACGGAAGATATTTCCTTTTTCACCATAGCCCTCTATGGGCTTCCAAATATCACTTTGCCAATTCCACAAGAACAGCCTTAGCGAAAGGCTTATTGAAGGGAAAGATGAAACTCTGTGAGATGAACTAACAGAACACAGAGCAGTTTCTCAGAAAGCTTCTTTCCAGTTTTGAACGGAAGATATTTCCTTTTTCAACATAGCCCTCTATGGGCTTCCAAATATCCCTTTGCCAATTCCACAAGAACAGCCTTAGCGAAAGGCTTCTTGAAGGGAACGATGTAACTCTGTGAGATGAATTAACAGAACACAGAGCAGTTTCTCAGAAAGCTTCTTTCCAGTTTTGAACGGAAGATATTTCCTTTTTCACCATAGCCCTCTATGGGCTTCCAAATATCCCTTTGCCAATTCCACAAGAACAGCCTTAGCGAAAGGCTTCTTGAAGGGAAAGATGTAACTCTGTGAGATGAATTAACAGAACACAGAGCAGTTTCTCAGAAAGCTTCTTTCCAGTTTTGAACGGAAGATATTTCCTTTTTCACCATAGCCCTCTATGGGCTTCCAAATATCCCTTTTCCAGTTCCACAAGAACAGCCTTAGCGAAAGGCTTCTTCAAGGGAAAGATGTAACTCTGTGAGATGAATTAACAGAACACAGAGCAGTTTCTCAGAAAGCTTCTTTCCAGTTTTGAACGGAAGATATTTCCTTTTTCACCATAGCCCTCTATGGGCTTCCAAATATCCCTTTGCCAATTCCACAAGAACAGCCTTAGCGAAAGGCTTCTTGAAGGGAAAGATGTAACTCTGTGAGATGAATTAACAGAACACAGAGCAGTTTCTCAGAAAGCTTCTTTCCAGTTTTGAACGGAAGATATTTCCTTTTTCACCATAGCCCTCTATGGGCTTCCAAATATCCCTTTGCCAATTCCACAAGAACAGCCTTAGCGAAAGACTTCTTCAAGTGAAAGATGTAACTCTGTGAGATGAATTAACAGAACACAGAGCAGTTTCTCAGAAAGCTTCTTTCCAGTTTTGAACGGAAGATATTTCCTTTTTCACCATAGCCCTCTATGGGCTTCCAAATATCCCTCTGCCAATTCCACAAGAACAGCCTTAGCGAAAGGCCTCTTGAAGGGAAAGATGTAACTCTGTGAGATGAATTAACAGAACACAGAGCAGTTTCTCAGAAAGCTTCTTTCCAGTTTTGAAGGGAAGATATTTCCTTTTTCACCATAGCCGTCTATGGGCTTCCAAATATCCCTTTGCCAATTCCAGAAGAACAGCCTTAGCGAAAGGTTTCTTCAAGGGAAAGATGTAACCTCTGAGATGAATTAACAGAACACAGAGCAGTTTCTCAGAAAGCTTCTTTCCAGTTTTGAACGGCAGATATTTCATTTTCACCATAGCCCTCTATGGGCTGCCAAATATCCCTTTGCCAATTCCACCAGAACAGACTTAGCGAAAGGCTTCTTGAAGGGAAAGATGTAAACCTGTGGGATGAATTAACAGAACACAGAGCAGTTTCTCAGAAAGCTTCTTTCCAGTTTTGAACGAAGATATTTCCTTTTTCACTGTAGCCCTCTATGGGCTTCCAACTATCCCTTTGCCAATTCCACAAGAACAGCCTTAGCGAAAGGCTTCTTGAAGGGAAAGATGTAACTCTGTGTGATGAATTAACAGAACACAGAGCAGTTTCTCAGAAAGCTTCTTTCCAGTTTTGAACGGAAAGTATTTCCTTTTTCACCATAGCCCTCTAGGGGCTTCCAAATATCCCTTTGCCAATTCCACCAGAACAGACTTAGCGAAAGGCTTCTTGAAGGGAAAGATGTAACTGTGTGAGATGAATTAACAGAACACAGAGCAGTTTCTCAGAAAGCTTCTTTCCAGTTTTGAACGGAAGATATTTCCTTTTTCAACATAGCCCTCTATGGGCTTCCAAATATCCCTTTGCCAATTAAACAAGAACAGTCTTAGCGAAAGGCTTCTTGAAGGGAAAGATGTAACTCTGTGAGATGAATTAACAGAACACAGAGCAGTTTCTCAGAAAGCTTCTTTCCAGTTTTGAACGGAAGATATTTCCTTTTTCACCATAGCCCTCTATGGGCTTCCAAATATCCCTTTGCCAATTCCACAAGAACAGCCTTAGCGAAAGGCTTCTTGAAGGGAAAGATGTAACTCTGTGAGATGAATTAACAGAACACAGAACAGTTTCTCAGAAAGCTTCTTTCCAGTTTTGAACGGAAGATATTTCCTTTTTCACCATAGCCCTCTACAGGCTTCCAAATATCCCTTTGCCAATTCCACAAGAACAGCCTTAGCGAAAGGCTTCTTGAAGGGAAAGATGTAACCCTGTGAGATGAATTAACAGAACACAGAGCAGTTTCTCAGAAAGCTTCTTTCCAGTTTTGAACGGAAGATATTTCCTTTTTCACCATAGCCCTCTATGGGCTTCCAAATATCCCTTTGCCAATTCCACAAGAACAGCCTTAGCGAAAGGCTTCTTGAAGGGAAAGATGTAACTCTGTGAGGTGAATTAACAGAACACAGAGCAGTTTCTCAGAAAGCTTCTTTCCAGTTTTGAACGGAAGATATTTCCTTTTTCACCATAGCCCTCTATGGGCTTCCAAATATCCCTTTTCCAGTTCCACAAGAACAACTTTAGCGAAAGGCTTCTTGAAGGGAAAGATGTAACTCTGTGAGATGAATTAACAGAACACAGAGCAGTTTCTCAGAAAGCTTCTTTCCAGTTTTGAACGGAAGATATTTCCTTTTTCACCATAGCCCTCTATGGGCTTCCAAATATCCCTTTGCCAATTCCACAAGAACAGCCTTAGCGAAAGGCTTCTTGAAGGGAAAGATGTAACTCTGTGAGATGAATTAACAGAACACAGAGCAGTTTCTCAGAAAGCTTCTTTCCAGTTTTGAACGGAAGATATTTCCTTTTTCACCATAGCCCTCTAAGGGCTTCCAAATATCCCTTTGCCAATTCCACAAGAACAGCCTTAGCGAAAGGCTTCTTCAAGTGAAAGATGTAACCCTGTGAGATGAATTAACAGAACACAGAGCAGGTTCTCAGAAAGCTTCTTTCCAGTTTTGAACGGAAGATATTTCCTTTTTCACCATAGCCCTCTATGGGCTTCCAAATATCCCTCTGCCAATTCCACAAGAACAGCCTTAGCGAAAGGCTTCTTGAAGGGAAAGATGTAACTCTGTGAGATGAATTAAAAGAACACAGAGCAGTTTCTCAGAAAGCTTCTTTCCAGTTTTGAAGGGAAGATATTTCCTTTTTCACCATAGCCGTCTATGGGCTTCCAAATATCCCTTTGCCAATTCCACAAGAACAGCCTTAGCGAAAGGTTTCTTCAAGGGAAAGATGTAACCCTGTGAGATGAATTAACAGAACACAGAGCAGTTTCTCAGAAAGCTTCTTTCCAGTTTTGAACGGAAGATATTTCCTTTTTCACCATAGCCCTCTATGGGCTTCCAAATATCCCTTTGCCAATTCCACAAGAACAGCCTTAGGGAAAGGCTTCTTGAAGGGAAAGATGTAACTCCGTGAGATGAACTAACAGAACACAGAGCAGTTTCTCAGAAAGCTTCTTTCCAGTTTTGAACGGAAGATATTTCCTTTTTCACCATAGCCGTCTATGGGCTTCCAAATATCCCTTTGCCAATTCCACAAGAACAGCCTTAGCAAAAGGCTTCTTGAAGGGAAAGATGTAACTCTGTGAGATGAATTAACAGAACACAGAGCAGTTTCTCAGAAAGCTTCTTTCCAGTTTTGAACGGAAGATATTTCCTTTTTCACCATAGCCCTCTATGGGCTTCCAAATATCCCTTTGCCAATTCCACCAGAACAGACTTAGCGAAAGGATTCTTGAAGGGAAAGATGTAACTGTGTGAGATGAATTAACAGAACACAGAGCAGTTTCTCAGAAAGCTTCTTTCCAGTTTTGAACGGAAGATATTTCCTTTTTCACCATAGCCCTCTATGGGCTTCCAAATATCCCTTTGCCAATTCCACAAGAACAGTCTTAGCGAAAGGCTTCTTGAAGGGAAAGATGTAACTCTGTGAGATGAATTAACAGAAAACAGAGCAGTTTCTCAGAAAGCTTCTTTCCAGTTTTGAACGGAAGATATTTCCTTTTTCACCATAGCCCTCTATGGGCTTCCAAATATCCCTTTGACAATTCCACAAGAACAACCTTAGCGAAAGGCTTCTTGAAGGGAAAGATGTAACTCTGTGAGATGAATTAACAGAACATAGAACAGTTTCTCAGAAAGCTTCTTTCCAGTTTTGAACGGAAGATATTTCCTTTTTCACCATAGCCCTCTATAGGCTTCCAAATATCCCTTTGCCAATTCCACAAGAACAGCCTTAGCGAAAGGCTTCTTCAAGGGAAAGATGTAACCCTGTGAGATGAATTAACAGAACACAGAGCAGTTTCTCAGAAAGCTTCTTTCCTGTTTTGAACGGAAGATATTTCCTTTTTCACCATAGCCCTCTATGGGCTTCCAAATATCCCTTTGCCAATTCCACAAGAACAGCCTTAGCGAAAGGCTTCCTGAAGGGAAAGATGTAACTCTGTGAGATGAATTAACAGAACACAGAGCAGTTTCCCAGAAAGCTTCTTTCTAGATTTGAATGGAAGATATTTCCTTTTTCACCATAGCCCTCTATGGGCTTCCAAATATCCCTTTGCCAATTCCACAAGAACAGCCTTAGCGAAAGGCTTCTTGAAGGGAACGATGTAACTCTGTGAGATGAATTAACAGAACACAGAGCAGTTTCTCACAAAGCTTCTTTCCAGTTTTGAACGGAAGATATTTCCTTTTTCACCATAGCCCTCTATGGGCTTCCAAATATCCCTTTGCCAATTCCACAAGAACAGCCTTAGAGAAAGGCTTCTTGAAGGGAAAGATGTAACTCTGTGAGATGAATTAACAGAACACAGAGCAGTTTCTCAGAAAGCTTCTTTCCAGTTTTGAACGGAAGATATTTCCTTTTTCACCATAGCCCTCTATGGGCTTCCAAATATCCCTTTGCCAATTCCACAAGAACAGCCTTAGGGAAAGGCTTCTTGAAGGGAAAGATGTAACTCCGTGAGATGAACTAACAGAACACAGAGCAGTTTCTCAGAAAGCTTCTTTCCAGTTTTGAACGGAAGATATTTCCTTTTTCACCATAGCCGTCTATGGGCTTCCAAATATCCCTTTGCCAATTCCACAAGAACAGCCTTAGCAAAAGGCTTCTTGAAGGGAAAGATGTAACTCTGTGAGATGAATTAACAGAACACAGAGCAGTTTCTCAGAAAGCTTCTTTCCAGTTTTGAACGGAAGATATTTCCTTTTTCACCATAGCCCTCTATGGGCTTCCAAATATCCCTTTGCCAATTCCACAAGAACAGACTTAGCGAAAGGCTTCTTGAAGGGAAAGATGTAACTCTGTGAGATGAATTAACAGAACACAGAGCAGTTTCTCAGAAAGCTTCTTTCCAGTTTTGAACGGAAGATATTTCCTTTTTCACCATAGCCCTCTATGTGCTTCCAAATATCCCTTTGCCAATTCCACAAGAACAGCCTTAGTGAAAGGCTTCTTGAAGGGAAAGATGTAACTCTGTGAGATGAATTAACAGAACACAGAGCAGTTTCTCAGAAAGCTTCTTTCCAGTTTTGAACGGAAGATATTTCCTTTTTCACCATAGCAATCTGTGGGCTTCCAAATATCCCTTTGCCAATTCCACAAGAACAGCCTTAGCGAAAGGCTTCTTGAAGGGAAAGATGTAACTCTGTGAGATGAACTAACAGAACACAGAGCAGTTTCTCAGAAAGCTTCTTTCCAATTTTGAACGGAAGATATTTCCTTTTTCACCATAGCCCTCTATGGTCTTCCAAATATCCCTTTGCCAATTCCACAAGAACAGCCTTAGCGAAAGGCTTCTTTAAGGGAACGATGTAACTCTGTGAGATGAATTAACAGAACACAGAGCAGTTTCTCAGAAAGCTTCTTTCCAGTTTTGAACGGAAGATATTTCCTTTTTCACCATAGCCCTCTATGGGCTTCCAAATATCCCTTTGCCAATTCCACAAGAACAGCCTTAGCGAAAGGCTTCTTGAAGGGAAAGATGTAACTCTGTGAGATGAATTAACAGAACACAGAGCAGTTTCTCAGAAAGCTTCTTTCCAGTTTTGAACGGAAGATATTTCCTTTTTCACCATAGCCCTCTATGGGCTTCCAAATATCCCTTTTCCAGTTCCACAAGAACAGCCTTAGCGAAAGGCTTCTTCAAGGGAAAGATGTAACTCTGTGAGATGAATTAACAGAACACAGAGCAGTTTCTCAGAAAGCTTCTTTCCAGTTTTGAACGGAAGATATTTCCTTTTTCACCATAGCCCTCTATGGGCTTCCAAATATCCCTTTGCCAATTCCACAAGAACAGCCTTAGCGAAAGGCTTCTTGAAGGGAAAGATGTAACTCTGTGAGATGAATTAACAGAACACAGAGCAGTTTCTCAGAAAGCTTCTTTCCATTTTTGAACAGAAGATATTTCCTTTTTCACCATAGCCCTCTATGGGCTTCCAAATATCCCTTTGCCAATTCCACAAGAACAGCCTTAGCGAAAGGCTTCTTGAAGGGAAAGATGTAACTCTGTGAGATGAAGTAACAGAACCCAGAGCAGTTTCTCAGAAAGCTTCTTTCCAGTTTTGAACGGAAGATATTTCCTTTTTCACCATAACCGTCTATGGGCTTCCAAATATCCCTTTGCCAATTCCACAAGAACAGCCTTAGCGAAAGGCTTCTTGAAGGGAAAGATGTAACCCTGTGAGATGAATTAACAGAACACAGAGCAGTTTCTCAGAAAGCTTCTTTCCAGTTTTGAAAGGAAGGTATTTCCTTTTTCACCAAAGCCCTCTATGGGCTTCCAAATATCCCTTTGCCAATTCCACCAGAACAGACTTAGCGAAAGGATTCTTGAAGGGAAAGATGTAACTGTGTGAGATGAATTAACAGAACACAGAGCAGTTTCTCAGAAAGCTTCTTTCCAGTTTTGAACGGAAGATATTTCCTTTTTCACCATAGCCCTCTATGGGCTTCCAAATATCCCTTTGCCAATTCCACAAGAACAGTCTTAGCGAAAGGCTTCTTGAAGGGAAAGATGTAACTCTGTGAGATGAATTAACAGAACACAGAGCAGTTTCTCAGAATGCTTCTTTCCAGTTTTGAACGGAAGATATTTCCTTTTTCACCATAGCCCTCTATGGGCTTCCAAATATCCCTTTGCCAATTCCACAAGAACAGCCTTAGGGAAAGGCTTCTTGAAGGGAAAGATGTAACTCTGTGAGATGAATTAACAGAACACAGAACGGTTTCTCAGAAAGCTTCTTTCCAGTTTGTAACGGAAGATATTTCCTTTTTCACCATAGCCCTCTATAGGCTTCCAAATATCCCTTTGCCAATTCCACAAGAACAGCTTTAGCAAAAGGCTTCTTGAAGGGAAAGATGTAACCCTGTGAGATGAATTAACAGAACACAGAGCAGTTTCTCAGAAAGCTTCTTTCCAGTTTTGAACGAAAGATGTTTCCTTTTTCACCATTGCCCTCTATGGGCTTCCAAATATCCCTTTGCCAATTTCACCAGAACAGCCTTAGCGAAAGGCTTCTTGAAGGGAAAGATGTAACTCTGTGAGATGAATTAACAGAACACAGAGCAGTTTCTCAGAATGCTTCTTTCCAGTTTTGAACGGAAGATATTTCCTTTTTCACCATAGCTCTCTATGGGCTTCCAAATATCCCTTTGCCAATTCCACAAGAACAGCCTTAGCGAATGGCTTCTTGAAGGGAAAGATGTAACTCTGTGAGATGAATTAACAGAACACAGAGCAGTTTCTCAGAAAGCTTCTTTCCAGTTTTGAACGGAAGATATTTCCTTTTTCACCATAGCCCTCTATGGGCTTCCAAATATCACTTTGCCAATTCCACAAGAACAGCCTTAGCGAAAGGCTTATTGAAGGGAAAGATGAAACTCTGTGAGATGAACTAACAGAACACAGAGCAGTTTCTCAGAAAGCTTCTTTCCAGTTTTGAACGGAAGATATTTCCTTTTTCAACATAGCCCTCTATGGGCTTCCAAATATCCCTTTGCCAATTCCACAAGAACAGCCTTAGCGAAAGGCTTCTTGAAGGGAACGATGTAACTCTGTGAGATGAATTAACAGAACACAGAGCAGTTTCTCAGAAAGCTTCTTTCCAGTTTTGAACGGAAGATATTTCCTTTTTCACCATAGCCCTCTATGGGCTTCCAAATATCCCTTTGCCAATTCCACAAGAACAGCCTTAGCGAAAGGCTTCTTGAAGGGAAAGATGTAACTCTGTGAGATGAATTAACAGAACACAGAGCAGTTTCTCAGAAAGCTTCTTTCCAGTTTTGAACGGAAGATATTTCCTTTTTCACCATAGCCCTCTATGGGCTTCCAAATATCCCTTTTCCAGTTCCACAAGAACAGCCTTAGCGAAAGGCTTCTTCAAGGGAAAGATGTAACTCTGTGAGATGAATTAACAGAACACAGAGCAGTTTCTCAGAAAGCTTCTTTCCAGTTTTGAACGGAAGATATTTCCTTTTTCACCATAGCCCTCTATGGGCTTCCAAATATCCCTTTGCCAATTCCACAAGAACAGCCTTAGCGAAAGGCTTCTTGAAGGGAAAGATGTAACTCTGTGAGATGAATTAACAGAACACAGAGCAGTTTCTCAGAAAGCTTCTTTCCAGTTTTGAACGGAAGATATTTCCTTTTTCACCATAGCCCTCTATGGGCTTCCAAATATCCCTTTGCCAATTCCACAAGAACAGCCTTAGCGAAAGACTTCTTCAAGTGAAAGATGTAACTCTGTGAGATGAATTAACAGAACACAGAGCAGTTTCTCAGAAAGCTTCTTTCCAGTTTTGAACGGAAGATATTTCCTTTTTCACCATAGCCCTCTATGGGCTTCCAAATATCCCTCTGCCAATTCCACAAGAACAGCCTTAGCGAAAGGCCTCTTGAAGGGAAAGATGTAACTCTGTGAGATGAATTAACAGAACACAGAGCAGTTTCTCAGAAAGCTTCTTTCCAGTTTTGAAGGGAAGATATTTCCTTTTTCACCATAGCCGTCTATGGGCTTCCAAATATCCCTTTGCCAATTCCAGAAGAACAGCCTTAGCGAAAGGTTTCTTCAAGGGAAAGATGTAACCTCTGAGATGAATTAACAGAACACAGAGCAGTTTCTCAGAAAGCTTCTTTCCAGTTTTGAACGGCAGATATTTCATTTTCACCATAGCCCTCTATGGGCTGCCAAATATCCCTTTGCCAATTCCACCAGAACAGACTTAGCGAAAGGCTTCTTGAAGGGAAAGATGTAAACCTGTGGGATGAATTAACAGAACACAGAGCAGTTTCTCAGAAAGCTTCTTTCCAGTTTTGAACGAAGATATTTCCTTTTTCACTGTAGCCCTCTATGGGCTTCCAACTATCCCTTTGCCAATTCCACAAGAACAGCCTTAGCGAAAGGCTTCTTGAAGGGAAAGATGTAACTCTGTGTGATGAATTAACAGAACACAGAGCAGTTTCTCAGAAAGCTTCTTTCCAGTTTTGAACGGAAGGTATTTCCTTTTTCACCATAGCCCTCTATGGGCTTCCAAATATCCCTTTGCCAATTCCACCAGAACAGACTTAGCGAAAGGCTTCTTGAAGGGAAAGATGTAACTGTGTGAGATGAATTAACAGAACACAGAGCAGTTTCTCAGAAAGCTTCTTTCCAGTTTTGAACGGAAGATATTTCCTTTTTCAACATAGCCCTCTATGGGCTTCCAAATATCCCTTTGCCAATTAAACAAGAACAGTCTTAGCGAAAGGCTTCTTGAAGGGAAAGATGTAACTCTGTGAGATGAATTAACAGAACACAGAGCAGTTTCTCAGAAAGCTTCTTTCCAGTTTTGAACGGAAGATATTTCCTTTTTCACCATAGCCCTCTATGGGCTTCCAAATATCCCTTTGCCAATTCCACAAGAACAGCCTTAGCGAAAGGCTTCTTGAAGGGAAAGATGTAACTCTGTGAGATGAATTAACAGAACACAGAACAGTTTCTCAGAAAGCTTCTTTCCAGTTTTGAACGGAAGATATTTCCTTTTTCACCATAGCCCTCTACAGGCTTCCAAATATCCCTTTGCCAATTCCACAAGAACAGCCTTAGCGAAAGGCTTCTTGAAGGGAAAGATGTAACCCTGTGAGATGAATTAACAGAACACAGAGCAGTTTCTCAGAAAGCTTCTTTCCAGTTTTGAACGGAAGATATTTCCTTTTTCACCATAGCCCTCTATGGGCTTCCAAATATCCCTTTGCCAATTCCACAAGAACAGCCTTAGCGAAAGGCTTCTTGAAGGGAAAGATGTAACTCTGTGAGGTGAATTAACAGAACACAGAGCAGTTTCTCAGAAAGCTTCTTTCCAGTTTTGAACGGAAGATATTTCCTTTTTCACCATAGCCCTCTATGGGCTTCCAAATATCCCTTTTCCAGTTCCACAAGAACAACTTTAGCGAAAGGCTTCTTGAAGGGAAAGATGTAACTCTGTGAGATGAATTAACAGAACACAGAGCAGTTTCTCAGAAAGCTTCTTTCCAGTTTTGAACGGAAGATATTTCCTTTTTCACCATAGCCCTCTATGGGCTTCCAAATATCCCTTTGCCAATTCCACAAGAACAGCCTTAGCGAAAGGCTTCTTGAAGGGAAAGATGTAACTCTGTGAGATGAATTAACAGAACACAGAGCAGTTTCTCAGAAAGCTTCTTTCCAGTTTTGAACGGAAGATATTTCCTTTTTCACCATAGCCCTCTAAGGGCTTCCAAATATCCCTTTGCCAATTCCACAAGAACAGCCTTAGCGAAAGGCTTCTTCAAGTGAAAGATGTAACCCTGTGAGATGAATTAACAGAACACAGAGCAGGTTCTCAGAAAGCTTCTTTCCAGTTTTGAACGGAAGATATTTCCTTTTTCACCATAGCCCTCTATGGGCTTCCAAATATCCCTCTGCCAATTCCACAAGAACAGCCTTAGCGAAAGGCTTCTTGAAGGGAAAGATGTAACTCTGTGAGATGAATTAAAAGAACACAGAGCAGTTTCTCAGAAAGCTTCTTTCCAGTTTTGAAGGGAAGATATTTCCTTTTTCACCATAGCCGTCTATGGGCTTCCAAATATCCCTTTGCCAATTCCACAAGAACAGCCTTAGCGAAAGGTTTCTTCAAGGGAAAGATGTAACCCTGTGAGATGAATTAACAGAACACAGAGCAGTTTCTCAGAAAGCTTCTTTCCAGTTTTGAACGGAAGATATTTCCTTTTTCACCATAGCCCTCTATGGGCTTCCAAATATCCCTTTGCCAATTCCACCAGAACAGACTTAGCGAAAGGCTTCTTGAAGGGAAAGATGTAAATCTGTGAGATGAATTAACAGAACACAGAGCAGTTTCTCAGAAAGCTTCTTTCCAGTTTTGAACGGAAGATATTTCCTTTTTCACCGTAGCCCTCTATGGGCTTCCAACTATCCCTTTGCCAATTTCACAAGAACAGTCTTAGCGAAAGACTTCTTGAAGGGAAAGATGTTACTCTGTGAGATGAATTAACAGAACACAGAGCAGTTTCTCAGAAAGCTTCTTTCCAGTTTAAAACGGAAGATATTTCCTTTTTCACCATAGCCCTCTATGGGCTTCCAAATATCCCTTTGCCAATTCCACAAGAGCAGCCTTAGCGAAAGACTTCTTGAAGGGAAAGATGTAACTCTGTGAGATGAATTAACAGAACACAGAGCAGTTTCTCAGAAAGCTTCTTTCCAGTTTTGAACGGAAGATATTTCCTTTTTCACCATAGCCCTCTATGGGCTTCCAAATATCCCTTTGCCAATTCCACAAGAACAGCCTTAGCGAAAGGTTTCTTCAAGGGAAAGATGTAACTCTGTGAGATGAATTAACAGAACACAGAGCAGTTTCTCAGAAAGCTTCTTTCCAGTTTTGAACGGAAGATATTTCCTTTTTCACCATAGCCCTCTATGGGCTTCCAAATATGACTTTGCCAATTCCACAAGAACAGTCTTAGCGAAAGGCTTCTTGAAGGGAAAGATGTAACTCTGTGAGATGAATTAACAGAACACAGAGCAGTTTCTCAGAAAGCTTCTTTCCAGTTTTGAACGGAAGATATTTCCTTTTTCACCATAGCCCTCTATGGGCTTCCAAATATCCCTTTGCCAATTCCACAAGAACAGCCTTAGCGAAAGGCTTCTTGAAGGGAAAGATGTAACTCTGTGAGATGAATTAACAGAACACAGAGCAGTTTCTCAGAAAGCTTCTTTCCATTTTTGAACGGAAGATATTTCCTTTTTCACCATAGCCCTCTATGGGCTTCCAAATATCCCTTTGCCAATTCCACAAGAACAGCCTTAGCGAAAGGCTTCTTGAAGGGAAAGATGTAACTCTGTGAGATGAAGTAACAGAACCCAGAGCAGTTTCTCAGAAAGCTTCTTTCCAGTTTTGAACGGAAGATATTTCCTTTTTCACCATAACCGTGTATGGGCTTCCAAATATCCCTTTGCCAATTCCACAAGAACAGCCTTAGCGAAAGGCTTCTTGAAGAGAAAGATGTAACCCTGTGAGATGAATTAACAGAACACAGAGCAGTTTCTCAGAAAGCTTCTTTCCAGTTTTGAACGGAAGGTATTTCCTTTTTCACCAAAGCCCTCTATGGGCTTCCAAATATCCCTTTGCCAATTCCACCAGAACAGACTTAGCGAAAGGATTCTTGAAGGGAAAGATGTAACTGTGTGAGATGAATTAACAGAACACAGAGCAGTTTCTCAGAAAGCTTCTTTCCAGTTTTGAACGGATGATATTTCCTTTTTCACCATAGCCCTCTATGGGCTTCCAAATATCCCTTTGCCAATTCCACAAGAACAGCCTTAGGGAAAGGCTTCTTGAAGGGAAAGATGTAACTCTGTGAGATGAATTAACAGAACACAGAACAGTTTCTCAGAAAGCTTCTTTCCAGTTTGTAACGGAAGATATTTCCTTTTTCACCATAGCCCTCTATAGGCTTCCAAATATCCCTTTGCCAATTCCACAAGAACAGCTTTAGCAAAAGGCTTCTTGAAGGGAAAGATGTAACCCTGTAAGATGAATTAACAGAACACAGAGCAGTTTCTCAGAAAGCTTCTTTCCAGTTTTGAACGAAAGATGTTTCCTTTTTCACCATTGCCCTCTATGGGCTTCCAAATATCCCTTTGCCAATTCCACCAGAACAGCCTTAGCGAAAGGCTTCTTGAAGGGAAAGATGTAACTCTGTGAGATGAATTAACAGAACACAGAGCAGTTTCTCAGAAAGCTTCTTTCCAGTTTTGAACGGAAGATATTTCCTTTTTCACCATAGCCCTCTATGGGCTTCCAAATATCCCTTTGCCAATTCCACAAGAACAGCCTTAGCGAATGGCTTCTTGAAGGGAAAGATGTAACTCTGTGAGATGAATTAACAGAACACAGAGCAGTTTCTCAGAAAGCTTCTTTCCAGTTTTGAACGGAAGATATTTCCTTTTTCACCATAGCCCTCTATGGGCTTCCAAATATCACTTTGCCAATTCCACAAGAACAGCCTTAGCGAAAGGCTTATTGAAGGGAAAGATGAAACTCTGTGAGATGAACTAACAGAACACAGAGCAGTTTCTCAGAAAGCTTCTTTCCAGTTTTGAACGGAAGATATTTCCTTTTTCAACATAGCCCTCTATGGGCTTCCAAATATCCCTTTGCCAATTCCACAAGAACAGCCTTAGCGAAAGGCTTCTTGAAGGGAACGATGTAACTCTGTGAGATGAATTAACAGAACACAGAGCAGTTTCTCAGAAAGCTTCTTTCCAGTTTTGAACGGAAGATATTTCCTTTTTCACCATAGCCCTCTATGGGCTTCCAAATATCCCTTTGCCAATTCCACAAGAACAGCCTTAGCGAAAGGCTTCTTGAAGGGAAAGATGTAACTCTGTGAGATGAATTAACAGAACACAGAGCAGTTTCTCAGAAAGCTTCTTTCCAGTTTTGAACGGAAGATATTTCCTTTTTTCACCATAGCCCTCTATGGGCTTCCAAATATCCCTTTTCCAGTTCCACAAGAACAGCCTTAGCGAAAGGCTTCTTCAAGGGAAAGATGTAACTCTGTGAGATGAATTAACAGAACACAGAGCAGTTTCTCAGAAAGCTTCTTTCCAGTTTTGAACGGAAGATATTTCCTTTTTCACCATAGCCCTCTATGGGCTTCCAAATATCCCTTTGCCAATTCCACAAGAACAGCCTTAGCGAAAGGCTTCTTGAAGGGAAAGATGTAACTCTGTGAGATGAATTAACAGAACACAGAGCAGTTTCTCAGAAAGCTTCTTTCCAGTTTTGAACGGAAGATATTTCCTTTTTCACCATAGCCCTCTATGGGCTTCCAAATATCCCTTTGCCAATTCCACAAGAACAGCCTTAGCGAAAGACTTCTTCAAGTGAAAGATGTAACTCTGTGAGATGAATTAACAGAACACAGAGCAGTTTCTCAGAAAGCTTCTTTCCAGTTTTGAACGGAAGATATTTCCTTTTTCACCATAGCCCTCTATGGGCTTCCAAATATCCCTCTGCCAATTCCACAAGAACAGCCTTAGCGAAAGGCCTCTTGAAGGGAAAGATGTAACTCTGTGAGATGAATTAACAGAACACAGAGCAGTTTCTCAGAAAGCTTCTTTCCAGTTTTGAAGGGAAGATATTTCCTTTTTCACCATAGCCCTCTATGGGCTTCCAAATATCCCTTTGCCAATTCCACAAGAACAACCTTAGCGAAAGGCTTCTTGAAGGGAAAGATGTAACTCTGTGAGATGAATTAACAGAACACAGAACAGTTTCTCAGAAAGCTTCTTTCCAGTTTTGAACGGAAGATATTTCCTTTTTCACCATAGCCCTCTATAGGCTTCCAAATATCCCTTTGCCAATTCCACAAGAACAGCCTTAGCGAAAGGCTTCTTGAAGGGAAAGATGTAACCCTGTGAGATGAATTAACAGAACACAGAGCAGTTTCTCAGAAAGCTTCTTTCCAGTTTTGAACGGAAGATATTTCCTTTTTCACCATTGCCCTCTATGGGCTTCCAAATATCCCTTTGCCAATTCCACAAGAACAGCCTTAGCGAAAGGCTTCTTGAAGGGAAAGATGTAACTCTGTGAGGTGAATTAACAGAACACAGAGCAGTTTCCCAGAAAGCTTCTTTCTAGATTTGAATGGAAGATATTTCCTTTTTCACCATAGCCCTCTATGGGCTTCCAAATATCCCTTTGCCAATTCCACAAGAACAGCCTTAGCGAAAGGCTTCTTGAAGGGAAAGATGTAACTCTGTGGGATGAATTAACAGAACACAGAGCAGTTTCTCAGAAAGCTTCTTTCCAGTTTTGAACGGAAGATATTTCCTTTTTCACCATAGCCCTCTATGTTCTTCCAAATATCCCTTTGCCAATTCCACAAGAACAGCCTTAGAGAAAGGCTTCTTGAAGGGAAAGATGTAACTCTGTGAGATGAATTAACAGAACACAGAGCAGTTTCTCACAAAGCTTCTTTCCAGTTTTGAACGGAAGATATTTCCTTTTTCACCATAGCCCTCTATGGGCTTCCAAATATCCCTTTGCCAATTCCACAAGAACAGCCTTAGCGAAAGGCTTCTTGAAGGGAAAGATGTAACTCTGTGAGATGAATTAACAGAACACAGAGCAGTTTTTCAGAAAGCTTCTTTCCAGTTTTGAACGGAAGATATTTCCTTTTTCACCATAGCCCTCTATGGGCTTCCAAATATCCCTCTGCCAATTCCACAAGAACAGCCTTAGCGAAAGGCCTCTTGAAGGGAAAGATGTAACTCTGTGAGATGAATTAACAGAACACAGAGCAGTTTCTCAGAAAGCTTCTTTCCAGTTTTGAAGGGAAGATATTTCCTTTTTCACCATAGCCGTCTATGGGCTTCCAAATATCCCTTTGCCAATTCCAGAAGAACAGCCTTAGCGAAAGGTTTCTTCAAGGGAAAGATGTAACCTCTGAGATGAATTAACAGAACACAGAGCAGTTTCTCAGAAAGCTTCTTTCCAGTTTTGAACGGCAGATATTTCATTTTCACCATAGCCCTCTATGGGCTGCCAAATATCCCTTTGCCAATTCCACCAGAACAGACTTAGCGAAAGGCTTCTTGAAGGGAAAGATGTAAACCTGTGGGATGAATTAACAGAACACAGAGCAGTTTCTCAGAAAGCTTCTTTCCAGTTTTGAACGAAGATATTTCCTTTTTCACTGTAGCCCTCTATGGGCTTCCAAATATCCCTTTGCCAATTCCACAAGAACAGCCTTAGCGAAAGGCTTCTTCAAGGGAAAGATGTAACTCTGTGAGATGAATTAACAGAACACAGAGCAGTTTCTCAGAAAGCTTCTTTCCAGTTTTGAACGGAAGGTATTTCCTTTTTCACCATAGCCCTCTATGGGCTTCCAAATATCCCTTTGCCAATTCCACCAGAACAGACTTAGCGAAAGGCTTCTTGAAGGGAAAGATGTAACTGTGTGAGATGAATTAACAGAACACAGAGCAGTTTCTCAGAAAGCTTCTTTCCAGTTTTGAACGGAAGATATTTCCTTTTTCAACATAGCCCTCTATGGGCTTCCAAATATCCCTTTGCCAATTAAACAAGAACAGTCTTAGCGAAAGGCTTCTTGAAGGGAAAGATGTAACTCTGTGAGATGAATTAACAGAACACAGAGCAGTTTCTCAGAAAGCTTCTTTCCAGTTTTGAACGGAAGATATTTCCTTTTTCACCATAGCCCTCTATGGGCTTCCAAATATCCCTTTGCCAATTCCACAAGAACAGCCTTAGCGAAAGGCTTCTTGAAGGGAAAGATGTAACTCTGTGAGATGAATTAACAGAACACAGAACAGTTTCTCAGAAAGCTTCTTTCCAGTTTTGAACGGAAGATATTTCCTTTTTCACCATAGCCCTCTATAGGCTTCCAAATATCCCTTTGCCAATTCCACAAGAACAGCCTTAGCGAAAGGCTTCTTGAAGGGAAAGATGTAACCCTGTGAGATGAATTAACAGAACACAGAGCAGTTTCTCAGAAAGCTTCTTTCCAGTTTTGAACGGAAGATATTTCCTTTTTCACCATAGCCCTCTATGGGCTTCCAAATATCCCTTTGCCAATTCCACAAGAACAGCCTTAGCGAAAGGCTTCTTGAAGGGAAAGATGTAACTCTGTGAGGTGAATTAACAGAACACAGAGCAGTTTCTCAGAAAGCTTCTTTCCAGTTTTGAACGGAAGATATTTCCTTTTTCACCATAGCCCTCTATGGGCTTCCAAATATCCCTTTTCCAGTTCCACAAGAACAACTTTAGCGAAAGGCTTCTTGAAGGGAAAGATGTAACTCTGTGAGATGAATTAACAGAACACAGAGCAGTTTCTCAGAAAGCTTCTTTCCAGTTTTGAACGGAAGATATTTCCTTTTTCACCATAGCCCTCTATGGGCTTCCAAATATCCCTTTGCCAATTCCATGAGAACAGCCTTAGCGAAAGGCTTCTTGAAGGGAAAGATGTAACTCTATGAGATGAATTAACAGAACACAGAGCAGTTTCTCAGAAAGCTTCTTTCCAGTTTTGAACGGAAGATATTTCCTTTTTCACCATAGCCCACTATGGGCTTCCAAATATCCCTTTGCCAATTCCACAAGAACAGCCTTATCGAAAGGCTTCTTGAAGGGAAAGATGTAACTCTGTGAGATGAATTAACAGAACACAGAGCAGTTTCTCAGAAAGCTTCTTTCTAGTTTTGAATGGAAGATATTTCCTTTTTCACCCTAGCCCTCTATGGGCTTCCAAATATCCCTTTGCCAATTCCACAAGAACAGCCTTAGCGAAAGGCTTCTTGAAGGGAAAGATGAAACTCTGTGAGATGAACTAACAGAACACAGAGCAGTTTCTCAGAAAACTTCTTTCCAGTTTTGAACGGAAGATATTTCCTTTTTCACCATAGCCCTCTATGGGCTTCCAAATATCCCTTTGCCAATTCCACAAGAACAACTTTAGCGAAAGGCTTCTTGAAGGGAAAGATGTAACTCTGTGAGATGAATAAACAGAACACAGAGCAGTTTCTCAGAAAGCTTCTTTCCAGTTTTGAACGGAAGATATTTCCTTTTTCAACATAGCCCTCTATGGGCTTCCAAATATCCCTTTGCCAATTCCACAAGAACAACATTAGCGAAAGGCTTCTTGAAGGGAAAGATGTAACTCTGTGAGATGAATTAACAGAACACAGAGCAGTTTCTCAGAAAGCTTCTTTCCAGTTTTGAACGGAAGATATTTCCTTTTTCACCATAGCCGTCTATGGGCTTCCAAATATCCCTTTGCCAATTCCACAAGAACAGCCTTAGCGAAAGGCTTCTTGAAGGGAAAGATGTAACCCTGTGAGATGAATTAACAGAACACAGAGCAGTTTCTCAGAAAGCTTCTTTCCAGTTTTGAACGGAAGATATTTCCTTTTTCACCATTGCCCTCTATGGGCTTCCAAATATCCCTTTGCCAATTCCACAAGAACAACCTTAGCGAAAGGCTTCTTGAAGGGAAAGATGTAACTCTGTGAGGTGAATTAACAGAACACAGAGCAGTTTCCCAGAAAGCTTCTTTCTAGATTTGAATGGAAGATATTTCCTTTTTCACCATAGCCCTCTATGGGCTTCCAAATATCCCTTTGCCAATTCCACAAGAACAGCCTTAGCGAAAGGCTTCTTGAAGGGAAAGATGTAACTCTGTGGGATGAATTAACAGAACACAGAGCAGTTTCTCAGAAAGCTTCTTTCCAGTTTTGAACGGAAGATATTTCCTTTTTCACCATAGCCCTCTATGGGCTTCCAAATATCCCTTTGCCAATTCCACAAGAACAGCCTTAGAGAAAGGCTTCTTGAAGGGAAAGATGTAACTCTGTGAGATGAATTCACAGAACACAGAGCAGTTTCTCAGAAAGCTTCTTTCCAGTTTTGAACGGAAGATATTTCCTTTTTCACCATAGCCCTCTATGGGCTTCCAAATATCCCTTTGCCAATTCCACAAGAACAGCCTTAGCGAAAGGCTTCTTGAAGGGAAAGATGTAACTCTGTGAGATGAATTAACAGAACACAGAGCAGTTTCCCAGAAAGCTTCTTTCTAGATTTGAATGGAAGATATTTCCTTTTTCACCATAGCCCTCTATGGGCTTCCAAATATCCCTTTGCCAATTCCACAAGAACAGCGTTAGCGAAAGGCTTCTTGAAGGGAACGATGTAACTCTGTGAGATGAATTAACAGAACACAGAGCAGTTTCTCAGAAAGCTTCTTTCCAGTTTTGAACGGAAGATATTTCCTTTTTCACCATAGCCCTCTATGGGCTTCCAAATATCCCTTTGCCAATTCCACAAGAACAGCCTTGGCGAAAGGCTTCTTGAAGGGAAAGATGTAACTCTGTGAGATGAATTAACAGAACACAGAGCAGTTTCTCAGAAAGCTTCTTTCCAGTTTTGAACGGAAGATATTTCCTTTTTCAACATA
Organism: Chlorocebus sabaeus; assembly: GCF_047675955.1. Lineage (NCBI taxonomy): Eukaryota > Metazoa > Chordata > Mammalia > Primates > Cercopithecidae > Chlorocebus > Chlorocebus sabaeus. Next base: position 632,643 of record NW_027327659.1, on the reverse strand, counting down.
GCCCTCTATGGGCTTCCAAATATCCCTTTGCCAATTCCACAAGAACAACTTTAGCGAAAGGCTTCTTGAAGGGAAAGATGTAACTCTGTGAGATGAATTAACAGAACACAGAGCAGTTTCTCAGAAAGCTTCTTTCCAGTTTTGAACGGAAGATATTTCCTTTTTCACCATAGCCCTCTGTGGGCTTCCAAATATCCCTTTGCCAATTCCACAAGAACAGCCTTAGCGAAAGGCTTCTTGAAGGGAAAGATGTAACTCTGTGAGATGAATTAACAGAACACAGAGCAGTTTCTCAGAAAGCTTCTTTCCAGTTTTGAACGGAAGATATTTCCTTTTTCACTATAGCCCTCTATGGGCTTCCAAATATCCCTTTTCCAATTCCACAAGAACAGCCTTAGCGAAAGGCATCTTGAAGGGAAAGATGAAACTCTGTGAGATGAATTAACAGAACACAGAGCAGTTTCTCAGAAAGCTTCTTTCCAGTTTTGAACGGAAGATATTTCCTTTTTCAACATAGCCCTCTATGGGCTTCCAAATATCCCTTTGCCAATTCCACAAGAACAACTTTAGCGAAAGGCTTCTTGAAGGGAAAGATGTAACTCTGTGAGATGAATAAACAGAACACAGAGCAGTTTCTCAGAAAGCTTCTTTCCAGTTTTGAACGGAAGATATTTCCTTTTTCAACATAGCCCTCTATGGGCTTCCAAATATCCCTTTGACAATTCCACAAGAACAACTTTAGCGAAAGGCTTCTTGAAGGGAAATATGTAACTCTGTGAGATGAATTAACAGAACACAGAGCAGTTTCTCAGAAAGCTTCTTTCCAGTTTTGAACGGAAGATATTTCCTTTTTCACCATAGCCGTCTATGGGCTTCCAAATATCCCTTTGCCAATTCCAGAAGAACAGCCTTAGCGAAAGGCTTCTTCAAGGGAAAGATGTAACTCTGTGAGATGAATTAACAGAACACAGAGCAGTTTCTCAGAAAGCTTCTTTCCAGTTTTGAACGGAAGGTATTTCCTTTTTCACCATAGCCCTCTATGGGCTTCCAAATATCCCTTTGCCAATTCCACCAGAACAGACTTAGCGAAAGGATTCTTGAAGGGAAAGATGTAACTGTGTTAGATGAATTAACAGAACACAGAGCAGTTTCTCAGAAAGCTTCTTTCCAGTTTTGAACGGAAGATATTTCCTTTTTCACCATAGCCCTCTATGGGCTTCCAAATATCCCTTTGCCAATTCCACAAGAACAGTCTTAGCGAAAGGCTTCTTGAAGGGAAAGATGTAACTCTGTGAGATGAATTAACAGAACACAGAGCAGTTTCTCAGAAAGCTTCTTTCCAGTTTTGAACGGAAGATATTTCCTTTTTCACCATAGCCCTCTATGGGCTTCCAAATATCCCTTTGCCAATTCCACAAGAACAACCTTAGCGAAAGGCTTCTTGAAGGGAAAGATGTAACTCTGTGAGATGAATTAACAGAACACAGAACAGTTTCTCAGAAAGCTTCTTTCCAGTTTTGAACGGAAGATATTTCCTTTTTCACCATAGCCCTCTATAGGCTTCCAAATATCCCTTTGCCAATTCCACAAGAACAGCCTTAGCGAAAGGCTTCTTGAAGGGAAAGATGTAACCCTGTGAGATGAATTAACAGAACACAGAGCAGTTTCTCAGAAAGCTTCTTTCCAGTTTTGAACGGAAGATATTTCCTTTTTCACCATTGCCCTCTATGGGCTTCCAAATATCCCTTTGCCAATTCCACAAGAACAGCCTTAGCGAAAGGCTTCTTGAAGGGAAAGATGTAACTCTATGAGATGAATTAACAGAACACAGAGCAGTTTCCCAGAAAGCTTCTTTCTAGATTTGAATGGAAGATATTTCCTTTTTCACCATAGCCCTCTATGGGCTTCCAAATATCCCTTTGCCAATTCCACAAGAACAGCCTTAGCGAAAGGCTTCTTGAAGGGAACGATGTAACTCTGTGAGATGAATTAACAGAACACAGAGCAGTTTCTCAGAAAGCTTCTTTCCAGTTTTGAACGGAAGATATTTCGTTTTTCACCATAGCCCTCTATGGGCTTCCAAATATCCCTTTGCCAATTCCACAAGAACAGCCTTAGAGAAAGGCTTCTTGAAGGGAAAGATGTAACTCTGTGAGATGAATTAACAGAACACAGAGCAGTTTCTCAGAAAGCTTCTTTCCAGTTTTGAACGGAAGATATTTCCTTTTTCACCATAGCCCTCTATGGGCTTCCAAATATCCCTTTGCCAATTCCACAAGAACAGCCTTAGCGAAAGGCTTCTTGAAGGGAAAGATGTAACTCTGTGAGATGAATTAACAGAACACAGAGCAGTTTCTCAGAAAGCTTCTTTCTGGTTTTGAACGGAAGATATTTCCTTTTTCACCATTGCCCTCTATGGGCTTCCAAATATCCCTTTGCCAATTCCACAAGAACAGCCTTAGAGAAAGGCTTCTTGAAGGGAAAGATGTAACTCTGTGAGATGAATTAACAGAACACAGAGCAGTTTCTCACAAAGCTTCTTTCCAGTTTTGAACGGAAGATATTTCCTTTTTCACCATAGCCCTCTATGGGCTTCCAAATATCCCTTTGCCAATTCCACAAGAACAGCCTTAGCGAAAGGCTTCTTGAAGGGAAAGATGTAACTCTGTGAGATGAATTAACAGAACACAGAGCAGTTTTTCAGAAAGCTTCTTTCCAGTTTTGAACGGAAGATATTTCCTTTTTCACCATAGCCCTCTATGGGCTTCCAAATATCCCTCTGCCAATTCCACAAGAACAGCCTTAGCGAAAGGCCTCTTGAAGGGAAAGATGTAACTCTGTGAGATGAATTAACAGAACACAGAGCAGTTTCTCAGAAAGCTTCTTTCCAGTTTTGAAGGGAAGATATTTCCTTTTTCACCATAGCCGTCTATGGGCTTCCAAATATCCCTTTGCCAATTCCAGAAGAACAGCCTTAGCGAAAGGTTTCTTCAAGGGAAAGATGTAACCTCTGAGATGAATTAACAGAACACAGAGCAGTTTCTCAGAAAGCTTCTTTCCAGTTTTGAACGGCAGATATTTCATTTTCACCATAGCCCTCTATGGGCTGCCAAATATCCCTTTGCCAATTCCACCAGAACAGACTTAGCGAAAGGCTTCTTGAAGGGAAAGATGTAAACCTGTGGGATGAATTAACAGAACACAGAGCAGTTTCTCAGAAAGCTTCTTTCCAGTTTTGAACGAAGATATTTCCTTTTTCACTGTAGCCCTCTATGGGCTTCCAAATATCCCTTTGCCAATTCCACAAGAACAGCCTTAGCGAAAGGCTTCTTCAAGGGAAAGATGTAACTCTGTGAGATGAATTAACAGAACACAGAGCAGTTTCTCAGAAAGCTTCTTTCCAGTTTTGAACGGAAGGTATTTCCTTTTTCACCATAGCCCTCTATGGGCTTCCAAATATCCCTTTGCCAATTCCACCAGAACAGACTTAGCGAAAGGCTTCTTGAAGGGAAAGATGTAACTGTGTGAGATGAATTAACAGAACACAGAGCAGTTTCTCAGAAAGCTTCTTTCCAGTTTTGAACGGAAGATATTTCCTTTTTCAACATAGCCCTCTATGGGCTTCCAAATATCCCTTTGCCAATTAAACAAGAACAGTCTTAGCGAAAGGCTTCTTGAAGGGAAAGATGTAACTCTGTGAGATGAATTAACAGAACACAGAGCAGTTTCTCAGAAAGCTTCTTTCCAGTTTTGAACGGAAGATATTTCCTTTTTCACCATAGCCCTCTATGGGCTTCCAAATATCCCTTTGCCAATTCCACAAGAACAGCCTTAGCGAAAGGCTTCTTGAAGGGAAAGATGTAACTCTGTGAGATGAATTAACAGAACACAGAACAGTTTCTCAGAAAGCTTCTTTCCAGTTTTGAACGGAAGATATTTCCTTTTTCACCATAGCCCTCTATAGGCTTCCAAATATCCCTTTGCCAATTCCACAAGAACAGCCTTAGCGAAAGGCTTCTTGAAGGGAAAGATGTAACCCTGTGAGATGAATTAACAGAACACAGAGCAGTTTCTCAGAAAGCTTCTTTCCAGTTTTGAACGGAAGATATTTCCTTTTTCACCATAGCCCTCTATGGGCTTCCAAATATCCCTTTGCCAATTCCACAAGAACAGCCTTAGCGAAAGGCTTCTTGAAGGGAAAGATGTAACTCTGTGAGGTGAATTAACAGAACACAGAGCAGTTTCTCAGAAAGCTTCTTTCCAGTTTTGAACGGAAGATATTTCCTTTTTCACCATAGCCCTCTATGGGCTTCCAAATATCCCTTTTCCAGTTCCACAAGAACAACTTTAGCGAAAGGCTTCTTGAAGGGAAAGATGTAACTCTGTGAGATGAATTAACAGAACACAGAGCAGTTTCTCAGAAAGCTTCTTTCCAGTTTTGAACGGAAGATATTTCCTTTTTCACCATAGCCCTCTATGGGCTTCCAAATATCCCTTTGCCAATTCCATGAGAACAGCCTTAGCGAAAGGCTTCTTGAAGGGAAAGATGTAACTCTATGAGATGAATTAACAGAACACAGAGCAGTTTCTCAGAAAGCTTCTTTCCAGTTTTGAACGGAAGATATTTCCTTTTTCACCATAGCCCACTATGGGCTTCCAAATATCCCTTTGCCAATTCCACAAGAACAGCCTTATCGAAAGGCTTCTTGAAGGGAAAGATGTAACTCTGTGAGATGAATTAACAGAACACAGAGCAGTTTCTCAGAAAGCTTCTTTCTAGTTTTGAATGGAAGATATTTCCTTTTTCACCCTAGCCCTCTATGGGCTTCCAAATATCCCTTTGCCAATTCCACAAGAACAGCCTTAGCGAAAGGCTTCTTGAAGGGAAAGATGAAACTCTGTGAGATGAACTAACAGAACACAGAGCAGTTTCTCAGAAAACTTCTTTCCAGTTTTGAACGGAAGATATTTCCTTTTTCACCATAGCCCTCTATGGGCTTCCAAATATCCCTTTGCCAATTCCACAAGAACAACTTTAGCGAAAGGCTTCTTGAAGGGAAAGATGTAACTCTGTGAGATGAATAAACAGAACACAGAGCAGTTTCTCAGAAAGCTTCTTTCCAGTTTTGAACGGAAGATATTTCCTTTTTCAACATAGCCCTCTATGGGCTTCCAAATATCCCTTTGCCAATTCCACAAGAACAACATTAGCGAAAGGCTTCTTGAAGGGAAAGATGTAACTCTGTGAGATGAATTAACAGAACACAGAGCAGTTTCTCAGAAAGCTTCTTTCCAGTTTTGAACGGAAGATATTTCCTTTTTCACCATAGCCGTCTATGGGCTTCCAAATATCCCTTTGCCAATTCCACAAGAACAGCCTTAGCGAAAGGCTTCTTGAAGGGAAAGATGTAACCCTGTGAGATGAATTAACAGAACACAGAGCAGTTTCTCAGAAAGCTTCTTTCCAGTTTTGAACGGAAGATATTTCCTTTTTCACCATTGCCCTCTATGGGCTTCCAAATATCCCTTTGCCAATTCCACAAGAACAACCTTAGCGAAAGGCTTCTTGAAGGGAAAGATGTAACTCTGTGAGGTGAATTAACAGAACACAGAGCAGTTTCCCAGAAAGCTTCTTTCTAGATTTGAATGGAAGATATTTCCTTTTTCACCATAGCCCTCTATGGGCTTCCAAATATCCCTTTGCCAATTCCACAAGAACAGCCTTAGCGAAAGGCTTCTTGAAGGGAAAGATGTAACTCTGTGGGATGAATTAACAGAACACAGAGCAGTTTCTCAGAAAGCTTCTTTCCAGTTTTGAACGGAAGATATTTCCTTTTTCACCATAGCCCTCTATGGGCTTCCAAATATCCCTTTGCCAATTCCACAAGAACAGCCTTAGAGAAAGGCTTCTTGAAGGGAAAGATGTAACTCTGTGAGATGAATTCACAGAACACAGAGCAGTTTCTCAGAAAGCTTCTTTCCAGTTTTGAACGGAAGATATTTCCTTTTTCACCATAGCCCTCTATGGGCTTCCAAATATCCCTTTGCCAATTCCACAAGAACAGCCTTAGCGAAAGGCTTCTTGAAGGGAAAGATGTAACTCTGTGAGATGAATTAACAGAACACAGAGCAGTTTCCCAGAAAGCTTCTTTCTAGATTTGAATGGAAGATATTTCCTTTTTCACCATAGCCCTCTATGGGCTTCCAAATATCCCTTTGCCAATTCCACAAGAACAGCGTTAGCGAAAGGCTTCTTGAAGGGAACGATGTAACTCTGTGAGATGAATTAACAGAACACAGAGCAGTTTCTCAGAAAGCTTCTTTCCAGTTTTGAACGGAAGATATTTCCTTTTTCACCATAGCCCTCTATGGGCTTCCAAATATCCCTTTGCCAATTCCACAAGAACAGCCTTGGCGAAAGGCTTCTTGAAGGGAAAGATGTAACTCTGTGAGATGAATTAACAGAACACAGAGCAGTTTCTCAGAAAGCTTCTTTCCAGTTTTGAACGGAAGATATTTCCTTTTTCAACATAGCCCTCTATGGGCTTCCAAATATCCCTTTGCCAATTCCACAAGAACAACTTTAGCGAAAGGCTTCTTGAAGGGAAAGATGTAACTCTGTGAGATGAATTAACAGAACACAGAGCAGTTTCTCAGAAAGCTTCTTTCCAGTTTTGAACGGAAGATATTTCCTTTTTCACCATAGCCCTCTGTGGGCTTCCAAATATCCCTTTGCCAATTCCACAAGAACAGCCTTAGCGAAAGGCTTCTTGAAGGGAAAGATGTAACTCTGTGAGATGAATTAACAGAACACAGAGCAGTTTCTCAGAAAGCTTCTTTCCAGTTTTGAACGGAAGATATTTCCTTTTTCACTATAGCCCTCTATGGGCTTCCAAATATCCCTTTTCCAATTCCACAAGAACAGCCTTAGCGAAAGGCATCTTGAAGGGAAAGATGAAACTCTGTGAGATGAATTAACAGAACACAGAGCAGTTTCTCAGAAAGCTTCTTTCCAGTTTTGAACGGAAGATATTTCCTTTTTCAACATAGCCCTCTATGGGCTTCCAAATATCCCTTTGCCAATTCCACAAGAACAACTTTAGCGAAAGGCTTCTTGAAGGGAAAGATGTAACTCTGTGAGATGAATAAACAGAACACAGAGCAGTTTCTCAGAAAGCTTCTTTCCAGTTTTGAACGGAAGATATTTCCTTTTTCAACATAGCCCTCTATGGGCTTCCAAATATCCCTTTGACAATTCCACAAGAACAACTTTAGCGAAAGGCTTCTTGAAGGGAAATATGTAACTCTGTGAGATGAATTAACAGAACACAGAGCAGTTTCTCAGAAAGCTTCTTTCCAGTTTTGAACGGAAGATATTTCCTTTTTCACCATAGCCGTCTATGGGCTTCCAAATATCCCTTTGCCAATTCCAGAAGAACAGCCTTAGCGAAAGGCTTCTTCAAGGGAAAGATGTAACTCTGTGAGATGAATTAACAGAACACAGAGCAGTTTCTCAGAAAGCTTCTTTCCAGTTTTGAACGGAAGGTATTTCCTTTTTCACCATAGCCCTCTATGGGCTTCCAAATATCCCTTTGCCAATTCCACAAGAACAGCCTTAGCGAAAGGTTTCTTCAAGGGAAAGATGTAACTCTGTGAGATGAATTAACAGAACACAGAGCAGTTTCTCAGAAAGCTTCTTTCCAGTTTTGAACGGAAGATATTTCCTTTTTCACCATAGCCCTCTATGGGCTTCCAAATATGACTTTGCCAATTCCACAAGAACAGTCTTAGCGAAAGGCTTCTTGAAGGGAAAGATGTAACTCTGTGAGATGAATTAACAGAACACAGAGCAGTTTCTCAGAAAGCTTCTTTCCAGTTTTGAACGGAAGATATTTCCTTTTTCACCATAGCCCTCTATGGGCTTCCAAATATCCCTTTGCCAATTCCACAAGAACAACCTTAGCGAAAGGCTTCTTGAAGGGAAAGATGTAACTCTGTGAGATGAATTAACAGAACACAGAACAGTTTCTCAGAAAGCTTCTTTCCAGTTTTGAACGGAAGATATTTCCTTTTTCACCATAGCCCTCTATAGGCTTCCAAATATCCCTTTGCCAATTCCACAAGAACAGCCTTAGCGAAAGGCTTCTTGAAGGGAAAGATGTAACCCTGTGAGATGAATTAACAGAACACAGAGCAGTTTCTCAGAAAGCTTCTTTCCAGTTTTGAACGGAAGATATTTCCTTTTTCACCATTGCCCTCTATGGGCTTCCAAATATCCCTTTGCCAATTCCACAAGAACAGCCTTAGCGAAAGGCTTCTTGAAGGGAAAGATGTAACTCTATGAGATGAATTAACAGAACACAGAGCAGTTTCCCAGAAAGCTTCTTTCTAGATTTGAATGGAAGATATTTCCTTTTTCACCATAGCCCTCTATGGGCTTCCAAATATCCCTTTGCCAATTCCACAAGAACAGCCTTAGCGAAAGGCTTCTTGAAGGGAACGATGTAACTCTGTGAGATGAATTAACAGAACACAGAGCAGTTTCTCAGAAAGCTTCTTTCCAGTTTTGAACGGAAGATATTTCGTTTTTCACCATAGCCCTCTATGGGCTTCCAAATATCCCTTTGCCAATTCCACAAGAACAGCCTTAGAGAAAGGCTTCTTGAAGGGAAAGATGTAACTCTGTGAGATGAATTAACAGAACACAGAGCAGTTTCTCAGAAAGCTTCTTTCCAGTTTTGAACGGAAGATATTTCCTTTTTCACCATAGCCCTCTATGGGCTTCCAAATATCCCTTTGCCAATTCCACAAGAACAGCCTTAGCGAAAGGCTTCTTGAAGGGAAAGATGTAACTCTGTGAGATGAATTAACAGAACACAGAGCAGTTTCTCAGAAAGCTTCTTTCTGGTTTTGAACGGAAGATATTTCCTTTTTCACCATTGCCCTCTATGGGCTTCCAAATATCCCTTTGCCAATTCCACAAGAACAGCCTTAGAGAAAGGCTTCTTGAAGGGAAAGATGTAACTCTGTGAGATGAATTAACAGAACACAGAGCAGTTTCTCAGAAAACTTCTTTCCAGTTTTGAACGGAAGATATTTCCTTTTTCACCATAGCACTCTATGGGCTTCCAAATATCCCTTTGCCAATTCCACAAGAACAGCCTTAGCGAAAGGCTTCTTGAAGGGAAAGATGTAACTCCGTGAGATGAACTAACAGAACACAGAGCAGTTTCTCAGAAAGCTTCTATCCAGTTTTGAACGGAAGATATTTCCTTTTTCACCATAGCCGTCTATGGGCTTCCAAATATCCCTTTGCCAATTCCACAAGAACAGCCTTAGCGAAAGGCTTCTTGAAGGGAAAGATGTAACTCTGTGAGATGAATTAACAGAACACAGAGCAGTTTCTCAGAAAGCTTCTTTCCAGTTTTGAACGGAAGATATTTCCTTTTTCACCATAGCCCTCTATGGGCTTACAAAAATATCCCTTTGCCAATTCCACAAGAACAGACTTAGCGAAAGGCTTCTTGAAGGGAAAGATGTAACTCTGTGAGATGAATTAACAGAACACAGAGCAGTTTCTCAGAAAGCTTCTTTCCAGTATTGAACGGAAGATATTTCCTTTTTCACCATAGCCCTCTATGTGCTTCCAAATATCCCTTTGCCAATTCCACAAGAACAGCCTTAGTGAAAGGCTTCTTGAAGGGAAAGATGTAACTCTGTGAGATGAATTAACAGAACACAGAGCAGTTTCTCAGAAAGCTTCTTTCCAGTTTTGAACGGAAGATATTTCCTTTTTCACCATAGCAATCTGTGGGCTTCCAAATATCCCTTTGCCAATTCCACAAGAACAGCCTTAGCGAAAGGCTTCTTGAAGGGAAAGATGTAACTCTGTGAGATGAACTAACAGAACACAGAGCAGTTTCTCAGAAAGCTTCTTTCCAGTTTTGAACGGAAGATATTTCCTTTTTTACCATAGCCCTCTATGGTCTTCCAAATATCCCTTTGCCAATTCCACAAGAACAGCCTTAGCGAAAGGCTTCTTCAAGGAAAAGATGTAACTCTGTGAGATGAATTAACAGAACACAGAGCAGTTTCTCAGAAAGCTTCTTTCCAGTTTTGAACGGAAGATATTTCCTTTTTCACCATAGCCCTCTATGGGCTTCCAAATATCCCTTTGCCAATTCCACAAGAACAGCCTTAGCGAAAGGCTTCTTGAAGGGAAAGATGTAACTCTGTGAGATGAATTAACAGAACACAGAGCAGTTTCTCAGAAAGCTTCTTTCCAGTTTTGAACGGAAGATATTTCCTTTTTCACCATAGCCCTCTATGGGCTTCCAAATATCCCTTTGCCAATTCCACAAGAACAGCCTTAGCGAAAGGCTTCTTCAAGTGAAAGATGTAACCCTGTGAGATGAATTAACAGAACACAGAGCAGGTTCTCAAAAAGCTTCTTTCCAGTTTTGAACGGAAGATATTTCCTTTTTCACCATAGCCCTCTATGGGCTTCCAAATATCCCTCTGCCAATTCCACAAGAACAGCCTTAGCGAAAGGCTTCTTGAAGGGAAAGATGTAACTCTGTGAGATGAATTAAAAGAACACAGAGCAGTTTCTCAGAAAGCTTCTTTCCAGTTTTGAAGGGAAGATATTTCCTTTTTCAGCATAGCCGTCTATGGGCTTCCAAATATCCCTTTGCCAATTCCACAAGAACAGCCTTAGCGAAAGGTTTCTTCAAGGGAAAGGTGTCACCCTGTGAGATGAATTAACAGAACACAGAGCAGTTTCTCAGAAAGCTTCTTTCCAGTTTTGAACGGAAGATATTTCCTTTTCAACCGTAGCCCTCTATGGGCTTCCAACTATCCCTTTGCCAATTTCACAAGAACAGTCTTAGCGAAAGACTTCTTGAAGGGAAAGATGTTACTCTGTGAGATGAATTAACAGAACACAGAGCAGTTTCTCAGAAAGCTTCTTTCCAGTTTAAAACAGAAGATATTTCCTTTTTCACCATAGCCCTCTATGGGCTTCCAAATATCCCTTTGCCAATTCCACAAGAACAGCCTTAGCGAAAGACTTCTTGAAGGGAAAGATGTATCTCTGTGAGATGAATTAACAGAACACAGAGCAGTTTCTCAGAAAGCTTCTTTCCAGTTTTGAACGGAAGATATTTCCTTTTTCACCATAGCCCTCTATGGGCTTCCAAATATCCCTTTGCCAATTCCACAAGAACAGCCTTAGCGAAAGGTTTCTTCAAGGGAAAGATGTAACTCTGTGAGATGAATTAACAGAACACAGAGCAGTTTCTCAGAAAGCTTCTTTCCAGTTTTGAACGGAAGATATTCCCTTTTTCACCATAGCCCTCTATGGGCTTCCAAATATGACTTTGCCAATTCCACAAGAACAGTCTTAGCGAAAGGCTTCTTGAAGGGAAAGATGTAACTCTGTGAGATGAATTAACAGAACACAGAGCAGTTTCTCAGAAAGCTTCTTTCCAGTTTTGAACGGAAGGTATTTCCTTTTTCACCAAAGCCCTCTATGGGCTTCCAAATATCCCTTTGCCAATTCCACCAGAACAGACTTAGCGAAAGGATTCTTGAAGGGAAAGATGTAACTGTGTGAGATGAATTCACAGAACACAGAGCAGTTTCTCAGAAAGCTTCTTTCCAGTTTTGAACGGAAGATATTTCCTTTTTCACCATAGCCCTCTATGGGCTTACAAAAATATCCCTTTGCCAATTCCACAAGAACAGACTTAGCGAAAGGCTTCTTGAAGGGAAAGATGTAACTCTGTGAGATGAATTAACAGAACACAGAGCAGTTTCTCAGAAAGCTTCTTTCCAGTATTGAACGGAAGATATTTCCTTTTTCACCATAGCCCTCTATGTGCTTCCAAATATCCCTTTGCCAATTCCACAAGAACAGCCTTAGTGAAAGGCTTCTTGAAGGGAAAGATGTAACTCTGTGAGATGAATTAACAGAACACAGAGCAGTTTCTCAGAAAGCTTCTTTCCAGTTTTGAACGGAAGATATTTCCTTTTTCACCATAGCAATCTGTGGGCTTCCAAATATCCCTTTGCCAATTCCACAAGAACAGCCTTAGCGAAAGGCTTCTTGAAGGGAAAGATGTAACTCTGTGAGATGAACTAACAGAACACAGAGCAGTTTCTCAGAAAGCTTCTTTCCAGTTTTGAACGGAAGATATTTCCTTTTTTACCATAGCCCTCTATGGTCTTCCAAATATCCCTTTGCCAATTCCACAAGAACAGCCTTAGCGAAAGGCTTCTTCAAGGAAAAGATGTAACTCTGTGAGATGAATTAACAGAACACAGAGCAGTTTCTCAGAAAGCTTCTTTCCAGTTTTGAACGGAAGATATTTCCTTTTTCACCATAGCCCTCTATGGGCTTCCAAATATCCCTTTGCCAATTCCACAAGAACAGCCTTAGCGAAAGGCTTCTTGAAGGGAAAGATGTAACTCTGTGAGATGAATTAACAGAACACAGAGCAGTTTCTCAGAAAGCTTCTTTCCAGTTTTGAACGGAAGATATTTCCTTTTTCACCATAGCCCTCTATGGGCTTCCAAATATCCCTTTGCCAATTCCACAAGAACAGCCTTAGCGAAAGGCTTCTTCAAGTGAAAGATGTAACCCTGTGAGATGAATTAACAGAACACAGAGCAGGTTCTCAGAAAGCTTCTTTCCAGTTTTGAACGGAAGATATTTCCTTTTTCACCATAGCCCTCTATGGGCTTCCAAATATCCCTCTGCCAATTCCACAAGAACAGCCTTAGCGAAAGGCTTCTTGAAGGGAAAGATGTAACTCTGTGAGATGAATTAAAAGAACACAGAGCAGTTTCTCAGAAAGCTTCTTTCCAGTTTTGAAGGGAAGATATTTCCTTTTTCAGCATAACCGTCTATGGGCTTCCAAATATCCCTTTGCCAATTCCACAAGAACAGCCTTAGCGAAAGGTTTCTTCAAGGGAAAGGTGTCACCCTGTGAGATGAATTAACAGAACACAGAGCAGTTTCTCAGAAAGCTTCTTTCCAGTTTTGAACGGAAGATATTTCCTTTTCAACCGTAGCCCTCTATGGGCTTCCAACTATCCCTTTGCCAATTTCACAAGAACAGTCTTAGCGAAAGACTTCTTGAAGGGAAAGATGTTACTCTGTGAGATGAATTAACAGAACACAGAGCAGTTTCTCAGAAAGCTTCTTTCCAGTTTAAAACAGAAGATATTTCCTTTTTCACCATAGCCCTCTATGGGCTTCCAAATATCCCTTTGCCAATTCCACAAGAACAGCCTTAGCGAAAGACTTCTTGAAGGGAAAGATGTATCTCTGTGAGATGAATTAACAGAACACAGAGCAGTTTCTCAGAAAGCTTCTTTCCAGTTTTGAACGGAAGATATTTCCTTTTTCACCATAGCCCTCTATGGGCTTCCAAATATCCCTTTGCCAATTCCACAAGAACAGCCTTAGCGAAAGGTTTCTTCAAGGGAAAGATGTAACTCTGTGAGATGAATTAACAGAACACAGAGCAGTTTCTCAGAAAGCTTCTTTCCAGTTTTGAACGGAAGATATTTCCTTTTTCACCATAGCCCTCTATGGGCTTCCAAATATGACTTTGCCAATTCCACAAGAACAGTCTTAGCGAAAGGCTTCTTGAAGGGAAAGATGTAACTCTGTGAGATGAATTAACAGAACACAGAGCAGTTTCTCAGAAAGCTTCTTTCCAGTTTTGAACGGAAGGTATTTCCTTTTTCACCAAAGCCCTCTATGGGCTTCCAAATATCCCTTTGCCAATTCCACCAGAACAGACTTAGCGAAAGGATTCTTGAAGGGAAAGATGTAACTGTGTGAGATGAATTCACAGAACACAGAGCAGTTTCTCAGAAAGCTTCTTTCCAGTTTTGAACGGAAGATATTTCCTTTTTCACCATAGCCCTCTATGGGCTTCCAAATATCCCTTTGCCAATTCCGCAAGAACAGTCTTAGCGAAAGGCTTCTTGAAGGGAAAGATGTAACTCTGTGAGATGAATTAACAGAACACAGAGCAGTTTCTCAGAAAGCTTCTTTCCAGTTTTGAACGGAAGATATTTCCTTTTTCACCATAGCCCTCTATGGGCTTCCAAATATCCCTTTGCCAATTCCACAAGAACAGCCTTAGGGAAAGGCTTCTTGAAGGGAAAGATGTAACTCTGTGAGATGAATTAACAGAACACAGAACAGTTTCTCAGAAAGCTTCTTTCCAGTTTTGAACGGAAGATATTTCCTTTTTCACCATAGCCCTCTATAGGCTTCCAAATATCCCTTTGCCAATTCCACAAGAACAGCTTTAGCGAAAGGCTTCTTGAAGGGAAAGATATAACCCTGTGAGATGAATTAACAGAACACAGAGCAGTTTCTCAGAAAGCTTCTTTCCAGTTTTGAACGGAAGATATTTCCTTTTTCACCATTGCCCTCTATGGGCTTCCAAATATCCCTTTGCCAATTCCACAAGAACAGCCTTAGCGAAAGGCTTCTTGAAGGGAACGATGTAACTCTGTGAGATGAATTAACAGAACACAGAGCAGTTTCTCAGAAAGCTTCTTTCCAGTTTTGAACGGAAGATATTTCCTTTTTCACCATAGCCCTCTATGGGCTTCCAAATATCCCTTTGCCAATTCCACAAGAACAGCCTTAGAGAAAGGCTTCTTGAAGGGAAAGATGTAACTCTGTGAGATGAATTAACATAACACAGAGCAGTTTCTCAGAAAACTTCTTTCCAGTTTTGAACGGAAGATATTTCCTTTTTCACCATAGCCCTCTATGGGCTTCCAAATATCCCTTTGCCAATTCCACAAGAACAGCCTTAGCGAAAGGCTTCTTGAAGGGAAAGATGTAACTCTGTGAGATGAACTAACAGACACAGAGCAGTTTCTGAGAAAGCTTCTTTCCAGTTTTGAACGGAAGATATTTCCTTTTTCACCTTAGCCCTCTATGGGCTTCCAAATATCCCTTCGCCAATTCCACAAGAACAGCCTTAGCGAAAGGCTTCTTGAAGGGAAAGATGTAACTCTGTGAGATGAATTAACAAAACACAGAGCAGTTTCTCAGAAAGCTTCTTTCCAGTTTTGAACGGAAGATATTTCCTTTTTCACCATAGCCGTCTATGGGCTTCCAAATATCCCTTTGCCAATTCCACAAGAACAGCCTTAGCGAAAGGCTTCTTGAAGGGAAAGATGTAACTCTGTGAGATGAATTAACAGAACACGGAGCAGTTTCTCAGAAAGCTTCTTTCCAGTTTTGAACGGAAGATATTTCCTTTTTCACCATAGCCCTCTATGGGCTTCCAAATATCCCTTTGCCAATTCCACAAGAACAGACTTAGCGAAAGGCTTCTTGAAGGGAAAGATGTAACTCTGTGAGATGAATTAACAGAACGCAGAGCAGTTTCTCAGAAAGCTTCTTTCCAGTTTTGAACGGAAGATATTTCCTTTTTCACCATAGCCCTCTATGTGCTTCCAAATATCCCTTTGCCAATTCCACAAGAACAGCCTTAGTGAAAGGCTTCTTGAAGGGAAAGATGTAACTCTGTGAGATGAATTAACAAAACACAGAGCAGTTTCTCAGAAAGCTTCTTTCCAGTTTTGAACGGAAGATATTTCCTTTTTCACCATAGCCCTCTATGGGCTTCCAAATATCCCTTTGCCAATTCCACAAGAACAGACTTAGTGAAAGGCTTCTTGAAGGGAAAGATGTAACTCTGTGAGATGAATTAACAGAACACAGAGCAGTTTCTCAGAAAGCTTCTTTCCAGTTTTGAACGGAAGATATTTCCTTTTTCACCATAGCCCTCTAAGGGCTTCCAAATATCCCTTTGCCAATTCCACAAGAACAGCCTTAGCGAAAGGCTTCTTGAAGGGAAAGATGTAACTCTGTGAGATGAACTAACAGACACAGAGCAGTTTCTGAGAAAGCTTCTTTCCAGTTTTGAACGGAAGATATTTCCTTTTTCACCATTGCCCTCTATGGGCTTCCAAATATCCCTTTGCCAATTCCACAAGAACAGCCTTAGCGAAAGGCTTCTTGAAGGGAAAGATGTAACTCTATGAGATGAATTAACAGAACACAGAGCAGTTTCCCAGAAAGCTTCTTTCTAGATTTGAATGGAAGATATTTCCTTTTTCACCATAGCCCTCTATGGGCTTCCAAATATCCCTTTGCCAATTCCACAAGAACAGCCTTAGCGAAAGGCTTCTTGAAGGGAACGATGTAACTCTGTGAGATGAATTAACAGAACACAGAGCAGTTTCTCAGAAAGCTTCTTTCCAGTTTTGAACGGAAGATATTTCGTTTTTCACCATAGCCCTCTATGGGCTTCCAAATATCCCTTTGCCAATTCCACAAGAACAGCCTTAGAGAAAGGCTTCTTGAAGGGAAAGATGTAACTCTGTGAGATGAATTAACAGAACACAGAGCAGTTTCTCAGAAAGCTTCTTTCCAGTTTTGAACGGAAGATATTTCCTTTTTCACCATAGCCCTCTATGGACTTCCAAATATCCCTTTGCCAATTCCACAAGAACAGCCTTAGCGAAAGGCTTCTTGAAGGGAAAGATGTAACTCTGTGAGATGAATTAACAGAACACAGAGCAGTTTCTCAGAAAGCTTCTTTCTGGTTTTGAACGGAAGATATTTCCTTTTTCACCATTGCCCTCTATGGGCTTCCAAATATCCCTTTGCCAATTCCACAAGAACAGCCTTAGAGAAAGGCTTCTTGAAGGGAAAGATGTAACTCTGTGAGATGAATTAACAGAACACAGAGCAGTTTCTCAGAAAACTTCTTTCCAGTTTTGAACGGAAGATATTTCCTTTTTCACCATAGCCCTCTATGGGCTTCCAAATATCCCTTTGCCAATTCCACAAGAACAGCCTTAGCGAAAGGCTTCTTGAAGGGAAAGATGTAACTCCGTGAGATGAACTAACAGAACACAGAGCAGTTTCTCAGAAAGCTTCTATCCAGTTTTGAACGGAAGATATTTCCTTTTTCACCATAGCCGTCTATGGGCTTCCAAATATCCCTTTGCCAATTCCACAAGAACAGCCTTAGCGAAAGGCTTCTTGAAGGGAAAGATGTAACTCTGTGAGATGAATTAACAGAACACAGAGCAGTTTCTCAGAAAGCTTCTTTCCAGTTTTGAACGGAAGATATTTCCTTTTTCACCATAGCCCTCTATGGGCTTACAAAAATATCCCTTTGCCAATTCCACAAGAACAGACTTAGCGAAAGGCTTCTTGAAGGGAAAGATGTAACTCTGTGAGATGAATTAACAGAACACAGAGCAGTTTCTCAGAAAGCTTCTTTCCAGTATTGAACGGAAGATATTTCCTTTTTCACCATAGCCCTCTATGTGCTTCCAAATATCCCTTTGCCAATTCCACAAGAACAGCCTTAGTGAAAGGCTTCTTGAAGGGAAAGATGTAACTCTGTGAGATGAATTAACAGAACACAGAGCAGTTTCTCAGAAAGCTTCTTTCCAGTTTTGAACGGAAGATATTTCCTTTTTCACCATAGCAATCTGTGGGCTTCCAAATATCCCTTTGCCAATTCCACAAGAACAGCCTTAGCGAAAGGCTTCTTGAAGGGAAAGATGTAACTCTGTGAGATGAACTAACAGAACACAGAGCAGTTTCTCAGAAAGCTTCTTTCCAGTTTTGAACGGAAGATATTTCCTTTTTTACCATAGCCCTCTATGGTCTTCCAAATATCCCTTTGCCAATTCCACAAGAACAGCCTTAGCGAAAGGCTTCTTCAAGGAAAAGATGTAACTCTGTGAGATGAATTAACAGAACACAGAGCAGTTTCTCAGAAAGCTTCTTTCCAGTTTTGAACGGAAGATATTTCCTTTTTCACCATAGCCCTCTATGGGCTTCCAAATATCCCTTTGCCAATTCCACAAGAACAGCCTTAGCGAAAGGCTTCTTGAAGGGAAAGATGTAACTCTGTGAGATGAATTAACAGAACACAGAGCAGTTTCTCAGAAAGCTTCTTTCCAGTTTTGAACGGAAGATATTTCCTTTTTCACCATAGCCCTCTATGGGCTTCCAAATATCCCTTTGCCAATTCCACAAGAACAGCCTTAGCGAAAGGCTTCTTCAAGTGAAAGATGTAACCCTGTGAGATGAATTAACAGAACACAGAGCAGGTTCACAGAAAGCTTCTTTCCAGTTTTGAACGGAAGATATTTCCTTTTTCACCATAGCCCTCTATGGGCTTCCAAATATCCCTCTGCCAATTCCACAAGAACAGCCTTAGCGAAAGGCTTCTTGAAGGGAAAGATGTAACTCTGTGAGATGAATTAAAAGAACACAGAGCAGTTTCTCAGAAAGCTTCTTTCCAGTTTTGAAGGGAAGATATTTCCTTTTTCAGCATAGCCGTCTATGGGCTTCCAAATATCCCTTTGCCAATTCCACAAGAACAGCCTTAGCGAAAGGTTTCTTCAAGGGAAAGGTGTCACCCTGTGAGATGAATTAACAGAACACAGAGCAGTTTCTCAGAAAGCTTCTTTCCAGTTTTGAACGGAAGATATTTCCTTTTCAACCGTAGCCCTCTATGGGCTTCCAACTATCCCTTTGCCAATTTCACAAGAACAGTCTTAGCGAAAGACTTCTTGAAGGGAAAGATGTTACTCTGTGAGATGAATTAACAGAACACAGAGCAGTTTCTCAGAAAGCTTCTTTCCAGTTTAAAACAGAAGATATTTCCTTTTTCACCATAGCCCTCTATGGGCTTCCAAATATCCCTTTGCCAATTCCACAAGAACAGCCTTAGCGAAAGACTTCTTGAAGGGAAAGATGTATCTCTGTGAGATGAATTAACAGAACACAGAGCAGTTTCTCAGAAAGCTTCTTTCCAGTTTTGAACGGAAGATATTTCCTTTTTCACCATAGCCCTCTATGGGCTTCCAAATATCCCTTTGCCAATTCCACAAGAACAGCCTTAGCGAAAGGTTTCTTCAAGGGAAAGATGTAACTCTGTGAGATGAATTAACAGAACACAGAGCAGTTTCTCAGAAAGCTTCTTTCCAGTTTTGAACGGAAGATATTTCCTTTTTCACCATAGCCCTCTATGGGCTTCCAAATATGACTTTGCCAATTCCACAAGAACAGTCTTAGCGAAAGGCTTCTTGAAGGGAAAGATGTAACTCTGTGAGATGAATTAACAGAACACAGAGCAGTTTCTCAGAAAGCTTCTTTCCAGTTTTGAACGGAAGGTATTTCCTTTTTCACCAAAGCCCTCTATGGGCTTCCAAATATCCCTTTGCCAATTCCACCAGAACAGACTTAGCGAAAGGATTCTTGAAGGGAAAGATGTAACTGTGTGAGATGAATTCACAGAACACAGAGCAGTTTCTCAGAAAGCTTCTTTCCAGTTTTGAACGGAAGATATTTCCTTTTTCACCATAGCCCTCTATGGGCCTACAAAAATATCCCTTTGCCAATTCCACAAGAACAGACTTAGCGAAAGGCTTCTTGAAGGGAAAGATGTAACTCTGTGAGATGAATTAACAGAACACAGAGCAGTTTCTCAGAAAGCTTCTTTCCAGTATTGAACGGAAGATATTTCCTTTTTCACCATAGCCCTCTATGTGCTTCCAAATATCCCTTTGCCAATTCCACAAGAACAGCCTTAGTGAAAGGCTTCTTGAAGGGAAAGATGTAACTCTGTGAGATGAATTAACAGAACACAGAGCAGTTTCTCAGAAAGCTTCTTTCCAGTTTTGAACGGAAGATATTTCCTTTTTCACCATAGCAATCTGTGGGCTTCCAAATATCCCTTTGCCAATTCCACAAGAACAGCCTTAGCGAAAGGCTTCTTGAAGGGAAAGATGTAACTCTGTGAGATGAACTAACAGAACACAGAGCAGTTTCTCAGAAAGCTTCTTTCCAGTTTTGAACGGAAGATATTTCCTTTTTTACCATAGCCCTCTATGGTCTTCCAAATATCCCTTTGCCAATTCCACAAGAACAGCCTTAGCGAAAGGCTTCTTCAAGGAAAAGATGTAACTCTGTGAGATGAATTAACAGAACACAGAGCAGTTTCTCAGAAAGCTTCTTTCCAGTTTTGAACGGAAGATATTTCCTTTTTCACCATAGCCCTCTATGGGCTTCCAAATATCCCTTTGCCAATTCCACAATAACAGCCTTAGCGAAAGGCTTCTTGAAGGGAAAGATGTAACTCTGTGAGATGAATTAACAGAACACAGAGCAGTTTCTCAGAAAGCTTCTTTCCAGTTTTGAACGGAAGATATTTCCTTTTTCACCATAGCCCTCTATGGGCTTCCAAATATCCCTTTGCCAATTCCACAAGAACAGCCTTAGCGAAAGGCTTCTTCAAGTGAAAGATGTAACCCTGTGAGATGAATTAACAGAACACAGAGCAGGTTCTCAGAAAGCTTCTTTCCAGTTTTGAACGGAAGATATTTCCTTTTTCACCATAGCCCTCTATGGGCTTCCAAATATCCCTCTGCCAATTCCACAAGAACAGCCTTAGCGAAAGGCTTCTTGAAGGGAAAGATGTAACTCTGTGAGATGAATTAAAAGAACACAGAGCAGTTTCTCAGAAAGCTTCTTTCCAGTTTTGAAGGGAAGATATTTCCTTTTTCAGCATAGCCGTCTATGGGCTTCCAAATATCCCTTTGCCAATTCCACAAGAACAGCCTTAGCGAAAGGTTTCTTCAAGGGAAAGGTGTCACCCTGTGAGATGAATTAACAGAACACAGAGCAGTTTCTCAGAAAGCTTCTTTCCAGTTTTGAACGGAAGATATTTCCTTTTCAACCGTAGCCCTCTATGGGCTTCCAACTATCCCTTTGCCAATTTCACAAGAACAGTCTTAGCGAAAGACTTCTTGAAGGGAAAGATGTTACTCTGTGAGATGAATTAACAGAACACAGAGCAGTTTCTCAGAAAGCTTCTTTCCAGTTTAAAACAGAAGATATTTCCTTTTTCACCATAGCCCTCTATGGGCTTCCAAATATCCCTTTGCCAATTCCACAAGAACAGCCTTAGAGAAAGGCTTCTTGAAGGGAAAGATGTAACTCTGTGAGATGAATTAACATAACACAGAGCAGTTTCTCAGAAAACTTCTTTCCAGTTTTGAACGGAAGATATTTCCTTTTTCACCATAGCCCTCTATGGGCTTCCAAATATCCCTTTGCCAATTCCACAAGAACAGCCTTAGCGAAAGGCTTCTTGAAGGGAAAGATGTAACTCTGTGAGATGAACTAACAGACACAGAGCAGTTTCTGAGAAAGCTTCTTTCCAGTTTTGAACGGAAGATATTTCCTTTTTCACCTTAGCCCTCTATGGGCTTCCAAATATCCCTTCGCCAATTCCACAAGAACAGCCTTAGCGAAAGGCTTCTTGAAGGGAAAGATGTAACTCTGTGAGATGAATTAACAAAACACAGAGCAGTTTCTCAGAAAGCTTCTTTCCAGTTTTGAACGGAAGATATTTCCTTTTTCACCATAGCCGTCTATGGGCTTCCAAATATCCCTTTGCCAATTCCACAAGAACAGCCTTAGCGAAAGGCTTCTTGAAGGGAAAGATGTAACTCTGTGAGATGAATTAACAGAACACGGAGCAGTTTCTCAGAAAGCTTCTTTCCAGTTTTGAACGGAAGATATTTCCTTTTTCACCATAGCCCTCTATGGGCTTCCAAATATCCCTTTGCCAATTCCACAAGAACAGACTTAGCGAAAGGCTTCTTGAAGGGAAAGATGTAACTCTGTGAGATGAATTAACAGAACGCAGAGCAGTTTCTCAGAAAGCTTCTTTCCAGTTTTGAACGGAAGATATTTCCTTTTTCACCATTGCCCTCTATGGGCTTCCAAATATCCCTTTGCCAATTCCACAAGAACAGCCTTAGCGAAAGGCTTCTTGAAGGGAAAGATGTAACTCTATGAGATGAATTAACAGAACACAGAGCAGTTTCCCAGAAAGCTTCTTTCTAGATTTGAATGGAAGATATTTCCTTTTTCACCATAGCCCTCTATGGGCTTCCAAATATCCCTTTGCCAATTCCACAAGAACAGCCTTAGCGAAAGGCTTCTTGAAGGGAACGATGTAACTCTGTGAGATGAATTAACAGAACACAGAGCAGTTTCTCAGAAAGCTTCTTTCCAGTTTTGAACGGAAGATATTTCGTTTTTCACCATAGCCCTCTATGGGCTTCCAAATATCCCTTTGCCAATTCCACAAGAACAGCCTTAGAGAAAGGCTTCTTGAAGGGAAAGATGTAACTCTGTGAGATGAATTAACAGAACACAGAGCAGTTTCTCAGAAAGCTTCTTTCCAGTTTTGAACGGAAGATATTTCCTTTTTCACCATAGCCCTCTATGGACTTCCAAATATCCCTTTGCCAATTCCACAAGAACAGCCTTAGCGAAAGGCTTCTTGAAGGGAAAGATGTAACTCTGTGAGATGAATTATCAGAACACAGAGCAGTTTCTCAGAAAGCTTCTTTCTGGTTTTGAACGGAAGATATTTCCTTTTTCACCATTGCCCTCTATGGGCTTCCAAATATCCCTTTGCCAATTCCACAAGAACAGCCTTAGAGAAAGGCTTCTTGAAGGGAAAGATGTAACTCTGTGAGATGAATTAACAGAACACAGAGCAGTTTCTCAGAAAACTTCTTTCCAGTTTTGAACGGAAGATATTTCCTTTTTCACCATAGCCCTCTATGGGCTTCCAAATATCCCTTTGCCAATTCCACAAGAACAGCCTTAGCGAAAGGCTTCTTGAAGGGAAAGATGTAACTCCGTGAGATGAACTAACAGAACACAGAGCAGTTTCTCAGAAAGCTTCTATCCAGTTTTGAACGGAAGATATTTCCTTTTTCACCATAGCCGTCTATGGGCTTCCAAATATCCCTTTGCCAATTCCACAAGAACAGCCTTAGCGAAAGGCTTCTTGAAGGGAAAGATGTAACTCTGTGAGATGAATTAACAGAACACAGAGCAGTTTCTCAGAAAGCTTCTTTCCAGTTTTGAACGGAAGATATTTCCTTTTTCACCATAGCCCTCTATGGGCTTACAAAAATATCCCTTTGCCAATTCCACAAGAACAGACTTAGCGAAAGGCTTCTTGAAGGGAAAGATGTAACTCTGTGAGATGAATTAACAGAACACAGAGCAGTTTCTCAGAAAGCTTCTTTCCAGTATTGAACGGAAGATATTTCCTTTTTCACCATAGCCCTCTATGTGCTTCCAAATATCCCTTTGCCAATTCCACAAGAACAGCCTTAGTGAAAGGCTTCTTGAAGGGAAAGATGTAACTCTGTGAGATGAATTAACAGAACACAGAGCAGTTTCTCAGAAAGCTTCTTTCCAGTTTTGAACGGAAGATATTTCCTTTTTCACCATAGCAATCTGTGGGCTTCCAAATATCCCTTTGCCAATTCCACAAGAACAGCCTTAGCGAAAGGCTTCTTGAAGGGAAAGATGTAACTCTGTGAGATGAACTAACAGAACACAGAGCAGTTTCTCAGAAAGCTTCTTTCCAGTTTTGAACGGAAGATATTTCCTTTTTTACCATAGCCCTCTATGGTCTTCCAAATATCCCTTTGCCAATTCCACAAGAACAGCCTTAGCGAAAGGCTTCTTCAAGGAAAAGATGTAACTCTGTGAGATGAATTAACAGAACACAGAGCAGTTTCTCAGAAAGCTTCTTTCCAGTTTTGAACGGAAGATATTTCCTTTTTCACCATAGCCCTCTATGGGCTTCCAAATATCCCTTTGCCAATTCCACAAGAACAGCCTTAGCGAAAGGCTTCTTGAAGGGAAAGATGTAACTCTGTGAGATGAATTAACAGAACACAGAGCAGTTTCTCAGAAAGCTTCTTTCCAGTTTTGAACGGAAGATATTTCCTTTTTCACCATAGCCCTCTATGGGCTTCCAAATATCCCTTTGCCAATTCCACAAGAACAGCCTTAGCGAAAGGCTTCTTCAAGTGAAAGATGTAACCCTGTGAGATGAATTAACAGAACACAGAGCAGGTTCTCAGAAAGCTTCTTTCCAGTTTTGAACGGAAGATATTTCCTTTTTCACCATAGCCCTCTATGGGCTTCCAAATATCCCTCTGCCAATTCCACAAGAACAGCCTTAGCGAAAGGCTTCTTGAAGGGAAAGATGTAACTCTGTGAGATGAATTAAAAGAACACAGAGCAGTTTCTCAGAAAGCTTCTTTCCAGTTTTGAAGGGAAGATATTTCCTTTTTCAGCATAGCCGTCTATGGGCTTCCAAATATCCCTTTGCCAATTCCACAAGAACAGCCTTAGCGAAAGGTTTCTTCAAGGGAAAGGTGTCACCCTGTGAGATGAATTAACAGAACACAGAGCAGTTTCTCAGAAAGCTTCTTTCCAGTTTTGAACGGAAGATATTTCCTTTTCAACCGTAGCCCTCTATGGGCTTCCAACTATCCCTTTGCCAATTTCACAAGAACAGTCTTAGCGAAAGACTTCTTGAAGGGAAAGATGTTACTCTGTGAGATGAATTAACAGAACACAGAGCAGTTTCTCAGAAAGCTTCTTTCCAGTTTAAAACAGAAGATATTTCCTTTTTCACCATAGCCCTCTATGGGCTTCCAAATATCCCTTTGCCAATTCCACAAGAACAGCCTTAGCGAAAGACTTCTTGAAGGGAAAGATGTATCTCTGTGAGATGAATTAACAGAACACAGAGCAGTTTCTCAGAAAGCTTCTTTCCAGTTTTGAACGGAAGATATTTCCTTTTTCACCATAGCCCTCTATGGGCTTCCAAATATCCCTTTGCCAATTCCACAAGAACAGCCTTAGCGAAAGGTTTCTTCAAGGGAAAGATGTAACTCTGTGAGATGAATTAGCAGAACACAGAGCAGTTTCTCAGAAAGCTTCTTTCCAGTTTTGAACGGAAGATATTTCCTTTTTCACCATAGCCCTCTATGGGCTTCCAAATATGACTTTGCCAATTCCACAAGAACAGTCTTAGCGAAAGGCTTCTTGAAGGGAAAGATGTAACTCTGTGAGATGAATTAACAGAACACAGAGCAGTTTCTCAGAAAGCTTCTTTCCAGTTTTGAACGGAAGGTATTTCCTTTTTCACCAAAGCCCTCTATGGGCTTCCAAATATCCCTTTGCCAATTCCACCAGAACAGACTTAGCGAAAGGATTCTTGAAGGGAAAGATGTAACTGTGTGAGATGAATTCACAGAACACAGAGCAGTTTCTCAGAAAGCTTCTTTCCAGTTTTGAACGGAAGATATTTCCTTTTTCACCATAGCCCTCTATGGGCTTCCAAATATCCCTTTGCCAATTCCGCAAGAACAGTCTTAGCGAAAGGCTTCTTGAAGGGAAAGATGTAACTCTGTGAGATGAATTAACAGAACACAGAGCAGTTTCTCAGAAAGCTTCTTTCCAGTTTTGAACGGAAGATATTTCCTTTTTCACCATAGCCCTCTATGGGCTTCCAAATATCCCTTTGCCAATTCCACAAGAACAGCCTTAGGGAAAGGCTTCTTGAAGGGAAAGATGTAACTCTGTGAGATGAATTAACAGAACACAGAACAGTTTCTCAGAAAGCTTCTTTCCAGTTTTGAACGGAAGATATTTCCTTTTTCACCATAGCCCTCTATAGGCTTCCAAATATCCCTTTGCCAATTCCACAAGAACAGCTTTAGCGAAAGGCTTCTTGAAGGGAAAGATATAACCCTGTGAGATGAATTAACAGAACACAGAGCAGTTTCTCAGAAAGCTTCTTTCCAGTTTTGAACGGAAGATATTTCCTTTTTCACCATTGCCCTCTATGGGCTTCCAAATATCCCTTTGCCAATTCCACAAGAACAGCCTTAGCGAAAGGCTTCTTGAAGGGAACGATGTAACTCTGTGAGATGAATTAACAGAACACAGAGCAGTTTCTCAGAAAGCTTCTTTCCAGTTTTGAACGGAAGATATTTCCTTTTTCACCATAGCCCTCTATGGGCTTCCAAATATCCCTTTGCCAATTCCACAAGAACAGCCTTAGAGAAAGGCTTCTTGAAGGGAAAGATGTAACTCTGTGAGATGAATTAACATAACACAGAGCAGTTTCTCAGAAAACTTCTTTCCAGTTTTGAACGGAAGATATTTCCTTTTTCACCATAGCCCTCTATGGGCTTCCAAATATCCCTTTGCCAATTCCACAAGAACAGCCTTAGCGAAAGGCTTCTTGAAGGGAAAGATGTAACTCTGTGAGATGAACTAACAGACACAGAGCAGTTTCTGAGAAAGCTTCTTTCCAGTTTTGAACGGAAGATATTTCCTTTTTCACCTTAGCCCTCTATGGGCTTCCAAATATCCCTTCGCCAATTCCACAAGAACAGCCTTAGCGAAAGGCTTCTTGAAGGGAAAGATGTAACTCTGTGAGATGAATTAACAAAACACAGAGCAGTTTCTCAGAAAGCTTCTTTCCAGTTTTGAACGGAAGATATTTCCTTTTTCACCATAGCCGTCTATGGGCTTCCAAATATCCCTTTGCCAATTCCACAAGAACAGCCTTAGCGAAAGGCTTCTTGAAGGGAAAGATGTAACTCTGTGAGATGAATTAACAGAACACGGAGCAGTTTCTCAGAAAGCTTCTTTCCAGTTTTGAACGGAAGATATTTCCTTTTTCACCATAGCCCTCTATGGGCTTCCAAATATCCCTTTGCCAATTCCACAAGAACAGACTTAGCGAAAGGCTTCTTGAAGGGAAAGATGTAACTCTGTGAGATGAATTAACAGAACGCAGAGCAGTTTCTCAGAAAGCTTCTTTCCAATTTTGAACGGAAGATATTTCCTTTTTCACCATAGCCCTCTATGTGCTTCCAAATATCCCTTTGCCAATTCCACAAGAACAGCCTTAGTGAAAGGCTTCTTGAAGGGAAAGATGTAACTCTGTGAGATGAATTAACAAAACACAGAGCAGTTTCTCAGAAAGCTTCTTTCCAGTTTTGAACGGAAGATATTTCCTTTTTCACCATAGCCCTCTATGGGCTTCCAAATATCCCTTTGCCAATTCCACAAGAACAGGGTTAGCGAAAGGCTTCTTCATGGGAAAGATGTAACTCTGTGAGATGAATTAACAGAACACAGAGCAGTTTCTCATAAAGCTTCTTTCCAGTTTTGAACGGAAGATATTTCCTTTTTCACCATAGCCCTCTATGGTCTTCCAAATATCCCTTTGCCAATTCCACAAGAACAGCCTTAGCGAAAGGCTTCTTGAAGGGAAAGATGTAACTCTGTGAGATGAATTAACAGAACACAGAGCAGTTTCTCAGAAAGCTTCTTTCCAGTTTTGAACGGAAGATATTTCCTTTTTCAACATAGCCCTCTATCGGCTTCCAAATATCCCTTTGCCAATTCCACAAGAACAGCCTTAGCGAAAGGCTTCTTGAAGGGAAAGATGTAACTCTGTGAGATGAATTAACAGAACACAGAGCAGTTTCTCAGAAAGCTTCTTTCCAGTTTTGAACGGAAGATATTTCCTTTTTCACCATAGCCCTCTATGGGCTTCCAAATATCCCTTTGCCAATTCCACAAGAACAGCCTTAGCGAAAGGCTTCTTGAAGGGAAAGATGTAACTCTGTGAGATGAATTAACAGAACACAGAGCAGTTTCTCAGAAAGCTTCTTTCCAGTTTTGAACGGAAGATATTTCCTTTTTCACCATAGCCCTCTATGGGCTTCCAAATATGCCTTTGCCAATTCCACTAGAACAGCCTTAGCGAAAGGCTTCTTGAAGGGAAAGATGTAACTCTGTGAGATGAATTAACAGAACACAGAGCAGTTTCTCAGAAAGCTTCTTTCCAGTTTTGAACGGAAGGTATTTCCTTTTTCACCATAGCCCTCTATGGGCTTCCAAATATCCCTTTGCCAATTCCACAAGAACAGCCTTAGCGAAAGGCTTCTTGAAGGGAAAGATGTAACTCTGTGAGATGAATTAACAGAACACAGAGCAGTTTCTCAGAAAGCTTCTTTCCAGTTTTGAACGGAAGATATTTCCTTTTTCACCATAGCAATCTGTGGGCTTCCAAATATCCCTTTGCCAATTCCACAAGAACAGCCTTAGCGAAAGGCTTCTTGAAGGGAAAGATGTAACTCTGTGAGATGAACTAACAGAACACAGAGTAGTTTCTCAGAAAGCTTCTTTGCAGTTTTGAACGGAAGATATTTCCTTTTTCACCATAGCCCTCTATAGGCTTCCAAATATCCCTTTGCCAATTCCACAAGAACAGCCTTAGCGAAAGGCTTCTTGAAGGGAAAGAGGTAACTCTGTGAGATGAATTAACAGAACACAGAGCAGTTTCTCAGAAAGCTTCTTTCCAGTTTTGAACGGAAGATATTTCCTTTTTCACCATAGCCCTCTATGGGCTTCCAAATATCCCTTTGCCAATTCCACAAGAACAGACTTAGCGAAAGGCTTCTTGAAGGGAAAGATGTAACTCTGTGAGATGAATTAACAGAACACAGAGCAGTTTCTCAGAAAGCTTCTTTCCAGTTTTGAACGGAAGATATTTCCTTTTTCACCATAGCCCTCTATGTGCTTCCAAATATCCGTTTGCCAATTCAACAAGAACAGCCTTAGCGAAAGGCTTGTTGAAGGGAAAGATGTAACTCTGTGAGATGAATTAACAGAACACAGAGCAGTTTCTCAGAAAGCTTCTTTCCAGTTTTGAACGGAAGATAATTTTTTTTTCACCATAGCCCTCTATGGGCTTCCAAATATCCCTTTGCCAATTCCACAAGAACAGCCTTAGCGAAAGGCTTCTTGAAGGGAAAGATGTAACTCTGTGAGATGAATTAACAGAACACAGAGCAGTTTCTCAGAAAGCTTCTTTCCAGTTTTGAACGGGAGATATTTCCTTTTTCACCATAGCCCTCTATGGGCTTCCAAATATCCCTTTGCCAATTCCACAAGAACAGCCTTAGCGAAAGGCTTCTTGAAGGGAACGATGTAACTCTGTGAGATGAATTAACAGAACACAGAGCAGTTTCTCAGAAAGCTTCTTTCCAGTTTTGAACGGAAGATATTTCGTTTTTCACCATAGCCCTCTATGGGCTTCCAAATATCCCTTTGCCAATTCCACAAGAACAGCCTTAGAGAAAGGCTTCTTGAAGGGAAAGATGTAACTCTGTGAGATGAATTAACAGAACACAGAGCAGTTTCTCAGAAAGCTTCTTTCCAGTTTTGAACGGAAGATATTTCCTTTTTCACCATAGCCCTCTATGGGCTTCCAAATATCCCTTTGCCAATTCCACAAGAACAGCCTTAGCGAAAGGCTTCTTGAAGGGAAAGATGTAACTCTGTGAGATGAATTAACAGAACACAGAGCAGTTTCTCAGAAAGCTTCTTTCTGGTTTTGAACGGAAGATATTTCCTTTTTCACCATTGCCCTCTATGGGCTTCCAAATATCCCTTTGCCAATTCCACAAGAACAGCCTTAGAGAAATGCTTCTTGAAGGGAAAGATGTAACTCTGTGAGATGAATTAACAGAACACAGAGCAGTTTCTCAGAAAACTTCTTTCCAGTTTTGAACGGAAGATATTTCCTTTTTCACCATAGCACTCTATGGGCTTCCAAATATCCCTTTGCCAATTCCACAAGAACAGCCTTAGCGAAAGGCTTCTTGAAGGGAAAGATGTAACTCCGTGAGATGAACTAACAGAACACAGAGCAGTTTCTCAGAAAGCTTCTATCCAGTTTTGAACGGAAGATATTTCCTTTTTCACCATAGCCGTCTATGGGCTTCCAAATATCCCTTTGCCAATTCCACAAGAACAGCCTTAGCGAAAGGCTTCTTGAAGGGAAAGATGTAACTCTGTGAGATGAATTAACAGAACACAGAGCAGTTTCTCAGAAAGCTTCTTTCCAGTTTTGAACGGAAGATATTTCCTTTTTCACCATAGCCCTCTATGGGCTTACAAAAATATCCCTTTGCCAATTCCACAAGAACAGACTTAGCGAAAGGCTTCTTGAAGGGAAAGATGTAACTCTGTGAGATGAATTAACAGAACACAGAGCAGTTTCTCAGAAAGCTTCTTTCCAGTATTGAACGGAAGATATTTCCTTTTTCACCATAGCCCTCTATGTGCTTCCAAATATCCCTTTGCCAATTCCACAAGAACAGCCTTAGTGAAAGGCTTCTTGAAGGGAAAGATGTAACTCTGTGAGATGAATTAACAGAACACAGAGCAGTTTCTCAGAAAGCTTCTTTCCAGTTTTGAACGGAAGATATTTCCTTTTTCACCATAGCAATCTGTGGGCTTCCAAATATCCCTTTGCCAATTCCACAAGAACAGCCTTAGCGAAAGGCTTCTTGAAGGGAAAGATGTAACTCTGTGAGATGAACTAACAGAACACAGAGCAGTTTCTCAGAAAGCTTCTTTCCAGTTTTGAACGGAAGATATTTCCTTTTTTACCATAGCCCTCTATGGTCTTCCAAATATCCCTTTGCCAATTCCACAAGAACAGCCTTAGCGAAAGGCTTCTTCAAGGAAAAGATGTAACTCTGTGAGATGAATTAACAGAACACAGAGCAGTTTCTCAGAAAGCTTCTTTCCAGTTTTGAACGGAAGATATTTCCTTTTTCACCATAGCCCTCTATGGGCTTCCAAATATCCCTTTGCCAATTCCACAAGAACAGCCTTAGCGAAAGGCTTCTTGAAGGGAAAGATGTAACTCTGTGAGATGAATTAACAGAACACAGAGCAGTTTCTCAGAAAGCTTCTTTCCAGTTTTGAACGGAAGATATTTCGTTTTTCACCATAGCCCTCTATGGGCTTCCAAATATCCCTTTGCCAATTCCACAAGAACAGCCTTAGCGAAAGGCTTCTTCAAGTGAAAGATGTAACCCTGTGAGATGAATTAACAGAACACAGAGCAGGTTCTCAGAAAGCTTCTTTCCAGTTTTGAACGGAAGATATTTCCTTTTTCACCATAGCCCTCTATGGGCTTCCAAATATCCCTCTGCCAATTCCACAAGAACAGCCTTAGCGAAAGGCTTCTTGAAGGGAAAGATGTAACTCTGTGAGATGAATTAAAAGAACACAGAGCAGTTTCTCAGAAAGCTTCTTTCCAGTTTTGAAGGGAAGATATTTCCTTTTTCAGCATAGCCGTCTATGGGCTTCCAAATATCCCTTTGCCAATTCCACAAGAACAGCCTTAGCGAAAGGTTTCTTCAAGGGAAAGGTGTCACCCTGTGAGATGAATTAACAGAACACAGAGCAGTTTCTCAGAAAGCTTCTTTCCAGTTTTGAACGGAAGATATTTCCTTTTCAACCGTAGCCCTCTATGGGCTTCCAACTATCCCTTTGCCAATTTCACAAGAACAGTCTTAGCGAAAGACTTCTTGAAGGGAAAGATGTTACTCTGTGAGATGAATTAACAGAACACAGAGCAGTTTCTCAGAAAGCTTCTTTCCAGTTTAAAACAGAAGATATTTCCTTTTTCACCATAGCCCTCTATGGGCTTCCAAATATCCCTTTGCCAATTCCACAAGAACAGCCTTAGCGAAAGACTTCTTGAAGGGAAAGATGTATCTCTGTGAGATGAATTAACAGAACACAGAGCAGTTTCTCAGAAAGCTTCTTTCCAGTTTTGAACGGAAGATATTTCCTTTTTCACCATAGCCCTCTATGGGCTTCCAAATATCCCTTTGCCAATTCCACAAGAACAGCCTTAGCGAAAGGTTTCTTCAAGGGAAAGATGTAACTCTGTGAGATGAATTAACAGAACACAGAGCAGTTTCTCAGAAAGCTTCTTTCCAGTTTTGAACGGAAGATATTTCCTTTTTCACCATAGCCCTCTGTGGGCTTCCAAATATCCCTTTGCCAATTCCACAAGAACAGTCTTAGCGAAAGGCTTCTTGAAGGGAAAGATGTAACTCTGTGAGATGAATTAACAGAACACAGAGCAGTTTCTCAGAAAGCTTCTTTCCAGTTTTGAACGGAAGGTATTTCCTTTTTCACCAAAGCCCTCTATGGGCTTCCAAATATCCCTTTGCCAATTCCACCAGAACAGACTTAGCGAAAGGATTCTTGAAGGGAAAGATGTAACTGTGTGAGATGAATTCACAGAACACAGAGCAGTTTCTCAGAAAGCTTCTTTCCAGTTTTGAACGGAAGATATTTCCTTTTTCACCATAGCCCTCTATGGGCTTCCAAATATCCCTTTGCCAATTCCACAAGAACAACTTTAGCGAAAGGCTTCTTGAAGGGAAAGATGTAACTCTGTGAGATGAATAAACAGAACACAGAGCAGTTTCTCAGAAAGCTTCTTTCCAGTTTTGAACGGAAGATATTTCCTTTTTCAACATAGCCCTCTATGGGCTTCCAAATATCCCTTTGCCAATTCCACAAGAACAACATTAGCGAAAGGCTTCTTGAAGGGAAAGATGTAACTCTGTGAGATGAATTAACAGAACACAGAGCAGTTTCTCAGAAAGCTTCTTTCCAGTTTTGAACGGAAGATATTTCCTTTTTCACCATAGCCGTCTATGGGCTTCCAAATATCCCTTTGCCAATTCCACAAGAACAGCCTTAGCGAAAGGCTTCTTGAAGGGAAAGATGTAACCCTGTGAGATGAATTAACAGAACACAGAGCAGTTTCTCAGAAAGCTTCTTTCCAGTTTTGAACGGAAGATATTTCCTTTTTCACCATTGCCCTCTATGGGCTTCCAAATATCCCTTTGCCAATTCCACAAGAACAACCTTAGCGAAAGGCTTCTTGAAGGGAAAGATGTAACTCTGTGAGGTGAATTAACAGAACACAGAGCAGTTTCCCAGAAAGCTTCTTTCTAGATTTGAATGGAAGATATTTCCTTTTTCACCATAGCCCTCTATGGGCTTCCAAATATCCCTTTGCCAATTCCACAAGAACAGCCTTAGCGAAAGGCATCTTGAAGGGAAAGATGAAACTCTGTGAGATGAATTAACAGAACACAGAGCAGTTTCTCAGAAAGCTTCTTTCCAGTTTTGAACGGAAGATATTTCCTTTTTCAACATAGCCCTCTATGGGCTTCCAAATATCCCTTTGCCAATTCCACAAGAACAACTTTAGCGAAAGGCTTCTTGAAGGGAAATATGTAACTCTGTGAGATGAATTAACAGAACACAGAGCAGTTTCTCAGAAAGCTTCTTTCCAGTTTTGAACGGAAGATATTTCCTTTTTCACCATAGCCGTCTATGGGCTTCCAAATATCCCTTTGCCAATTCCAGAAGAACAGCCTTAGCGAAAGGCTTCTTCAAGGGAAAGATGTAACTCTGTGAGATGAATTAACAGAACACAGAGCAGTTTCTCAGAAAGCTTCTTTCCAGTTTTGAACGGAAGGTATTTCCTTTTTCACCATAGCCCTCTATGGGCTTCCAAATATCCCTTTGCCAATTCCACCAGAACAGACTTAGCGAAAGGATTCTTGAAGGGAAAGATGTAACTGTGTTAGATGAATTAACAGAACACAGAGCAGTTTCTCAGAAAGCTTCTTTCCAGTTTTGAACGGAAGATATTTCCTTTTTCACCATAGCCCTCTATGGGCTTCCAAATATCCCTTTGCCAATTCCACAAGAACAGTCTTAGCGAAAGGCTTCTTGAAGGGAAAGATGTAACTCTGTGAGATGAATTAACAGAACACAGAGCAGTTTCTCAGAAAGCTTCTTTCCAGTTTTGAACGGAAGATATTTCCTTTTTCACCATAGCCCTCTATGGGCTTCCAAATATCCCTTTGCCAATTCCACAAGAACAACCTTAGCGAAAGGCTTCTTGAAGGGAAAGATGTAACTCTGTGAGATGAATTAACAGAACACAGAACAGTTTCTCAGAAAGCTTCTTTCCAGTTTTGAACGGAAGATATTTCCTTTTTCACCATAGCCCTCTATAGGCTTCCAAATATCCCTTTGCCAATTCCACAAGAACAGCCTTAGCGAAAGGCTTCTTGAAGGGAAAGATGTAACCCTGTGAGATGAATTAACAGAACACAGAGCAGTTTCTCAGAAAGCTTCTTTCCAGTTTTGAACGGAAGATATTTCCTTTTTCACCATTGCCCTCTATGGGCTTCCAAATATCCCTTTGCCAATTCCACAAGAACAGCCTTAGCGAAAGGCTTCTTGAAGGGAAAGATGTAACTCTATGAGATGAATTAACAGAACACAGAGCAGTTTCCCAGAAAGCTTCTTTCTAGATTTGAATGGAAGATATTTCCTTTTTCACCATAGCCCTCTATGGGCTTCCAAATATCCCTTTGCCAATTCCACAAGAACAGCCTTAGCGAAAGGCTTCTTGAAGGGAACGATGTAACTCTGTGAGATGAATTAACAGAACACAGAGCAGTTTCTCAGAAAGCTTCTTTCCAGTTTTGAACGGAAGATATTTCGTTTTTCACCATAGCCCTCTATGGGCTTCCAAATATCCCTTTGCCAATTCCACAAGAACAGCCTTAGAGAAAGGCTTCTTGAAGGGAAAGATGTAACTCTGTGAGATGAATTAACAGAACACAGAGCAGTTTCTCAGAAAGCTTCTTTCCAGTTTTGAACGGAAGATATTTCCTTTTTCACCATAGCCCTCTATGGGCTTCCAATTATCCCTTTGCCAATTCCACAAGAACAGCCTTAGCGAAAGGCTTCTTGAAGGGAAAGATGTAACTCTGTGAGATGAATTAACAGAACACAGAGCAGTTTCTCAGAAAGCTTCTTTCTGGTTTTGAACGGAAGATATTTCCTTTTTCACCATTGCCCTCTATGGGCTTCCAAATATCCCTTTGCCAATTCCACAAGAACAGCCTTAGAGAAAGGCTTCTTGAAGGGAAAGATGTAACTCTGTGAGATGAATTAACAGAACACAGAGCAGTTTCTCAGAAAACTTCTTTCCAGTTTTGAACGGAAGATATTTCCTTTTTCACCATAGCACTCTATGGGCTTCCAAATATCCCTTTGCCAATTCCACAAGAACAGCCTTAGCGAAAGGCTTCTTGAAGGGAAAGATGTAACTCCGTGAGATGAACTAACAGAACACAGAGCAGTTTCTCAGAAAGCTTCTATCCAGTTTTGAACGGAAGATATTTCCTTTTTCACCATAGCCGTCTATGGGCTTCCAAATATCCCTTTGCCAATTCCACAAGAACAGCCTTAGCGAAAGGCTTCTTGAAGGGAAAGATGTAACTCTGTGAGATGAATTAACAGAACACAGAGCAGTTTCTCAGAAAGCTTCTTTCCAGTTTTGAACGGAAGATATTTCCTTTTTCACCATAGCCCTCTATGGGCTTACAAAAATATCCCTTTGCCAATTCCACAAGAACAGACTTAGCGAAAGGCTTCTTGAAGGGAAAGATGTAACTCTGTGAGATGAATTAACAGAACACAGAGCAGTTTCTCAGAAAGCTTCTTTCCAGTATTGAACGGAAGATATTTCCTTTTTCACCATAGCCCTCTATGTGCTTCCAAATATCCCTTTGCCAATTCCACAAGAACAGCCTTAGTGAAAGGCTTCTTGAAGGGAAAGATGTAACTCTGTGAGATGAATTAACAGAACACAGAGCAGTTTCTCAGAAAGCTTCTTTCCAGTTTTGAACGGAAGATATTTCCTTTTTCACCATAGCAATCTGTGGGCTTCCAAATATCCCTTTGCCAATTCCACAAGAACAGCCTTAGCGAAAGGCTTCTTGAAGGGAAAGATGTAACTCTGTGAGATGAACTAACAGAACACAGAGCAGTTTCTCAGAAAGCTTCTTTCCAGTTTTGAACGGAAGATATTTCCTTTTTTACCATAGCCCTCTATGGTCTTCCAAATATCCCTTTGCCAATTCCACAAGAACAGCCTTAGCGAAAGGCTTCTTCAAGGAAAAGATGTAACTCTGTGAGATGAATTAACAGAACACAGAGCAGTTTCTCAGAAAGCTTCTTTCCAGTTTTGAACGGAAGATATTTCCTTTTTCACCATAGCCCTCTATGGGCTTCCAAATATCCCTTTGCCAATTCCACAAGAACAGCCTTAGCGAAAGGCTTCTTGAAGGGAAAGATGTAACTCTGTGAGATGAATTAACAGAACACAGAGCAGTTTCTCAGAAAGCTTCTTTCCAGTTTTGAACGGAAGATATTTCCTTTTTCACCATAGCCCTCTATGGGCTTCCAAATATCCCTTTGCCAATTCCACAAGAACAGCCTTAGCGAAAGGCTTCTTCAAGTGAAAGATGTAACCCTGTGAGATGAATTAACAGAACACAGAGCAGGTTCTCAGAAAGCTTCTTTCCAGTTTTGAACGGAAGATATTTCCTTTTTCACCATAGCCCTCTATGGGCTTCCAAATATCCCTCTGCCAATTCCACAAGAACAGCCTTAGCGAAAGGCTTCTTGAAGGGAAAGATGTAACTCTGTGAGATGAATTAAAAGAACACAGAGCAGTTTCTCAGAAAGCTTCTTTCCAGTTTTGAAGGGAAGATATTTCCTTTTTCAGCATAGCCGTCTATGGGCTTCCAAATATCCCTTTGCCAATTCCACAAGAACAGCCTTAGCGAAAGGTTTCTTCAAGGGAAAGGTGTCACCCTGTGAGATGAATTAACAGAACACAGAGCAGTTTCTCAGAAAGCTTCTTTCCAGTTTTGAACGGAAGATATTTCCTTTTCAACCGTAGCCCTCTATGGGCTTCCAACTATCCCTTTGCCAATTTCACAAGAACAGTCTTAGCGAAAGACTTCTTGAAGGGAAAGATGTTACTCTGTGAGATGAATTAACAGAACACAGAGCAGTTTCTCAGAAAGCTTCTTTCCAGTTTAAAACAGAAGATATTTCCTTTTTCACCATAGCCCTCTATGGGCTTCCAAATATCCCTTTGCCAATTCCACAAGAACAGCCTTAGCGAAAGACTTCTTGAAGGGAAAGATGTATCTCTGTGAGATGAATTAACAGAACACAGAGCAGTTTCTCAGAAAGCTTCTTTCCAGTTTTGAACGGAAGATATTTCCTTTTTCACCATAGCCCTCTATGGGCTTCCAAATATCCCTTTGCCAATTCCACAAGAACAGCCTTAGCGAAAGGTTTCTTCAAGGGAAAGATGTAACTCTGTGAGATGAATTAACAGAACACAGAGCAGTTTCTCAGAAAGCTTCTTTCCAGTTTTGAACGGAAGATATTTCCTTTTTCACCATAGCCCTCTATGGGCTTCCAAATATGACTTTGCCAATTCCACAAGAACAGTCTTAGCGAAAGGCTTCTTGAAGGGAAAGATGTAACTCTGTGAGATGAATTAACAGAACACAGAGCAGTTTCTCAGAAAGCTTCTTTCCAGTTTTGAACGGAAGGTATTTCCTTTTTCACCAAAGCCCTCTATGGGCTTCCAAATATCCCTTTGCCAATTCCACCAGAACAGACTTAGCGAAAGGATTCTTGAAGGGAAAGATGTAACTGTGTGAGATGAATTCACAGAACACAGAGCAGTTTCTCAGAAAGCTTCTTTCCAGTTTTGAACGGAAGATATTTCCTTTTTCACCATAGCCCTCTATGGGCTTCCAAATATCCCTTTGCCAATTCCGCAAGAACAGTCTTAGCGAAAGGCTTCTTGAAGGGAAAGATGTAACTCTGTGAGATGAATTAACAGAACACAGAGCAGTTTCTCAGAAAGCTTCTTTCCAGTTTTGAACGGAAGATATTTCCTTTTTCACCATAGCCCTCTATGGGCTTCCAAATATCCCTTTGCCAATTCCACAAGAACAGCCTTAGGGAAAGGCTTCTTGAAGGGAAAGATGTAACTCTGTGAGATGAATTAACAGAACACAGAACAGTTTCTCAGAAAGCTTCTTTCCAGTTTTGAACGGAAGATATTTCCTTTTTCACCATAGCCCTCTATAGGCTTCCAAATATCCCTTTGCCAATTCCACAAGAACAGCTTTAGCGAAAGGCTTCTTGAAGGGAAAGATATAACCCTGTGAGATGAATTAACAGAACACAGAGCAGTTTCTCAGAAAGCTTCTTTCCAGTTTTGAACGGAAGATATTTCCTTTTTCACCATTGCCCTCTCTGGGCTTCCAAATATCCCTTTGCCAATTCCACAAGAACAGCCTTAGCGAAAGGCTTCTTGAAGGGAACGATGTAACTCTGTGAGATGAATTAACAGAACACAGAGCAGTTTCTCAGAAAGCTTCTTTCCAGTTTTGAACGGAAGATATTTCCTTTTTCACCATAGCCCTCTATGGGCTTCCAAATATCCCTTTGCCAATTCCACAAGAACAGCCTTAGAGAAAGGCTTCTTGAAGGGAAAGATGTAACTCTGTGAGATGAATTAACATAACACAGAGCAGTTTCTCAGAAAACTTCTTTCCAGTTTTGAACGGAAGATATTTCCTTTTTCACCATAGCCCTCTATGGGCTTCCAAATATCCCTTTGCCAATTCCACAAGAACAGCCTTAGCGAAAGGCTTCTTGAAGGGAAAGATGTAACTCTGTGAGATGAACTAACAGACACAGAGCAGTTTCTGAGAAAGCTTCTTTCCAGTTTTGAACGGAAGATATTTCCTTTTTCACCTTAGCCCTCTATGGGCTTCCAAATATCCCTTCGCCAATTCCACAAGAACAGCCTTAGCGAAAGGCTTCTTGAAGGGAAAGATGTAACTCTGTGAGATGAATTAACAAAACACAGAGCAGTTTCTCAGAAAGCTTCTTTCCAGTTTTGAACGGAAGATATTTCCTTTTTCACCATAGCCGTCTATGGGCTTCCAAATATCCCTTTGCCAATTCCACAAGAACAGCCT
This sequence comes from Chlorocebus sabaeus, assembly GCF_047675955.1. Taxonomy (NCBI): domain Eukaryota; kingdom Metazoa; phylum Chordata; class Mammalia; order Primates; family Cercopithecidae; genus Chlorocebus; species Chlorocebus sabaeus. The sequence continues at coordinate 593,886 of NW_027327659.1, read as the reverse complement.
TAGCGAAAGGCTTCTTGAAGGGAAAGATGTAACTCTGTGAGATGAATTAACAGAACACGGAGCAGTTTCTCAGAAAGCTTCTTTCCAGTTTTGAACGGAAGATATTTCCTTTTTCACCATAGCCCTCTATGGGCTTCCAAATATCCCTTTGCCAATTCCACAAGAACAGACTTAGCGAAAGGCTTCTTGAAGGGAAAGATGTAACTCTGTGAGATGAATTAACAGAACGCAGAGCAGTTTCTCAGAAAGCTTCTTTCCAGTTTTGAACGGAAGATATTTCCTTTTTCACCATAGCCCTCTATGTGCTTCCAAATATCCCTTTGCCAATTCCACAAGAACAGCCTTAGTGAAAGGCTTCTTGAAGGGAAAGATGTAACTCTGTGAGATGAATTAACAAAACACAGAGCAGTTTCTCAGAAAGCTTCTTTCCAGTTTTGAACGGAAGATATTTCCTTTTTCACCATAGCCCTCTATGGGCTTCCAAATATCCCTTTGCCAATTCCACAAGAACAGCCTTAGTGAAAGGCTTCTTGAAGGGAAAGATGTAACTCTGTGAGATGAATTAACAGAACACAGAGCAGTTTCTCAGAAAGCTTCTTTCCAGTTTTGAACGGAAGATATTTCCTTTTTCACCATAGCCCTCTAAGGGCTTCCAAATATCCCTTTGCCAATTCCACAAGAACAGCCTTAGCGAAAGGCTTCTTGAAGGGAAAGATGTAACTCTGTGAGATGAACTAACAGACACAGAGCAGTTTCTGAGAAAGCTTCTTTCCAGTTTTGAACGGAAGATATTTCCTTTTTCACCATTGCCCTCTATGGGCTTCCAAATATCCCTTTGCCAATTCCACAAGAACAGCCTTAGCGAAAGGCTTCTTGAAGGGAAAGATGTAACTCTATGAGATGAATTAACAGAACACAGAGCAGTTTCCCAGAAAGCTTCTTTCTAGATTTGAATGGAAGATATTTCCTTTTTCACCATAGCCCTCTATGGGCTTCCAAATATCCCTTTGCCAATTCCACAAGAACAGCCTTAGCGAAAGGCTTCTTGAAGGGAACGATGTAACTCTGTGAGATGAATTAACAGAACACAGAGCAGTTTCTCAGAAAGCTTCTTTCCAGTTTTGAACGGAAGATATTTCGTTTTTCACCATAGCCCTCTATGGGCTTCCAAATATCCCTTTGCCAATTCCACAAGAACAGCCTTAGAGAAAGGCTTCTTGAAGGGAAAGATGTAACTCTGTGAGATGAATTAACAGAACACAGAGCAGTTTCTCAGAAAGCTTCTTTCCAGTTTTGAACGGAAGATATTTCCTTTTTCACCATAGCCCTCTATGGACTTCCAAATATCCCTTTGCCAATTCCACAAGAACAGCCTTAGCGAAAGGCTTCTTGAAGGGAAAGATGTAACTCTGTGAGATGAATTAACAGAACACAGAGCAGTTTCTCAGAAAGCTTCTTTCTGGTTTTGAACGGAAGATATTTCCTTTTTCACCATTGCCCTCTATGGGCTTCCAAATATCCCTTTGCCAATTCCACAAGAACAGCCTTAGAGAAAGGCTTCTTGAAGGGAAAGATGTAACTCTGTGAGATGAATTAACAGAACACAGAGCAGTTTCTCAGAAAACTTCTTTCCAGTTTTGAACGGAAGATATTTCCTTTTTCACCATAGCCCTCTATGGGCTTCCAAATATCCCTTTGCCAATTCCACAAGAACAGCCTTAGCGAAAGGCTTCTTGAAGGGAAAGATGTAACTCCGTGAGATGAACTAACAGAACACAGAGCAGTTTCTCAGAAAGCTTCTATCCAGTTTTGAACGGAAGATATTTCCTTTTTCACCATAGCCGTCTATGGGCTTCCAAATATCCCTTTGCCAATTCCACAAGAACAGCCTTAGCGAAAGGCTTCTTGAAGGGAAAGATGTAACTCTGTGAGATGAATTAACAGAACACAGAGCAGTTTCTCAGAAAGCTTCTTTCCAGTTTTGAACGGAAGATATTTCCTTTTTCACCATAGCCCTCTATGGGCTTACAAAAATATCCCTTTGCCAATTCCACAAGAACAGACTTAGCGAAAGGCTTCTTGAAGGGAAAGATGTAACTCTGTGAGATGAATTAACAGAACACAGAGCAGTTTCTCAGAAAGCTTCTTTCCAGTATTGAACGGAAGATATTTCCTTTTTCACCATAGCCCTCTATGTGCTTCCAAATATCCCTTTGCCAATTCCACAAGAACAGCCTTAGTGAAAGGCTTCTTGAAGGGAAAGATGTAACTCTGTGAGATGAATTAACAGAACACAGAGCAGTTTCTCAGAAAGCTTCTTTCCAGTTTTGAACGGAAGATATTTCCTTTTTCACCATAGCAATCTGTGGGCTTCCAAATATCCCTTTGCCAATTCCACAAGAACAGCCTTAGCGAAAGGCTTCTTGAAGGGAAAGATGTAACTCTGTGAGATGAACTAACAGAACACAGAGCAGTTTCTCAGAAAGCTTCTTTCCAGTTTTGAACGGAAGATATTTCCTTTTTTACCATAGCCCTCTATGGTCTTCCAAATATCCCTTTGCCAATTCCACAAGAACAGCCTTAGCGAAAGGCTTCTTCAAGGAAAAGATGTAACTCTGTGAGATGAATTAACAGAACACAGAGCAGTTTCTCAGAAAGCTTCTTTCCAGTTTTGAACGGAAGATATTTCCTTTTTCACCATAGCCCTCTATGGGCTTCCAAATATCCCTTTGCCAATTCCACAAGAACAGCCTTAGCGAAAGGCTTCTTGAAGGGAAAGATGTAACTCTGTGAGATGAATTAACAGAACACAGAGCAGTTTCTCAGAAAGCTTCTTTCCAGTTTTGAACGGAAGATATTTCCTTTTTCACCATAGCCCTCTATGGGCTTCCAAATATCCCTTTGCCAATTCCACAAGAACAGCCTTAGCGAAAGGCTTCTTCAAGTGAAAGATGTAACCCTGTGAGATGAATTAACAGAACACAGAGCAGGTTCTCAGAAAGCTTCTTTCCAGTTTTGAACGGAAGATATTTCCTTTTTCACCATAGCCCTCTATGGGCTTCCAAATATCCCTCTGCCAATTCCACAAGAACAGCCTTAGCGAAAGGCTTCTTGAAGGGAAAGATGTAACTCTGTGAGATGAATTAAAAGAACACAGAGCAGTTTCTCAGAAAGCTTCTTTCCAGTTTTGAAGGGAAGATATTTCCTTTTTCAGCATAGCCGTCTATGGGCTTCCAAATATCCCTTTGCCAATTCCACAAGAACAGCCTTAGCGAAAGGTTTCTTCAAGGGAAAGGTGTCACCCTGTGAGATGAATTAACAGAACACAGAGCAGTTTCTCAGAAAGCTTCTTTCCAGTTTTGAACGGAAGATATTTCCTTTTCAACCGTAGCCCTCTATGGGCTTCCAACTATCCCTTTGCCAATTTCACAAGAACAGTCTTAGCGAAAGACTTCTTGAAGGGAAAGATGTTACTCTGTGAGATGAATTAACAGAACACAGAGCAGTTTCTCAGAAAGCTTCTTTCCAGTTTAAAACAGAAGATATTTCCTTTTTCACCATAGCCCTCTATGGGCTTCCAAATATCCCTTTGCCAATTCCACAAGAACAGCCTTAGCGAAAGACTTCTTGAAGGGAAAGATGTATCTCTGTGAGATGAATTAACAGAACACAGAGCAGTTTCTCAGAAAGCTTCTTTCCAGTTTTGAACGGAAGATATTTCCTTTTTCACCATAGCCCTCTATGGGCTTCCAAATATCCCTTTGCCAATTCCACAAGAACAGCCTTAGCGAAAGGTTTCTTCAAGGGAAAGATGTAACTCTGTGAGATGAATTAACAGAACACAGAGCAGTTTCTCAGAAAGCTTCTTTCCAGTTTTGAACGGAAGATATTTCCTTTTTCACCATAGCCCTCTATGGGCTTCCAAATATGACTTTGCCAATTCCACAAGAACAGTCTTAGCGAAAGGCTTCTTGAAGGGAAAGATGTAACTCTGTGAGATGAATTAACAGAACACAGAGCAGTTTCTCAGAAAGCTTCTTTCCAGTTTTGAACGGAAGGTATTTCCTTTTTCACCAAAGCCCTCTATGGGCTTCCAAATATCACTTTGCCAATTCCACCAGAACAGACTTAGCGAAAGGATTCTTGAAGGGAAAGATGTAACTGTGTGAGATGAATTCACAGAACACAGAGCAGTTTCTCAGAAAGCTTCTTTCCAGTTTTGAACGGAAGATATTTCCTTTTTCACCATAGCCCTCTATGGGCTTCCAAATATCCCTTTGCCAATTCCGCAAGAACAGTCTTAGCGAAAGGCTTCTTGAAGGGAAAGATGTAACTCTGTGAGATGAATTAACAGAACACAGAGCAGTTTCTCAGAAAGCTTCTTTCCAGTTTTGAACGGAAGATATTTCCTTTTTCACCATAGCCCTCTATGGGCTTCCAAATATCCCTTTGCCAATTCCACAAGAACAGCCTTAGGGAAAGGCTTCTTGAAGGGAAAGATGTAACTCTGTGAGATGAATTAACAGAACACAGAACAGTTTCTCAGAAAGCTTCTTTCCAGTTTTGAACGGAAGATATTTCCTTTTTCACCATAGCCCTCTATAGGCTTCCAAATATCCCTTTGCCAATTCCACAAGAACAGCTTTAGCGAAAGGCTTCTTGAAGGGAAAGATATAACCCTGTGAGATGAATTAACAGAACACAGAGCAGTTTCTCAGAAAGCTTCTTTCCAGTTTTGAACGGAAGATATTTCCTTTTTCACCATTGCCCTCTATGGGCTTCCAAATATCCCTTTGCCAATTCCACAAGAACAGCCTTAGCGAAAGGCTTCTTGAAGGGAACGATGTAACTCTGTGAGATGAATTAACAGAACACAGAGCAGTTTCTCAGAAAGCTTCTTTCCAGTTTTGAACGGAAGATATTTCCTTTTTCACCATAGCCCTCTATGGGCTTCCAAATATCCCTTTGCCAATTCCACAAGAACAGCCTTACAGAAAGGCTTCTTGAAGGGAAAGATGTAACTCTGTGAGATGAATTAACATAACACAGAGCAGTTTCTCAGAAAACTTCTTTCCAGTTTTGAACGGAAGATATTTCCTTTTTCACCATAGCCCTCTATGGGCTTCCAAATATCCCTTTGCCAATTCCACAAGAACAGCCTTAGCGAAAGGCTTCTTGAAGGGAAAGATGTAACTCTGTGAGATGAACTAACAGACACAGAGCAGTTTCTGAGAAAGCTTCTTTCCAGTTTTGAACGGAAGATATTTCCTTTTTCACCTTAGCCCTCTATGGGCTTCCAAATATCCCTTCGCCAATTCCACAAGAACAGCCTTAGCGAAAGGCTTCTTGAAGGGAAAGATGTAACTCTGTGAGATGAATTAACAAAACACAGAGCAGTTTCTCAGAAAGCTTCTTTCCAGTTTTGAACGGAAGATATTTCCTTTTTCACCATAGCCCTCTATGGGCTTCCAAATATCCCTTTGCCAATTCCACAAGAACAGGGTTAGCGAAAGGCTTCTTCATGGGAAAGATGTAACTCTGTGAGATGAATTAACAGAACACAGAGCAGTTTCTCATAAAGCTTCTTTCCAGTTTTGAACGGAAGATATTTCCTTTTTCACCATAGCCCTCTATGGTCTTCCAAATATCCCTTTGCCAATTCCACAAGAACAGCCTTAGCGAAAGGCTTCTTGAAGGGAAAGATGTAACTCTGTGAGATGAATTAACAGAACACAGAGCAGTTTCTCAGAAAGCTTCTTTCCAGTTTTGAACGGAAGATATTTCCTTTTTCACCATAGCCCTCTATGGGCTTCCAAATATCCCTTTTCCAATTCCACAAGAACAGCCTTAGCGAAAGGCTTCTTGAAGCGAAAGATGTAACTCTGTGAGATGAATTAACAGAACACAGAGCAGTTTCTCAGAAAGCTTCTTTCCAGTTTTGAACGGAAGATATTTCCTTTTTCACCATAACCCTCTATGGGCTTCCAAATATCCCTTTGCCAATTCCACAAGAACAGCCTTAGCGAAAGGCTTCTTGAAGGGAAAGATGTAACTCTGTGAGATGAATTAACAGAACACAGAGCAGTTTCTCAGAAAGCTTTTTCCAGTTTTGAACGGAAGATATTTCCTTTTTCACCATAGCCCTCTATGGGCTTCCAAATATCCCTTTTCCAATTCCACAAGAACAGCCTTAGCGAACGGCTTCTTGAAGGGAAAGATGTAACTCTGTGAGATGAATTAACAGAACACAGAGCAGTTTCTCAGAAAGATTCTTTCCAGTTTTGAACGGAAGATATTTCCTTTTTCACCATAGCCCTCTATGGGCTTCCAAATATCCGTTTGCCAATTCCACAAGAACAGCCTTAGCGAAAGGCTTCTTCAAGGGAAAGATGTAACTCTGTGAGATGAATTAACAGAACACAGAGCAGTTTCTCAGAAAGCTTCTTTCCAGTTTTGAACGGAAGATATTTCCTTTTTCACCATAGCCCTCTATGGGCTTCCAAATATCCCTTTGCCAATTCCACAAGAACAGCCTTAGCGAAAGGCTTCTTCAAGGGAAAGATGTAACTCTGTGAGATGAATTAACAGAACACAGAGCAGTTTCTCAGAAAGCTTCTTTCCAGTTTTGAACGGAAGATATTTCCTTATTCACCATAGCCCTCTATGGGCTTCCAAATATCCCTTTGCCAATTCCACAAGAACAGCCTTAGCGAAAGGCTTCTTGAAGGGAAAGATGTAACTCTGTGAGATGAATTAACAGAACACAGAGCAGTTTCTCAGAAAGCTTCTTTCCAGTTTTGAACGGGAGATATTTCCTTTTTCACCATAGCCCTCTATGGGCTTCCAAATATCCCTTTGCCAATTCCACAAGAACAGCCTTAGCGAAAGGCTTCTTGAAGGGAACGATGTAACTCTGTGAGATGAATTAACAGAACACAGAGCAGTTTCTCAGAAAGCTTCTTTCCAGTTTTGAACGGAAGATATTTCGTTTTTCACCATAGCCCTCTATGGGCTTCCAAATATCCCTTTGCCAATTCCACAAGAACAGCCTTAGAGAAAGGCTTCTTGAAGGGAAAGATGTAACTCTGTGAGATGAATTAACAGAAAACAGAGCAGTTTCTCAGAAAGCTTCTTTCCAGTTTTGAACGGAAGATATTTCCTTTTTCACCATAGCCCTCTATGGGCTTCCAAATATCCCTTTGCCAATTCCAAAAGAACAGCCTTAGCGAAAGGCTTCTTGAAGGGAAAGATGTAACTCTGTGAGATGAATTAACAGAACACAGAGCAGTTTCTCAGAAAGCTTCTTTCTGGTTTTGAACGGAAGATATTTCCTTTTTCACCATTGCCCTCTATGGGCTTCCAAATATCCCTTTGCCAATTCCACAAGAACAGCCTTAGAGAAAGGCTTCTTGAAGGGAAAGATGTAACTCTGTGAGATGAATTAACAGAACACAGAGCAGTTTCTCAGAAAACTTCTTTCCAGTTTTGAACGGAAGATATTTCCTTTTTCACCATAGCACTCTATGGGCTTCCAAATATCCCTTTGCCAATTCCACAAGAACAGCCTTAGCGAAAGGCTTCTTGAAGGGAAAGATGTAACTCCGTGAGATGAACTAACAGAACACAGAGCAGTTTCTCAGAAAGCTTCTATCCAGTTTTGAACGGAAGATATTTCCTTTTTCACCATAGCCGTCTATGGGCTTCCAAATATCCCTTTGCCAATTCCACAAGAACAGCCTTAGCGAAAGGCTTCTTGAAGGGAAAGATGTAACTCTGTGAGATGAATTAACAGAACACAGAGCAGTTTCTCAGAAAGCTTCTTTCCAGTTTTGAACGGAAGATATTTCCTTTTTCACCATAGCCCTCTATGGGCTTACAAAAATATCCCTTTGCCAATTCCACAAGAACAGACTTAGCGAAAGGCTTCTTGAAGGGAAAGATGTAACTCTGTGAGATGAATTAACAGAACACAGAGCAGTTTCTCAGAAAGCTTCTTTCCAGTATTGAACGGAAGATATTTCCTTTTTCACCATAGCCCTCTATGTGCTTCCAAATATCCCTTTGCCAATTCCACAAGAACAGCCTTAGTGAAAGGCTTCTTGAAGGGAAAGATGTAACTCTGTGAGATGAATTAACAGAACACAGAGCAGTTTCTCAGAAAGCTTCTTTCCAGTTTTGAACGGAAGATATTTCCTTTTTCACCATAGCAATCTGTGGGCTTCCAAATATCCCTTTGCCAATTCCACAAGAACAGCCTTAGCGAAAGGCTTCTTGAAGGGAAAGATGTAACTCTGTGAGATGAACTAACAGAACACAGAGCAGTTTCTCAGAAAGCTTCTTTCCAGTTTTGAACGGAAGATATTTCCTTTTTTACCATAGCCCTCTATGGTCTTCCAAATATCCCTTTGCCAATTCCACAAGAACAGCCTTAGCGAAAGGCTTCTTCAAGGAAAAGATGTAACTCTGTGAGATGAATTAACAGAACACAGAGCAGTTTCTCAGAAAGCTTCTTTCCAGTTTTGAACGGAAGATATTTCCTTTTTCACCATAGCCCTCTATGGGCTTCCAAATATCCCTTTGCCAATTCCACAAGAACAGCCTTAGCGAAAGGCTTCTTGAAGGGAAAGATGTAACTCTGTGAGATGAATTAACAGAACACAGAGCAGTTTCTCAGAAAGCTTCTTTCCAGTTTTGAACGGAAGATATTTCCTTTTTCACCATAGCCCTCTATGGGCTTCCAAATATCCCTTTGCCAATTCCACAAGAACAGCCTTAGCGAAAGGCTTCTTCAAGTGAAAGATGTAACCCTGTGAGATGAATTAACAGAACACAGAGCAGGTTCTCAGAAAGCTTCTTTCCAGTTTTGAACGGAAGATATTTCCTTTTTCACCATAGCCCTCTATGGGCTTCCAAATATCCCTCTGCCAATTCCACAAGAACAGCCTTAGCGAAAGGCTTCTTGAAGGGAAAGATGTAACTCTGTGAGATGAATTAAAAGAACACAGAGCAGTTTCTCAGAAAGCTTCTTTCCAGTTTTGAAGGGAAGATATTTCCTTTTTCAGCATAGCCGTCTATGGGCTTCCAAATATCCCTTTGCCAATTCCACAAGAACAGCCTTAGCGAAAGGTTTCTTCAAGGGAAAGGTGTCACCCTGTGAGATGAATTAACAGAACACAGAGCAGTTTCTCAGAAAGCTTCTTTCCAGTTTTGAACGGAAGATATTTCCTTTTCAACCGTAGCCCTCTATGGGCTTCCAACTATCCCTTTGCCAATTTCACAAGAACAGTCTTAGCGAAAGACTTCTTGAAGGGAAAGATGTTACTCTGTGAGATGAATTAACAGAACACAGAGCAGTTTCTCAGAAAGCTTCTTTCCAGTTTAAAACAGAAGATATTTCCTTTTTCACCATAGCCCTCTATGGGCTTCCAAATATCCCTTTGCCAATTCCACAAGAACAGCCTTAGCGAAAGACTTCTTGAAGGGAAAGATGTATCTCTGTGAGATGAATTAACAGAACACAGAGCAGTTTCTCAGAAAGCTTCTTTCCAGTTTTGAACGGAAGATATTTCCTTTTTCACCATAGCCCTCTAAGGGCTTCCAAATATCCCTTTGCCAATTCCACAAGAACAGCCTTAGCGAAAGGTTTCTTCAAGGGAAAGATGTAACACTGTGAGATGAATTAACAGAACACAGAGCAGTTTCTCAGAAAGCTTCTTTCCAGTTTTGAACGGAAGATATTTCCTTTTTCACCATAGCCCTCTATGGGCTTCCAAATATGACTTTGCCAATTCCACAAGAACAGTCTTAGCGAAAGGCTTCTTGAAGGGAAAGATGTAACTCTGTGAGATGAATTAACAGAACACAGAGCAGTTTCTCAGAAAGCTTCTTTCCAGTTTTGAACGGAAGGTATTTCCTTTTTCACCAAAGCCCTCTATGGGCTTCCAAATATCCCTTTGCCAATTCCACCAGAACAGACTTAGCGAAAGGATTCTTGAAGGGAAAGATGTAACTGTGTGAGATGAATTCACAGAACACAGAGCAGTTTCTCAGAAAGCTTCTTTCCAGTTTTGAACGGAAGATATTTCCTTTTTCACCATAGCCCTCTGTGGGCTTCCAAATATCCCTTTGCCAATTCCACAAGAACAGCCTTAGCGAAAGGCTTCTTGAAGGGAAAGATGTAACTCTGTGAGATGAATTAACAGAACACAGAGCAGTTTCTCAGAAAGCTTCTTTCCAGTTTTGAACGGAAGATATTTCCTTTTTCACTATAGCCCTCTATGGGCTTCCAAATATCCCTTTTCCAATTCCACAAGAACAGCCTTAGCGAAAGGCATCTTGAAGGGAAAGATGAAACTCTGTGAGATGAATTAACAGAACACAGAGCAGTTTCTCAGAAAGCTTCTTTCCAGTTTTGAACGGAAGATATTTCCTTTTTCAACATAGCCCTCTATGGGCTTCCAAATATCCCTTTGCCAATTCCACAAGAACAACTTTAGCGAAAGGCTTCTTGAAGGGAAAGATGTAACTCTGTGAGATGAATAAACAGAACACAGAGCAGTTTCTCAGAAAGCTTCTTTCCAGTTTTGAACGGAAGATATTTCCTTTTTCAACATAGCCCTCTATGGGCTTCCAAATATCCCTTTGCCAATTCCACAAGAACAACTTTAGCGAAAGGCTTCTTGAAGGGAAATATGTAACTCTGTGAGATGAATTAACAGAACACAGAGCAGTTTCTCAGAAAGCTTCTTTCCAGTTTTGAACGGAAGATATTTCCTTTTTCACCATAGCCGTCTATGGGCTTCCAAATATCCCTTTGCCAATTCCAGAAGAACAGCCTTAGCGAAAGGCTTCTTCAAGGGAAAGATGTAACTCTGTGAGATGAATTAACAGAACACAGAGCAGTTTCTCAGAAAGCTTCTTTCCAGTTTTGAACGGAAGGTATTTCCTTTTTCACCATAGCCCTCTATGGGCTTCCAAATATCCCTTTGCCAATTCCACCAGAACAGACTTAGCGAAAGGATTCTTGAAGGGAAAGATGTAACTGTGTTAGATGAATTAACAGAACACAGAGCAGTTTCTCAGAAAGCTTCTTTCCAGTTTTGAACGGAAGATATTTCCTTTTTCACCATAGCCCTCTATGGGCTTCCAAATATCCCTTTGCCAATTCCACAAGAACAGTCTTAGCGAAAGGCTTCTTGAAGGGAAAGATGTAACTCTGTGAGATGAATTAACAGAACACAGAGCAGTTTCTCAGAAAGCTTCTTTCCAGTTTTGAACGGAAGATATTTCCTTTTTCACCATAGCCCTCTATGGGCTTCCAAATATCCCTTTGCCAATTCCACAAGAACAACCTTAGCGAAAGGCTTCTTGAAGGGAAAGATGTAACTCTGTGAGATGAATTAACAGAACACAGAACAGTTTCTCAGAAAGCTTCTTTCCAGTTTTGAACGGAAGATATTTCCTTTTTCACCATAGCCCTCTATAGGCTTCCAAATATCCCTTTGCCAATTCCACAAGAACAGCCTTAGCGAAAGGCTTCTTGAAGGGAAAGATGTAACCCTGTGAGATGAATTAACAGAACACAGAGCAGTTTCTCAGAAAGCTTCTTTCCAGTTTTGAACGGAAGATATTTCCTTTTTCACCATTGCCCTCTATGGGCTTCCAAATATCCCTTTGCCAATTCCACAAGAACAGCCTTAGCGAAAGGCTTCTTGAAGGGAAAGATGTAACTCTATGAGATGAATTAACAGAACACAGAGCAGTTTCCCAGAAAGCTTCTTTCTAGATTTGAATGGAAGATATTTCCTTTTTCACCATAGCCCTCTATGGGCTTCCAAATATCCCTTTGCCAATTCCACAAGAACAGCCTTAGCGAAAGGCTTCTTGAAGGGAACGATGTAACTCTGTGAGATGAATTAACAGAACACAGAGCAGTTTCTCAGAAAGCTTCTTTCCAGTTTTGAACGGAAGATATTTCGTTTTTCACCATAGCCCTCTATGGGCTTCCAAATATCCCTTTGCCAATTCCACAAGAACAGCCTTAGAGAAAGGCTTCTTGAAGGGAAAGATGTAACTCTGTGAGATGAATTAACAGAACACAGAGCAGTTTCTCAGAAAGCTTCTTTCCAGTTTTGAACGGAAGATATTTCCTTTTTCACCATAGCCCTCTATGGGCTTCCAAATATCCCTTTGCCAATTCCACAAGAACAGCCTTAGCGAAAGGCTTCTTGAAGGGAAAGATGTAACTCTGTGAGATGAATTAACAGAACACAGAGCAGTTTCTCAGAAAGCTTCTTTCTGGTTTTGAACGGAAGATATTTCCTTTTTCACCATTGCCCTCTATGGGCTTCCAAATATCCCTTTGCCAATTCCACAAGAACAGCCTTAGAGAAAGGCTTCTTGAAGGGAAAGATGTAACTCTGTGAGATGAATTAACAGAACACAGAGCAGTTTCTCAGAAATTTCTTTCCAGTTTTGAACGGAAGATATTTCCTTTTTCACCATAGCACTCTATGGGCTTCCAAATATCCCTTTGCCAATTCCACAAGAACAGCCTTAGCGAAAGGCTTCTTGAAGGGAAAGATGTAACTCCGTGAGATGAACTAACAGAACACAGAGCAGTTTCTCAGAAAGCTTCTATCCAGTTTTGAACGGAAGATATTTCCTTTTTCACCATAGCCGTCTATGGGCTTCCAAATATCCCTTTGCCAATTCCACAAGAACAGCCTTAGCGAAAGGCTTCTTGAAGGGAAAGATGTAACTCTGTGAGATGAATTAACAGAACACAGAGCAGTTTCTCAGAAAGCTTCTTTCCAGTTTTGAACGGAAGATATTTCCTTTTTCACCATAGCCCTCTATGGGCTTACAAAAATATCCCTTTGCCAATTCCACAAGAACAGACTTAGCGAAAGGCTTCTTGAAGGGAAAGATGTAACTCTGTGAGATGAATTAACAGAACACAGAGCAGTTTCTCAGAAAGCTTCTTTCCAGTATTGAACGGAAGATATTTCCTTTTTCACCATAGCCCTCTATGTGCTTCCAAATATCCCTTTGCCAATTCCACAAGAACAGCCTTAGTGAAAGGCTTCTTGAAGGGAAAGATGTAACTCTGTGAGATGAATTAACAGAACACAGAGCAGTTTCTCAGAAAGCTTCTTTCCAGTTTTGAACGGAAGATATTTCCTTTTTCACCATAGCAATCTGTGGGCTTCCAAATATCCCTTTGCCAATTCCACAAGAACAGCCTTAGCGAAAGGCTTCTTGAAGGGAAAGATGTAACTCTGTGAGATGAACTAACAGAACACAGAGCAGTTTCTCAGAAAGCTTCTTTCCAGTTTTGAACGGAAGATATTTCCTTTTTTACCATAGCCCTCTATGGTCTTCCAAATATCCCTTTGCCAATTCCACAAGAACAGCCTTAGCGAAAGGCTTCTTCAAGGAAAAGATGTAACTCTGTGAGATGAATTAACAGAACACAGAGCAGTTTCTCAGAAAGCTTCTTTCCAGTTTTGAACGGAAGATATTTCCTTTTTCACCATAGCCCTCTATGGGCTTCCAAATATCCCTTTGCCAATTCCACAAGAACAGCCTTAGCGAAAGGCTTCTTGAAGGGAAAGATGTAACTCTGTGAGATGAATTAACAGAACACAGAGCAGTTTCTCAGAAAGCTTCTTTCCAGTTTTGAACGGAAGATATTTCCTTTTTCACCATAGCCCTCTATGGGCTTCCAAATATCCCTTTGCCAATTCCACAAGAACAGCCTTAGCGAAAGGCTTCTTCAAGTGAAAGATGTAACCCTGTGAGATGAATTAACAGAACACAGAGCAGGTTCTCAGAAAGCTTCTTTCCAGTTTTGAACGGAAGATATTTCCTTTTTCACCATAGCCCTCTATGGGCTTCCAAATATCCCTCTGCCAATTCCACAAGAACAGCCTTAGCGAAAGGCTTCTTGAAGGGAAAGATGTAACTCTGTGAGATGAATTAAAAGAACACAGAGCAGTTTCTCAGAAAGCTTCTTTCCAGTTTTGAAGGGAAGATATTTCCTTTTTCAGCATAGCCGTCTATGGGCTTCCAAATATCCCTTTGCCAATTCCACAAGAACAGCCTTAGCGAAAGGTTTCTTCAAGGGAAAGGTGTCACCCTGTGAGATGAATTAACAGAACACAGAGCAGTTTCTCAGAAAGCTTCTTTCCAGTTTTGAACGGAAGATATTTCCTTTTCAACCGTAGCCCTCTATGGGCTTCCAACTATCCCTTTGCCAATTTCACAAGAACAGTCTTAGCGAAAGACTTCTTGAAGGGAAAGATGTTACTCTGTGAGATGAATTAACAGAACACAGAGCAGTTTCTCAGAAAGCTTCTTTCCAGTTTAAAACAGAAGATATTTCCTTTTTCACCATAGCCCTCTATGGGCTTCCAAATATCCCTTTGCCAATTCCACAAGAACAGCCTTAGCGAAAGACTTCTTGAAGGGAAAGATGTATCTCTGTGAGATGAATTAACAGAACACAGAGCAGTTTCTCAGAAAGCTTCTTTCCAGTTTTGAACGGAAGATATTTCCTTTTTCACCATAGCCCTCTATGGGCTTCCAAATATCCCTTTGCCAATTCCACAAGAACAGCCTTAGCGAAAGGTTTCTTCAAGGGAAAGATGTAACTCTGTGAGATGAATTAACAGAACACAGAGCAGTTTCTCAGAAAGCTTCTTTCCAGTTTTGAACGGAAGATATTTCCTTTTTCACCATAGCCCTCTATGGGCTTCCAAATATGACTTTGCCAATTCCACAAGAACAGTCTTAGCGAAAGGCTTCTTGAAGGGAAAGATGTAACTCTGTGAGATGAATTAACAGAACACAGAGCAGTTTCTCAGAAAGCTTCTTTCCAGTTTTGAACGGAAGGTATTTCCTTTTTCACCAAAGCCCTCTATGGGCTTCCAAATATCCCTTTGCCAATTCCACCAGAACAGACTTAGCGAAAGGATTCTTGAAGGGAAAGATGTAACTGTGTGAGATGAATTCACAGAACACAGAGCAGTTTCTCAGAAAGCTTCTTTCCAGTTTTGAACGGAAGATATTTCCTTTTTCACCATAGCCCTCTATGGGCTTCCAAATATCCCTTTGCCAATTCCGCAAGAACAGTCTTAGCGAAAGGCTTCTTGAAGGGAAAGATGTAACTCTGTGAGATGAATTAACAGAACACAGAGCAGTTTCTCAGAAAGCTTCTTTCCAGTTTTGAACGGAAGATATTTCCTTTTTCACCATAGCCCTCTATGGGCTTCCAAATATCCCTTTGCCAATTCCACAAGAACAGCCTTAGGGAAAGGCTTCTTGAAGGGAAAGATGTAACTCTGTGAGATGAATTAACAGAACACAGAACAGTTTCTCAGAAAGCTTCTTTCCAGTTTTGAACGGAAGATATTTCCTTTTTCACCATAGCCCTCTATAGGCTTCCAAATATCCCTTTGCCAATTCCACAAGAACAGCTTTAGCGAAAGGCTTCTTGAAGGGAAAGATATAACCCTGTGAGATGAATTAACAGAACACAGAGCAGTTTCTCAGAAAGCTTCTTTCCAGTTTTGAACGGAAGATATTTCCTTTTTCACCATTGCCCTCTCTGGGCTTCCAAATATCCCTTTGCCAATTCCACAAGAACAGCCTTAGCGAAAGGCTTCTTGAAGGGAACGATGTAACTCTGTGAGATGAATTAACAGAACACAGAGCAGTTTCTCAGAAAGCTTCTTTCCAGTTTTGAACGGAAGATATTTCCTTTTTCACCATAGCCCTCTATGGGCTTCCAAATATCCCTTTGCCAATTCCACAAGAACAGCCTTAGAGAAAGGCTTCTTGAAGGGAAAGATGTAACTCTGTGAGATGAATTAACATAACACAGAGCAGTTTCTCAGAAAACTTCTTTCCAGTTTTGAACGGAAGATATTTCCTTTTTCACCATAGCCCTCTATGGGCTTCCAAATATCCCTTTGCCAATTCCACAAGAACAGCCTTAGCGAAAGGCTTCTTGAAGGGAAAGATGTAACTCTGTGAGATGAACTAACAGACACAGAGCAGTTTCTGAGAAAGCTTCTTTCCAGTTTTGAACGGAAGATATTTCCTTTTTCACCTTAGCCCTCTATGGGCTTCCAAATATCCCTTCGCCAATTCCACAAGAACAGCCTTAGCGAAAGGCTTCTTGAAGGGAAAGATGTAACTCTGTGAGATGAATTAACAAAACACAGAGCAGTTTCTCAGAAAGCTTCTTTCCAGTTTTGAACGGAAGATATTTCCTTTTTCACCATAGCCGTCTATGGGCTTCCAAATATCCCTTTGCCAATTCCACAAGAACAGCCTTAGCGAAAGGCTTCTTGAAGGGAAAGATGTAACTCTGTGAGATGAATTAACAGAACACGGAGCAGTTTCTCAGAAAGCTTCTTTCCAGTTTTGAACGGAAGATATTTCCTTTTTCACCATAGCCCTCTATGGGCTTCCAAATATCCCTTTGCCAATTCCACAAGAACAGACTTAGCGAAAGGCTTCTTGAAGGGAAAGATGTAACTCTGTGAGATGAATTAACAGAACGCAGAGCAGTTTCTCAGAAAGCTTCTTTCCAGTTTTGAACGGAAGATATTTCCTTTTTCACCATAGCCCTCTATGTGCTTCCAAATATCCCTTTGCCAATTCCACAAGAACAGCCTTAGTGAAAGGCTTCTTGAAGGGAAAGATGTAACTCTGTGAGATGAATTAACAAAACACAGAGCAGTTTCTCAGAAAGCTTCTTTCCAGTTTTGAACGGAAGATATTTCCTTTTTCACCATAGCCCTCTATGGGCTTCCAAATATCCCTTTGCCAATTCCACAAGAACAGCCTTAGTGAAAGGCTTCTTGAAGGGAAAGATGTAACTCTGTGAGATGAATTAACAGAACACAGAGCAGTTTCTCAGAAAGCTTCTTTCCAGTTTTGAACGGAAGATATTTCCTTTTTCACCATAGCCCTCTAAGGGCTTCCAAATATCCCTTTGCCAATTCCACAAGAACAGCCTTAGCGAAAGGCTTCTTGAAGGGAAAGATGTAACTCTGTGAGATGAACTAACAGACACAGAGCAGTTTCTGAGAAAGCTTCTTTCCAGTTTTGAACGGAAGATATTTCCTTTTTCACCATTGCCCTCTATGGGCTTCCAAATATCCCTTTGCCAATTCCACAAGAACAGCCTTAGCGAAAGGCTTCTTGAAGGGAAAGATGTAACTCTATGAGATGAATTAACAGAACACAGAGCAGTTTCCCAGAAAGCTTCTTTCTAGATTTGAATGGAAGATATTTCCTTTTTCACCATAGCCCTCTATGGGCTTCCAAATATCCCTTTGCCAATTCCACAAGAACAGCCTTAGCGAAAGGCTTCTTGAAGGGAACGATGTAACTCTGTGAGATGAATTAACAGAACACAGAGCAGTTTCTCAGAAAGCTTCTTTCCAGTTTTGAACGGAAGATATTTCGTTTTTCACCATAGCCCTCAATGGGCTTCCAAATATCCCTTTGCCAATTCCACAAGAACAGCCTTAGAGAAAGGCTTCTTGAAGGGAAAGATGTAACTCTGTGAGATGAATTAACAGAACACAGAGCAGTTTCTCAGAAAGCTTCTTTCCAGTTTTGAACGGAAGATATTTCCTTTTTCACCATAGCCCTCTATGGACTTCCAAATATCCCTTTGCCAATTCCACAAGAACAGCCTTAGCGAAAGGCTTCTTGAAGGGAAAGATGTAACTCTGTGAGATGAATTAACAGAACACAGAGCAGTTTCTCAGAAAGCTTCTTTCTGGTTTTGAACGGAAGATATTTCCTTTTTCACCATTGCCCTCTATGGGCTTCCAAATATCCCTTTGCCAATTCCACAAGAACAGCCTTAGAGAAAGGCTTCTTGAAGGGAAAGATGTAACTCTGTGAGATGAATTAACAGAACACAGAGCAGTTTCTCAGAAAACTTCTTTCCAGTTTTGAACGGAAGATATTTCCTTTTTCACCATAGCCCTCTATGGGCTTCCAAATATCCCTTTGCCAATTCCACAAGAACAGCCTTAGCGAAAGGCTTCTTGAAGGGAAAGATGTAACTCCGTGAGATGAACTAACAGAACACAGAGCAGTTTCTCAGAAAGCTTCTATCCAGTTTTGAACGGAAGATATTTCCTTTTTCACCATAGCCGTCTATGGGCTTCCAAATATCCCTTTGCCAATTCCACAAGAACAGCCTTAGCGAAAGGCTTCTTGAAGGGAAAGATGTAACTCTGTGAGATGAATTAACAGAACACAGAGCAGTTTCTCAGAAAGCTTCTTTCCAGTTTTGAACGGAAGATATTTCCTTTTTCACCATAGCCCTCTATGGGCTTACAAAAATATCCCTTTGCCAATTCCACAAGAACAGACTTAGCGAAAGGCTTCTTGAAGGGAAAGATGTAACTCTGTGAGATGAATTAACAGAACACAGAGCAGTTTCTCAGAAAGCTTCTTTCCAGTATTGAACGGAAGATATTTCCTTTTTCACCATAGCCCTCTATGTGCTTCCAAATATCCCTTTGCCAATTCCACAAGAACAGCCTTAGTGAAAGGCTTCTTGAAGGGAAAGATGTAACTCTGTGAGATGAATTAACAGAACACAGAGCAGTTTCTCAGAAAGCTTCTTTCCAGTTTTGAACGGAAGATATTTCCTTTTTCACCATAGCAATCTGTGGGCTTCCAAATATCCCTTTGCCAATTCCACAAGAACAGCCTTAGCGAAAGGCTTCTTGAAGGGAAAGATGTAACTCTGTGAGATGAACTAACAGAACACAGAGCAGTTTCTCAGAAAGCTTCTTTCCAGTTTTGAACGGAAGATATTTCCTTTTTTACCATAGCCCTCTATGGTCTTCCAAATATCCCTTTGCCAATTCCACAAGAACAGCCTTAGCGAAAGGCTTCTTCAAGGAAAAGATGTAACTCTGTGAGATGAATTAACAGAACACAGAGCAGTTTCTCAGAAAGCTTCTTTCCAGTTTTGAACGGAAGATATTTCCTTTTTCACCATAGCCCTCTATGGGCTTCCAAATATCCCTTTGCCAATTCCACAAGAACAGCCTTAGCGAAAGGCTTCTTGAAGGGAAAGATGTAACTCTGTGAGATGAATTAACAGAACACAGAGCAGTTTCTCAGAAAGCTTCTTTCCAGTTTTGAACGGAAGATATTTCCTTTTTCACCATAGCCCTCTATGGGCTTCCAAATATCCCTTTGCCAATTCCACAAGAACAGCCTTAGCGAAAGGCTTCTTCAAGTGAAAGATGTAACCCTGTGAGATGAATTAACAGAACACAGAGCAGGTTCTCAGAAAGCTTCTTTCCAGTTTTGAACGGAAGATATTTCCTTTTTCACCATAGCCCTCTATGGGCTTCCAAATATCCCTCTGCCAATTCCACAAGAACAGCCTTAGCGAAAGGCTTCTTGAAGGGAAAGATGTAACTCTGTGAGATGAATTAAAAGAACACAGAGCAGTTTCTCAGAAAGCTTCTTTCCAGTTTTGAAGGGAAGATATTTCCTTTTTCAGCATAGCCGTCTATGGGCTTCCAAATATCCCTTTGCCAATTCCACAAGAACAGCCTTAGCGAAAGGTTTCTTCAAGGGAAAGGTGTCACCCTGTGAGATGAATTAACAGAACACAGAGCAGTTTCTCAGAAAGCTTCTTTCCAGTTTTGAACGGAAGATATTTCCTTTTCAACCGTAGCCCTCTATGGGCTTCCAACTATCCCTTTGCCAATTTCACAAGAACAGTCTTAGCGAAAGACTTCTTGAAGGGAAAGATGTTACTCTGTGAGATGAATTAACAGAACACAGAGCAGTTTCTCAGAAAGCTTCTTTCCAGTTTAAAACAGAAGATATTTCCTTTTTCACCATAGCCCTCTATGGGCTTCCAAATATCCCTTTGCCAATTCCACAAGAACAGCCTTAGCGAAAGACTTCTTGAAGGGAAAGATGTATCTCTGTGAGATGAATTAACAGAACACAGAGCAGTTTCTCAGAAAGCTTCTTTCCAGTTTTGAACGGAAGATATTTCCTTTTTCACCATAGCCCTCTATGGGCTTCCAAATATCCCTTTGCCAATTCCACAAGAACAGCCTTAGCGAAAGGTTTCTTCAAGGGAAAGATGTAACTCTGTGAGATGAATTAACAGAACACAGAGCAGTTTCTCAGAAAGCTTCTTTCCAGTTTTGAACGGAAGATATTTCCTTTTTCACCATAGCCCTCTATGGGCTTCCAAATATGACTTTGCCAATTCCACAAGAACAGTCTTAGCGAAAGGCTTCTTGAAGGGAAAGATGTAACTCTGTGAGATGAATTAACAGAACACAGAGCAGTTTCTCAGAAAGCTTCTTTCCAGTTTTGAACGGAAGGTATTTCCTTTTTCACCAAAGCCCTCTATGGGCTTCCAAATATCACTTTGCCAATTCCACCAGAACAGACTTAGCGAAAGGATTCTTGAAGGGAAAGATGTAACTGTGTGAGATGAATTCACAGAACACAGAGCAGTTTCTCAGAAAGCTTCTTTCCAGTTTTGAACGGAAGATATTTCCTTTTTCACCATAGCCCTCTATGGGCTTCCAAATATCCCTTTGCCAATTCCGCAAGAACAGTCTTAGCGAAAGGCTTCTTGAAGGGAAAGATGTAACTCTGTGAGATGAATTAACAGAACACAGAGCAGTTTCTCAGAAAGCTTCTTTCCAGTTTTGAACGGAAGATATTTCCTTTTTCACCATAGCCCTCTATGGGCTTCCAAATATCCCTTTGCCAATTCCACAAGAACAGCCTTAGGGAAAGGCTTCTTGAAGGGAAAGATGTAACTCTGTGAGATGAATTAACAGAACACAGAACAGTTTCTCAGAAAGCTTCTTTCCAGTTTTGAACGGAAGATATTTCCTTTTTCACCATAGCCCTCTATAGGCTTCCAAATATCCCTTTGCCAATTCCACAAGAACAGCTTTAGCGAAAGGCTTCTTGAAGGGAAAGATATAACCCTGTGAGATGAATTAACAGAACACAGAGCAGTTTCTCAGAAAGCTTCTTTCCAGTTTTGAACGGAAGATATTTCCTTTTTCACCATTGCCCTCTATGGGCTTCCAAATATCCCTTTGCCAATTCCACAAGAACAGCCTTAGCGAAAGGCTTCTTGAAGGGAACGATGTAACTCTGTGAGATGAATTAACAGAACACAGAGCAGTTTCTCAGAAAGCTTCTTTCCAGTTTTGAACGGAAGATATTTCCTTTTTCACCATAGCCCTCTATGGGCTTCCAAATATCCCTTTGCCAATTCCACAAGAACAGCCTTAGAGAAAGGCTTCTTGAAGGGAAAGATGTAACTCTGTGAGATGAATTAACATAACACAGAGCAGTTTCTCAGAAAACTTCTTTCCAGTTTTGAACGGAAGATATTTCCTTTTTCACCATAGCCCTCTATGGGCTTCCAAATATCCCTTTGCCAATTCCACAAGAACAGCCTTAGCGAAAGGCTTCTTGAAGGGAAAGATGTAACTCTGTGAGATGAACTAACAGACACAGAGCAGTTTCTGAGAAAGCTTCTTTCCAGTTTTGAACGGAAGATATTTCCTTTTTCACCTTAGCCCTCTATGGGCTTCCAAATATCCCTTCGCCAATTCCACAAGAACAGCCTTAGCGAAAGGCTTCTTGAAGGGAAAGATGTAACTCTGTGAGATGAATTAACAAAACACAGAGCAGTTTCTCAGAAAGCTTCTTTCCAGTTTTGAACGGAAGATATTTCCTTTTTCACCATAGCCCTCTATGGGCTTCCAAATATCCCTTTGCCAATTCCACAAGAACAGGGTTAGCGAAAGGCTTCTTCATGGGAAAGATGTAACTCTGTGAGATGAATTAACAGAACACAGAGCAGTTTCTCATAAAGCTTCTTTCCAGTTTTGAACGGAAGATATTTCCTTTTTCACCATAGCCCTCTATGGTCTTCCAAATATCCCTTTGCCAATTCCACAAGAACAGCCTTAGCGAAAGGCTTCTTGAAGGGAAAGATGTAACTCTGTGAGATGAATTAACAGAACACAGAGCAGTTTCTCAGAAAGCTTCTTTCCAGTTTTGAACGGAAGATATTTCCTTTTTCACCATAGCCCTCTATGGGCTTCCAAATATCCCTTTTCCAATTCCACAAGAACAGCCTTAGCGAAAGGCTTCTTGAAGCGAAAGATGTAACTCTGTGAGATGAATTAACAGAACACAGAGCAGTTTCTCAGAAAGCTTCTTTCCAGTTTTGAACGGAAGATATTTCCTTTTTCACCATAACCCTCTATGGGCTTCCAAATATCCCTTTGCCAATTCCACAAGAACAGCCTTAGCGAAAGGCTTCTTGAAGGGAAAGATGTTGCTCTGTGAGATGAATTAACAGAACACAGAGCAGTTTCTCAGAAAGCTTTTTCCAGTTTTGAACGGAAGATATTTCCTTTTTCACCATAGCCCTCTATGGGCTTCCAAATATCCCTTTTCCAATTCCACAAGAACAGCCTTAGCGAACGGCTTCTTGAAGGGAAAGATGTAACTCTGTGAGATGAATTAACAGAACACAGAGCAGTTTCTCAGAAAGATTCTTTCCAGTTTTGAACGGAAGATATTTCCTTTTTCACCATAGCCCTCTATGGGCTTCCAAATATCCGTTTGCCAATTCCACAAGAACAGCCTTAGCGAAAGGCTTCTTCAAGGGAAAGATGTAACTCTGTGAGATGAATTAACAGAACACAGAGCAGTTTCTCAGAAAGCTTCTTTCCAGTTTTGAACGGAAGATATTTCCTTTTTCACCATAGCCCTCTATGGGCTTCCAAATATCCCTTTGCCAATTCCACAAGAACAGCCTTAGCGAAAGGCTTCTTCAAGGGAAAGATGTAACTCTGTGAGATGAATTAACAGAACACAGAGCAGTTTCTCAGAAAGCTTCTTTCCAGTTTTGAACGGAAGATATTTCCTTATTCACCATAGCCCTCTATGGGCTTCCAAATATCCCTTTGCCAATTCCACAAGAACAGCCTTAGCGAAAGGCTTCTTGAAGGGAAAGATGTAACTCTGTGAGATGAATTAACAGAACACAGAGCAGTTTCTCAGAAAGCTTCTTTCCAGTTTTGAACGGGAGATATTTCCTTTTTCACCATAGCCCTCTATGGGCTTCCAAATATCCCTTTGCCAATTCCACAAGAACAGCCTTAGCGAAAGGCTTCTTGAAGGGAACGATGTAACTCTGTGAGATGAATTAACAGAACACAGAGCAGTTTCTCAGAAAGCTTCTTTCCAGTTTTGAACGGAAGATATTTCGTTTTTCACCATAGCCCTCTATGGGCTTCCAAATATCCCTTTGCCAATTCCACAAGAACAGCCTTAGAGAAAGGCTTCTTGAAGGGAAAGATGTAACTCTGTGAGATGAATTAACAGAAAACAGAGCAGTTTCTCAGAAAGCTTCTTTCCAGTTTTGAACGGAAGATATTTCCTTTTTCACCATAGCCCTCTATGGGCTTCCAAATATCCCTTTGCCAATTCCACAAGAACAGCCTTAGCGAAAGGCTTCTTGAAGGGAAAGATGTAACTCTGTGAGATGAATTAACAGAACACAGAGCAGTTTCTCAGAAAGCTTCTTTCTGGTTTTGAACGGAAGATATTTCCTTTTTCACCATTGCCCTCTATGGGCTTCCAAATATCCCTTTGCCAATTCCACAAGAACAGCCTTAGAGAAAGGCTTCTTGAAGGGAAAGATGTAACTCTGTGAGATGAATTAACAGAACACAGAGCAGTTTCTCAGAAAACTTCTTTCCAGTTTTGAACGGAAGATATTTCCTTTTTCACCATAGCACTCTATGGGCTTCCAAATATCCCTTTGCCAATTCCACAAGAACAGCCTTAGCGAAAGGCTTCTTGAAGGGAAAGATGTAACTCCGTGAGATGAACTAACAGAACACAGAGCAGTTTCTCAGAAAGCTTCTATCCAGTTTTGAACGGAAGATATTTCCTTTTTCACCATAGCCGTCTATGGGCTTCCAAATATCCCTTTGCCAATTCCACAAGAACAGCCTTAGCGAAAGGCTTCTTGAAGGGAAAGATGTAACTCTGTGAGATGAATTAACAGAACACAGAGCAGTTTCTCAGAAAGCTTCTTTCCAGTTTTGAACGGAAGATATTTCCTTTTTCACCATAGCCCTCTATGGGCTTACAAAAATATCCCTTTGCCAATTCCACAAGAACAGACTTAGCGAAAGGCTTCTTGAAGGGAAAGATGTAACTCTGTGAGATGAATTAACAGAACACAGAGCAGTTTCTCAGAAAGCTTCTTTCCAGTATTGAACGGAAGATATTTCCTTTTTCACCATAGCCCTCTATGTGCTTCCAAATATCCCTTTGCCAATTCCACAAGAACAGCCTTAGTGAAAGGCTTCTTGAAGGGAAAGATGTAACTCTGTGAGATGAATTAACAGAACACAGAGCAGTTTCTCAGAAAGCTTCTTTCCAGTTTTGAACGGAAGATATTTCCTTTTTCACCATAGCAATCTGTGGGCTTCCAAATATCCCTTTGCCAATTCCACAAGAACAGCCTTAGCGAAAGGCTTCTTGAAGGGAAAGATGTAACTCTGTGAGATGAACTAACAGAACACAGAGCAGTTTCTCAGAAAGCTTCTTTCCAGTTTTGAACGGAAGATATTTCCTTTTTTACCATAGCCCTCTATGGTCTTCCAAATATCCCTTTGCCAATTCCACAAGAACAGCCTTAGCGAAAGGCTTCTTCAAGGAAAAGATGTAACTCTGTGAGATGAATTAACAGAACACAGAGCAGTTTCTCAGAAAGCTTCTTTCCAGTTTTGAACGGAAGATATTTCCTTTTTCACCATAGCCCTCTATGGGCTTCCAAATATCCCTTTGCCAATTCCACAAGAACAGCCTTAGCGAAAGGCTTCTTGAAGGGAAAGATGTAACTCTGTGAGATGAATTAACAGAACACAGAGCAGTTTCTCAGAAAGCTTCTTTCCAGTTTTGAACGAAAGATATTTCCTTTTTCACCATAGCCCTCTATGGGCTTCCAAATATCCCTTTGCCAATTCCACAAGAACAGCCTTAGCGAAAGGCTTCTTCAAGTGAAAGATGTAACCCTGTGAGATGAATTAACAGAACACAGAGCAGGTTCTCAGAAAGCTTCTTTCCAGTTTTGAACGGAAGATATTTCCTTTTTCACCATAGCCCTCTATGGGCTTCCAAATATCCCTCTGCCAATTCCACAAGAACAGCCTTAGCGAAAGGCTTCTTGAAGGGAAAGATGTAACTCTGTGAGATGAATTAAAAGAACACAGAGCAGTTTCTCAGAAAGCTTCTTTCCAGTTTTGAAGGGAAGATATTTCCTTTTTCAGCATAGCCGTCTATGGGCTTCCAAATATCCCTTTGCCAATTCCACAAGAACAGCCTTAGCGAAAGGTTTCTTCAAGGGAAAGGTGTCACCCTGTGAGATGAATTAACAGAACACAGAGCAGGTTCTCAGAAAGCTTCTTTCCAGTTTTGAACGGAAGATATTTCCTTTTCAACCGTAGCCCTCTATGGGCTTCCAACTATCCCTTTGCCAATTTCACAAGAACAGTCTTAGCGAAAGACTTCTTGAAGGGAAAGATGTTACTCTGTGAGATGAATTAACAGAACACAGAGCAGTTTCTCAGAAAGCTTCTTTCCAGTTTAAAACAGAAGATATTTCCTTTTTCACCATAGCCCTCTATGGGCTTCCAAATATCCCTTTGCCAATTCCACAAGAACAGCCTTAGCGAAAGACTTCTTGAAGGGAAAGATGTATCTCTGTGAGATGAATTAACAGAACACAGAGCAGTTTCTCAGAAAGCTTCTTTCCAGTTTTGAACGGAAGATATTTCCTTTTTCACCATAGCCCTCTAAGGGCTTCCAAATATCCCTTTGCCAATTCCACAAGAACAGCCTTAGCGAAAGGTTTCTTCAAGGGAAAGATGTAACACTGTGAGATGAATTAACAGAACACAGAGCAGTTTCTCAGAAAGCTTCTTTCCAGTTTTGAACGGAAGATATTTCCTTTTTCACCATAGCCCTCTATGGGCTTCCAAATATGACTTTGCCAATTCCACAAGAACAGTCTTAGCGAAAGGCTTCTTGAAGGGAAAGATGTAACTCTGTGAGATGAATTAACAGAACACAGAGCAGTTTCTCAGAAAGCTTCTTTCCAGTTTTGAACGGAAGGTATTTCCTTTTTCACCAAAGCCCTCTATGGGCTTCCAAATATCCCTTTGCCAATTCCACCAGAACAGACTTAGCGAAAGGCTTCTTGAAGGGAAAGATGTAACTGTGTGAGATGAATTCACAGAACACAGAGCAGTTTCTCAGAAAGCTTCTTTCCAGTTTTGAACGGAAGATATTTCCTTTTTCACCATAGCCCTCTATGGGCTTCCAAATATCCCTTTGCCAATTCCGCAAGAACAGTCTTAGCGAAAGGCTTCTTGAAGGGAAAGATGTAACTCTGTGAGATGAATTAACAGAACACAGAGCAGTTTCTCAGAAAGCTTCTTTCCAGTTTTGAACGGAAGATATTTCCTTTTTCACCATAGCCCTCTATGGGCTTCCAAATATCCCTTTGCCAATTCCACAAGAACAGCCTTAGGGAAAGGCTTCTTGAAGGGAAAGATGTAACTCTGTGAGATGAATTAACAGAACACAGAACAGTTTCTCAGAAAGCTTCTTTCCAGTTTTGAACGGAAGATATTTCCTTTTTCACCATAGCCCTCTATAGGCTTCCAAATATCCCTTTGCCAATTCCACAAGAACAGCTTTAGCGAAAGGCTTCTTGAAGGGAAAGATATAACCCTGTGAGATGAATTAACAGAACACAGAGCAGTTTCTCAGAAAGCTTCTTTCCAGTTTTGAACGGAAGATATTTCCTTTTTCACCATTGCCCTCTATGGGCTTCCAAATATCCCTTTGCCAATTCCACAAGAACAGCCTTAGCGAAAGGCTTCTTGAAGGGAACGATGTAACTCTGTGAGATGAATTAACAGAACACAGAGCAGTTTCTCAGAAAGCTTCTTTCCAGTTTTGAACGGAAGATATTTCCTTTTTCACCATAGCCCTCTATGGGCTTCCAAATATCCCTTTGCCAATTCCACAAGAACAGCCTTAGAGAAAGGCTTCTTGAAGGGAAAGATGTAACTCTGTGAGATGAATTAACATAACACAGAGCAGTTTCTCAGAAAACTTCTTTCCAGTTTTGAACGGAAGATATTTCCTTTTTCACCATAGCCCTCTATGGGCTTCCAAATATCCCTTTGCCAATTCCACAAGAACAGCCTTAGCGAAAGGCTTCTTGAAGGGAAAGATGTAACTCTGTGAGATGAACTAACAGACACAGAGCAGTTTCTGAGAAAGCTTCTTTCCAGTTTTGAACGGAAGATATTTCCTTTTTCACCTTAGCCCTCTATGGGCTTCCAAATATCCCTTCGCCAATTCCACAAGAACAGCCTTAGCGAAAGGCTTCTTGAAGGGAAAGATGTAACTCTGTGAGATGAATTAACAAAACACAGAGCAGTTTCTCAGAAAGCTTCTTTCCAGTTTTGAACGGAAGATATTTCCTTTTTCACCATAGCCGTCTATGGGCTTCCAAATATCCCTTTGCCAATTCCACAAGAACAGCCTTAGCGAAAGGCTTCTTGAAGGGAAAGATGTAACTCTGTGAGATGAATTAACAGAACACGGAGCAGTTTCTCAGAAAGCTTCTTTCCAGTTTTGAACGGAAGATATTTCCTTTTTCACCATAGCCCTCTATGGGCTTCCAAATATCCCTTTGCCAATTCCACAAGAACAGACTTAGCGAAAGGCTTCTTGAAGGGAAAGATGTAACTCTGTGAGATGAATTAACAGAACACAGAGCAGTTTCTCAGAAAGCTTCTTTCCAGTTTTGAACGGAAGATATTTCCTTTTTCACCATAGCCCTCTATGTGCTTCCAAATATCCCTTTGCCAATTCCACAAGAACAGCCTTAGTGAAAGGCTTCTTGAAGGGAAAGATGTAACTCTGTGAGATGAATTAACAAAACACAGAGCAGTTTCTCAGAAAGCTTCTTTCCAGTTTTGAACGGAAGATATTTCCTTTTTCACCATAGCCCTCTATGGGCTTCCAAATATCCCTTTGCCAATTCCACAAGAACAGCCTTAGCGAAAGGCTTCTTGAAGGGAAAGATGTAACTCTGTGAGATGAACTAACAGACACAGAGCAGTTTCTGAGAAAGCTTCTTTCCAGTTTTGAACGGAAGATATTTCCTTTTTCACCATTGCCCTCTATGGGCTTCCAAATATCCCTTTGCCAATTCCACAAGAACAGCCTTAGCGAAAGGCTTCTTGAAGGGAAAGATGTAACTCTATGAGATGAATTAACAGAACACAGAGCAGTTTCCCAGAAAGCTTCTTTCTAGATTTGAATGGAAGATATTTCCTTTTTCACCATAGCCCTCTATGGGCTTCCAAATATCCCTTTGCCAATTCCACAAGAACAGCCTTAGCGAAAGGCTTCTTGAAGGGAACGATGTAACTCTGTGAGATGAATTAACAGAACACAGAGCAGTTTCTCAGAAAGCTTCTTTCCAGTTTTGAACGGAAGATATTTCGTTTTTCACCATAGCCCTCTATGGGCTTCCAAATATCCCTTTGCCAATTCCACAAGAACAGCCTTAGAGAAAGGCTTCTTGAAGGGAAAGATGTAACTCTGTGAGATGAATTAACAGAACACAGAGCAGTTGCTCAGAAAGCTTCTTTCCAGTTTTGAACGGAAGATATTTCCTTTTTCACCATAGCCCTCTATGGACTTCCAAATATCCCTTTGCCAATTCCACAAGAACAGCCTTAGCGAAAGGCTTCTTGAAGGGAAAGATGTAACTCTGTGAGATGAATTAACAGAACACAGAGCAGTTTCTCAGAAAGCTTCTTTCCAGTTTTGAACGGAAGATATTTCCTTTTTCACCATAGCAATCTGTGGGCTTCCAAATATCCCTTTGCCAATTCCACAAGAACAGCCTTAGCGAAAGGCTTCTTGAAGGGAAAGATGTAACTCTGTGAGATGAACTAACAGAACACAGAGTAGTTTCTCAGAAAGCTTCTTTCCAGTTTTGAACGGAAGATATTTCCTTTTTCACCATAGCCCTCTATAGGCTTCCAAATATCCCTTTGCCAATTCCACAAGAACAGCCTTAGCGAAAGGCTTCTTGAAGGGAAAGAGGTAACTCTGTGAGATGAATTAACAGAACACAGAGCAGTTTCTCAGAAAGCTTCTTTCCAGTTTTGAACGGAAGATATTTCCTTTTTCACCATAGCCCTCTATGGGCTTCCAAATATCCCTTTGCCAATTCCACAAGAACAGACTTAGCGAAAGGCTTCTTGAAGGGAAAGATGTAACTCTGTGAGATGAATTAACAGAACACAGAGCAGTTTCTCAGAAAGCTTCTTTCCAGTTTTGAACGGAAGATATTTCCTTTTTCACCATAGCCCTCTATGTGCTTCCAAATATCCGTTTGCCAATTCAACAAGAACAGCCTTAGCGAAAGGCTTGTTGAAGGGAAAGATGTAACTCTGTGAGATGAATTAACAGAACACAGAGCAGTTTCTCAGAAAGCTTCTTTCCAGTTTTGAACGGAAGATAATTTTTTTTTCACCATAGCCCTCTATGGGCTTCCAAATATCCCTTTTCCAATTCCACAAGAACAGCCTTAGCGAAAGGCTTCTTGAAGCGAAAGATGTAACTCTGTGAGATGAATTAACAGAACACAGAGCAGTTTCTCAGAAAGCTTCTTTCCAGTTTTGAACGGAAGATATTTCCTTTTTCACCATAACCCTCTATGGGCTTCCAAATATCCCTTTGCCAATTCCACAAGAACAGCCTTAGCGAAAGGCTTCTTGAAGGGAAAGATGTAACTCTGTGAGATGAATTAACAGAACACAGAGCAGTTTCTCAGAAAGCTTTTTCCAGTTTTGAACGGAAGATATTTCCTTTTTCACCATAGCCCTCTATGGGCTTCCAAATATCCCTTTTCCAATTCCACAAGAACAGCCTTAGCGAACGGCTTCTTGAAGGGAAAGATGTAACTCTGTGAGATGAATTAACAGAACACAGAGCAGTTTCTCAGAAAGATTCTTTCCAGTTTTGAACGGAAGATATTTCCTTTTTCACCATAGCCCTCTATGGGCTTCCAAATATCCGTTTGCCAATTCCACAAGAACAGCCTTAGCGAAAGGCTTCTTCAAGGGAAAGATGTAACTCTGTGAGATGAATTAACAGAACACAGAGCAGTTTCTCAGAAAGCTTCTTTCCAGTTTTGAACGGAAGATATTTCCTTTTTCACCATAGCCCTCTATGGGCTTCCAAATATCCCTTTGCCAATTCCACAAGAACAGCCTTAGCGAAAGGCTTCTTCAAGGGAAAGATGTAACTCTGTGAGATGAATTAACAGAACACAGAGCAGTTTCTCAGAAAGCTTCTTTCCAGTTTTGAACGGAAGATATTTCCTTATTCACCATAGCCCTCTATGGGCTTCCAAATATCCCTTTGCCAATTCCACAAGAACAGCCTTAGCGAAAGGCTTCTTGAAGGGAAAGATGTAACTCTGTGAGATGAATTAACAGAACACAGAGCAGTTTCTCAGAAAGCTTCTTTCCAGTTTTGAACGGGAGATATTTCCTTTTTCACCATAGCCCTCTAAGGGCTTCCAAATATCCCTTTGCCAATTCCACAAGAACAGCCTTAGCGAAAGGCTTCTTGAAGGGAAGGATGTAACTCTGTGAGATGAATTAACAGAACACAGAGCAGTTTCTCAGAAAGCTTCTTTCCAGTTTTGAACGGAAGATATTTCCTTTTTCACCATAGCCCTCTATGGGCTTCCAAATATCCCTTTTCCAATTCCACAAGAACAGCCTTAGCGAAATGCTTCTTGAAGGGAAAGATGTAACTCTGTGAGATGAATTAACAGAACACAGAGCAGTTTCTCAGAAAGCTTCTTTCCAGTTTTGAACCGAAGATATTTCCTTTTTCACCATAGCCCTCTATGGGCTTCCAAATATCCCTTTGCCAATTCCACAAGAACAGCCTTAGCGAAAGGCTTCTTGAAGGGAAAGATGTAACTCTGTGAGATGAATTAACAGAACACAGAGCAGTTTCTCAGAAAGCTTCTTTCCACGTTTGAACGGAAGATATTTCCTTTTTCACCATAGCCCTCTATGGGCTTCCAAATATCCCTTTGCCAATTCCACAAGAACAGCCTTAGCGAACGGCTTCTTCAAGGGAAAGATGTAACTCTGTGAGATGAATTAACAGAACACAGAGCAGTTTCTCAGAAAGCTTCTTTCCAGTTTTGAACGGAAGATATTTCCTTTTTCACCATAGCCCTCTATGGTCTTCCAAATATCCCTTTGCCAATTCCACAAGAACAGCCTTAGCGAAAGGCTTCTTGAAGGGAAAGATGTAACTCTGTGAGATGAATTAACAGAACACAGAGCAGTTTCTCAGAAAGCTTCTTTCCAGTTTTGAACGGAAGATATTTCCTTTTTCACCATAGCCCTCTATGGGCTTCCAAATATCCCTTTTCCAATTCCACAAGAACAGCCTTAGCGAAAGGCTTCTTGAAGGGAAAGATGTAACTCTGTGAGATGAATTAACAGAACACAGAGCAGTTTCTCAGAAAGCTTCTTTCCAGTTTTGAACGGAAGATATTTCCTTTTTCACCATAGCCCTCTATGTGCTTCCAAATATCCCTTTGCCAATTCCACAAGAACAACTTTAGCGAAAGGCTTCTTGACGGGAAAGATGTAACTCTGTGAGATGAATTAACAGAACACAGAGCAGTTTCTCAGAAAGCTTCTTTCCAGTTTTGAACGGAAGATATTTCCTTTTTCACCATAGCCCTCTATGGGCTTCCAAATATCCCTTTGCCAATTCCACAAGAATAGCCTTAGCGAAAGGCTTCTTGAAGGGAAAGATGTAACTCTGTGAGATGAAGTAACAGAACACAGAGCAGTTTCTCAGAAA
This sequence comes from Chlorocebus sabaeus, assembly GCF_047675955.1. Lineage (NCBI taxonomy): Eukaryota > Metazoa > Chordata > Mammalia > Primates > Cercopithecidae > Chlorocebus > Chlorocebus sabaeus. The sequence goes on along the minus strand of NW_027327659.1, from coordinate 561,819 downwards.
GCTTCTTTCCAGTTTTGAACGGAAGATATTTCCTTTTTCCCCATAGCCCTCTATGGGCTTCCAAATATCCCTTTGCCAATTCCACAAGAACAGCCTTAGCGAAAGGCTTCTTGAAGGGAAAGATGAAACTCTGTGTGATGAACTAACAGAACACAGAGCAGTTTCTCAGAAAGCTTCTTTCCAGTTTTGAACGGAAGATATTTCCTTTTTCAACATAGCCCTCTATGGGCTTCCAAATATCCCTTTGCCAATTCCACAAGAACAGCCTTAGCGAAAGGCTTCTTGAAGGGAACGATGTAACTCTGTGAGATGAATTAACAGAACACAGAGCAGTTTCTCAGAAAGCTTCTTTCCAGTTTTGAACGGAAGATATTTCCTTTTTCACCATAGCCCCCTATGGGCGTCCAAATATCCCTTTGCCAATTCCACAAGAACAGCCTTAGCGAAAGGCTTCTTGAAGGGAAAGATGTAACTCTGTGAGATGAATTAACAGAACACAGAGCAGTTTCTCAGAAAGCTTCTTTCCAGTTTTGAACGGAAGATATTTCCTTTTTCACCATAGCCCTCTATGGGCTTCCAAATATCCCTTTGCCAGTTCCACAAGGACAGCCTTAGCGAAAGGCTTCTTGAAGGGAAAGATGTAACTCTGTGAGATGAATTAACATAACACAGAGCAGTTTCTCAGAAAGCTTCTTTCCAGTTTTGAACGGAAGATATTTCCTTTTTCACCATAGCCCTCTATGGGCTTCCAAATATCCCTTTGCCAATTCCACAAGAACAGCCTTAGCGAAAGGCTTCTTGAAGGGAAACATGTAACTCTGTGAGAAGAATTAACAGAACACAGAGCAGTTTCTCAGAAAGCTTCTTTCCAGTTTTGAACGGAAGATATTTCCTTTTTCACCATAGCCCTCTATGGGCTTCCAAATATCCCTTTGCCAATTCCACAAGAACAGCCTTAGCGAAAGGCTTCTTCAAGTGAAAGATGTAACTCTGTGAGATGAATTAACAGAACACAGAGCAGTTTCTCAGAAAGCTTCTTTCCAGTTTTGAACGGAAGATATTTCCTTTTTCACCATAGCCCTCTATGGGCTTCCAAATATCCCTTTGCCAATTCCACAAGAACAGCCTTAGCGAAAGGCTTCTTGAAGGGAAAGATGAAACTCTGTGAGATGAACTAACAGAACACAGAGCAGTTTCTCAGAAAACTTCTTTCCAGTTTTGAACGGAAGATATTTCCTTTTTCACCTTAGCCCTCTATGGGCTTCCAAATATCCCTTTGCCAATTCCACAAAGACAGCCTTAGCGAAAGGCTTCTTGAACGGAAAGATGTAACTCTGTGAGATGAAGTTACAGAACACAGAGCAGTTTCTCAGAATGCTTCTTTCCAGTTTTGAACGGAAGATATTTCCTTTTTCACCATAGCCCTCTATGGGCTTCCAAATATCCCTTTGCCAATTCCACAAGAACAGCCTTAGCGAAAGGCTTCTTGAAGGGAAAGATGTAACTCTGTGACATGAATTAACAGAACACAGAGCAGTTTCTCAGAAAGCTTCTTTCCAATTTTGAACGGAAGATATTTCCTTTTTCACCATAGCCCTCTATGGGCTTCCAAATATCCCTTTTCCAATTGCACAAGAACAGCCTTAGCGAAAGGCTTCTTGAAGGGAAAGATGTAACTCTGTGAGATGAATTTACAGAACACAGAGCAGTTTCTCAGAAAGCTTCTTTCCAGTTTTGAACGGAAGATATTTCCTTTTTCACGATAGCCCTCTATGGGCTTCCAAATATCCCTTTGCCAATTCCACAAGAACAGCCTTAGCGAAAGGCTTCTTGAAGGGAAAGATGTAACTCTGTGAGATGAATTAACAGAACACAGAGCAGTTTCTCAGAAAGCTTCTTTCCAGTTTTGAATGGAAGATATTTCCTTTTTCACCATAGCCCTCTATGGGCTTCCAAATATCCCTTTGCCAATTCCACAAGAACAGCCTTAGCGAAAGGCTTCTTGAAGTGAAAGATGTAACTCTGTGAGATGAATTAACAGAACACAGAGTAGTTTCTCAGAAAGCTTCTTTCCAGTTTTGAACGGAAGATATTTCCTTTTTCACCATAGCCCTCTATGGGCTTCCAAATATCCCTTTGCCAATTCCACAAGAACAGCCTTAGCGAAAGGCTTCTTGAAGGGAAAGATGTAACTCTGTGAGATGAATTAACAGAACACGGAGTAGTTTCTCAGAAAGCTTCTTTCCAGTTTTGAACGGAAGATATTTCCTTTTTCACCATAGCACTCTATGGGCTTCCAAATATCCCTTTGCCAATTGCACAAGAACAGCCTTAGCGAAAGGCTTCTTGAAGGGAAAGATGTAACTCTGTGAGATGAATTAACAGAACACAGAGCAGTTTCTCAGAAAGCTTCTTTCCAGTTTTCAACGGAAGATATTTCCTTTTTCACCATAGCCCTCTATGGGCTTCCAAATATCCCTTTGCCAATTCCACAAGAACAGCCTTAGCGAAAGGCTTCTTGAAGGGAACGATGTAACTCTGTGAGATGAATTAACAGAACACAGAGCAGTTTCTCAGAAAGCTTCTTTCCAGTTTTGAACGGAAGATATTTCGTTTTTCACCATAGCCCTCTATGGGCTTCCAAATATCCCTTTGCCAATTCCACAAGAACAGCCTTAGAGAAAGGCTTCTTGAAGGGAAAGATGTAACTCTGTGAGATGAATTAACAGAACACAGAGCAGTTGCTCAGAAAGCTTCTTTCCAGTTTTGAACGGAAGATATTTCCTTTTTCACCATAGCCCTCTATGGACTTCCAAATATCCCTTTGCCAATTCCACAAGAACAGCCTTAGCGAAAGGCTTCTTGAAGGGAAAGATGTAACTCTGTGAGATGAATTAACAGAACACAGAGCAGTTTCTCAGAAAGCTTCTTTCTGGTTTTGAACGGAAGATATTTCCTTTTTCACCATTGCCCTCTATGGGCTTCCAAATATCCCTTTGCCAATTCCACAAGAACAGCCTTAGAGAAAGGCTTCTTGAAGGGAAAGATGTAACTCTGTGAGATGAATTAACAGAACACAGAGCAGTTTCTCAGAAAACTTCTTTCCAGTTTTGAACGGAAGATATTTCCTTTTTCACCATAGCCCTCTATGGGCTTCCAAATATCCCTTTGCCAATTCCACAAGAACAGCCTTAGCGAAAGGCTTCTTGAAGGGAAAGATGTAACTCCGTGAGATGAACTAACAGAACACAGAGCAGTTTCTCAGAAAGCTTCTATCCAGTTTTGAACGGAAGATATTTCCTTTTTCACCATAGCCGTCTATGGGCTTCCAAATATCCCTTTGCCAATTCCACAAGAACAGCCTTAGCGAAAGGCTTCTTGAAGGGAAAGATGTAACTCTGTGAGATGAATTAACAGAACACAGAGCAGTTTCTCAGAAAGCTTCTTTCCAGTTTTGAACGGAAGATATTTCCTTTTTCACCATAGCCCTCTATGGGCTTACAAAAATATCCCTTTGCCAATTCCACAAGAACAGACTTAGCGAAAGGCTTCTTGAAGGGAAAGATGTAACTCTGTGAGATGAATTAACAGAACACAGAGCAGTTTCTCAGAAAGCTTCTTTCCAGTATTGAACGGAAGATATTTCCTTTTTCACCATAGCCCTCTATGTGCTTCCAAATATCCCTTTGCCAATTCCACAAGAACAGCCTTAGTGAAAGGCTTCTTGAAGGGAAAGATGTAACTCTGTGAGATGAATTAACAGAACACAGAGCAGTTTCTCAGAAAGCTTCTTTCCAGTTTTGAACGGAAGATATTTCCTTTTTCACCATAGCAATCTGTGGGCTTCCAAATATCCCTTTGCCAATTCCACAAGAACAGCCTTAGCGAAAGGCTTCTTGAAGGGAAAGATGTAACTCTGTGAGATGAACTAACAGAACACAGAGCAGTTTCTCAGAAAGCTTCTTTCCAGTTTTGAACGGAAGATATTTCCTTTTTTACCATAGCCCTCTATGGTCTTCCAAATATCCCTTTGCCAATTCCACAAGAACAGCCTTAGCGAAAGGCTTCTTCAAGGAAAAGATGTAACGCTGTGAGATGAATTAACAGAACACAGAGCAGTTTCTCAGAAAGCTTCTTTCCAGTTTTGAACGGAAGATATTTCCTTTTTCACCATAGCCCTCTATGGGCTTCCAAATATCCCTTTGCCAATTCCACAAGAACAGCCTTAGCGAAAGGCTTCTTGAAGGGAAAGATGTAACTCTGTGAGATGAATTAACAGAACACAGAGCAGTTTCTCAGAAAGCTTCTTTCCAGTTTTGAACGGAAGATATTTCCTTTTTCACCATAGCCCTCTATGGGCTTCCAAATATCCCTTTGCCAATTCCACAAGAACAGCCTTAGCGAAAGGCTTCTTGAAGGGAAAGATGTAACTCTGTGAGATGAACTAACAGACACAGAGCAGTTTCTGAGAAAGCTTCTTTCCAGTTTTGAACGGAAGATATTTCCTTTTTCACCTTAGCCCTCTATGGGCTTCCAAATATCCCTTCGCCAATTCCACAAGAACAGCCTTAGCGAAAGGCTTCTTGAAGGGAAAGATGTAACTCTGTGAGATGAATTAACAAAACACAGAGCAGTTTCTCAGAAAGCTTCTTTCCAGTTTTGAACGGAAGATATTTCCTTTTTCACCATAGCCGTCTATGGGCTTCCAAATATCCCTTTGCCAATTCCACAAGAACAGCCTTAGCGAAAGGCTTCTTGAAGGGAAAGATGTAACTCTGTGAGATGAATTAACAGAACACGGAGCAGTTTCTCAGAAAGCTTCTTTCCAGTTTTGAACGGAAGATATTTCCTTTTTCACCATAGCCCTCTATGGGCTTCCAAATATCCCTTTGCCAATTCCACAAGAACAGACTTAGCGAAAGGCTTCTTGAAGGGAAAGATGTAACTCTGTGAGATGAATTAACAGAACGCAGAGCAGTTTCTCAGAAAGCTTCTTTCCAGTTTTGAACGGAAGATATTTCCTTTTTCACCATAGCCCTCTATGTGCTTCCAAATATCCCTTTGCCAATTCCACAAGAACAGCCTTAGTGAAAGGCTTCTTGAAGGGAAAGATGTAACTCTGTGAGATGAATTAACAAAACACAGAGCAGTTTCTCAGAAAGCTTCTTTCCAGTTTTGAACGGAAGATATTTCCTTTTTCACCATAGCCCTCTATGGGCTTCCAAATATCCCTTTGCCAATTCCACAAGAACAGGGTTAGCGAAAGGCTTCTTCATGGGAAAGATGTAACTCTGTGAGATGAATTAACAGAACACAGAGCAGTTTCTCATAAAGCTTCTTTCCAGTTTTGAACGGAAGATATTTCCTTTTTCACCATAGCCCTCTATGGTCTTCCAAATATCCCTTTGCCAATTCCACAAGAACAGCCTTAGCGAAAGGCTTCTTGAAGGGAAAGATGTAACTCTGTGAGATGAATTAACAGAACACAGAGCAGTTTCTCAGAAAGCTTCTTTCCAGTTTTGAACGGAAGATATTTCCTTTTTCAACATAGCCCTCTATCGGCTTCCAAATATCCCTTTGCCAATTCCACAAGAACAGCCTTAGCGAAAGGCTTCTTGAAGGGAAAGATGTAACTCTGTGAGATGAATTAACAGAACACAGAACAGTTTCTCAGAAAGCTTCTTTCCAGTTTTGAACGGAAGATATTTCCTTTTTCACCATAGCCCTCTATGGGCTTCCAAATATCCCTTTGCCAATTCCACAAGAACAGCCTTAGCGAAAGGCTTCTTGAAGGGAAAGATGTAACTCTGTGAGATGAATTAACAGAACACAGAGCAGTTTCTCAGAAAGCTTCTTTCCAGTTTTGAACGGAAGATATTTCCTTTTTCACCATAGCCCTCTATGGGCTTCCAAATATGCCTTTGCCAATTCCACTAGAACAGCCTTAGCGAAAGGCTTCTTGAAGGGAAAGATGTAACTCTGTGAGATGAATTAACAGAACACAGAGCAGTTTCTCAGAAAGCTTCTTTCCAGTTTTGAACGGAAGGTATTTCCTTTTTCACCATAGCCCTCTATGGGCTTCCAAATATCCCTTTGCCAATTCCACAAGAACAGCCTTAGCGAAAGGCTTCTTGAAGGGAAAGATGTAACTCTGTGAGATGAATTAACAGAACACAGAGCAGTTTCTCAGAAAGCTTCTTTCCAGTTTTGAACGGAAGATATTTCCTTTTTCACCATAGCAATCTGTGGGCTTCCAAATATCCCTTTGCCAATTCCACAAGAACAGCCTTAGCGAAAGGCTTCTTGAAGGGAAAGATGTAACTCTGTGAGATGAACTAACAGAACACAGAGTAGTTTCTCAGAAAGCTTCTTTCCAGTTTTGAACGGAAGATATTTCCTTTTTCACCATAGCCCTCTATAGGCTTCCAAATATCCCTTTGCCAATTCCACAAGAACAGCCTTAGCGAAAGGCTTCTTGAAGGGAAAGAGGTAACTCTGTGAGATGAATTAACAGAACACAGAGCAGTTTCTCAGAAAGCTTCTTTCCAGTTTTGAACGGAAGATATTTCCTTTTTCACCATAGCCCTCTATGGGCTTCCAAATATCCCTTTGCCAATTCCACAAGAACAGACTTAGCGAAAGGCTTCTTGAAGGGAAAGATGTAACTCTGTGAGATGAATTAACAGAACACAGAGCAGTTTCTCAGAAAGCTTCTTTCCAGTTTTGAACGGAAGATATTTCCTTTTTCACCATAGCCCTCTATGTGCTTCCAAATATCCGTTTGCCAATTCAACAAGAACAGCCTTAGCGAAAGGCTTGTTGAAGGGAAAGATGTAACTCTGTGAGATGAATTAACAGAACACAGAGCAGTTTCTCAGAAAGCTTCTTTCCAGTTTTGAACGGAAGATAATTTTTTTTTCACCATAGCCCTCTATGGGCTTCCAAATATCCCTTTTCCAATTCCACAAGAACAGCCTTAGCGAAAGGCTTCTTGAAGCGAAAGATGTAACTCTGTGAGATGAATTAACAGAACACAGAGCAGTTTCTCAGAAAGCTTCTTTCCAGTTTTGAACGGAAGATATTTCCTTTTTCACCATAACCCTCTATGGGCTTCCAAATATCCCTTTGCCAATTCCACAAGAACAGCCTTAGCGAAAGGCTTCTTGAAGGGAAAGATGTAACTCTGTGAGATGAATTAACAGAACACAGAGCAGTTTCTCAGAAAGCTTTTTCCAGTTTTGAACGGAAGATATTTCCTTTTTCACCATAGCCCTCTATGGGCTTCCAAATATCCCTTTTCCAATTCCACAAGAACAGCCTTAGCGAACGGCTTCTTGAAGGGAAAGATGTAACTCTGTGAGATGAATTAACAGAACACAGAGCAGTTTCTCAGAAAGATTCTTTCCAGTTTTGAACGGAAGATATTTCCTTTTTCACCATAGCCCTCTATGGGCTTCCAAATATCCGTTTGCCAATTCCACAAGAACAGCCTTAGCGAAAGGCTTCTTCAAGGGAAAGATGTAACTCTGTGAGATGAATTAACAGAACACAGAGCAGTTTCTCAGAAAGCTTCTTTCCAGTTTTGAACGGAAGATATTTCCTTTTTCACCATAGCCCTCTATGGGCTTCCAAATATCCCTTTGCCAATTCCACAAGAACAGCCTTAGCGAAAGGCTTCTTCAAGGGAAAGATGTAACTCTGTGAGATGAATTAACAGAACACAGAGCAGTTTCTCAGAAAGCTTCTTTCCAGTTTTGAACGGAAGATATTTCCTTATTCACCATAGCCCTCTATGGGCTTCCAAATATCCCTTTGCCAATTCCACAAGAACAGCCTTAGCGAAAGGCTTCTTGAAGGGAAAGATGTAACTCTGTGAGATGAATTAACAGAACACAGAGCAGTTTCTCAGAAAGCTTCTTTCCAGTTTTGAACGGGAGATAATTCCTTTTTCACCATAGCCCTCTATGGGCTTCCAAATATCCCTTTGCCAATTCCACAAGAACAGCCTTAGCGAAAGGCTTCTTGAAGGGAAGGATGTAACTCTGTGAGATGAATTAACAGAACACAGAGCAGTTTCTCAGAAAGCTTCTTTCCAGTTTTGAACGGAAGATATTTCCTTTTTCACCATAGCCCTCTATGGGCTTCCAAATATCCCTTTTCCAATTCCACAAGAACAGCCTTAGCGAAATGCTTCTTGAAGGGAAAGATGTAACTCTGTGAGATGAATTAACAGAACACAGAGCAGTTTCTCAGAAAGCTTCTTTCCAGTTTTGAACCGAAGATATTTCCTTTTTCACCATAGCCCTCTATGGGCTTCCAAATATCCCTTTGCCAATTCCACAAGAACAGCCTTAGCGAAAGGCTTCTTGAAGGGAAAGATGTAACTCTGTGAGATGAATTAACAGAACACAGAGCAGTTTCTCAGAAAGCTTCTTTCCACTTTTGAACGGAAGATATTTCCTTTTTCACCATAGCCCTCTATGGGCTTCCAAATATCCCTTTGCCAATTCCACAAGAACAGCCTTAGCGAACGGCTTCTTCAAGGGAAAGATGTAACTCTGTGAGATGAATTAACAGAACACAGAGCAGTTTCTCAGAAAGCTTCTTTCCAGTTTTGAACGGAAGATATTTCCTTTTTCACCATAGCCCTCTATGGTCTTCCAAATATCCCTTTGCCAATTCCACAAGAACAGCCTTAGCGAAAGGCTTCTTGAAGGGAAAGATGTAACTCTGTGAGATGAATTAACAGATCACAGAGCAGTTTCTCAGAAAGCTTCTTTCCAGTTTTGAACGCAAGATATTTCCTTTTTCACCATAGCCCTCTATGGGCTTCCAAATATCCCTTTTCCAATTCCACAAGAACAGCCTTAGCGAAAGGCTTCTTGAAGGGAAAGATGTAACTCTGTGAGATGAATTAACAGAACACAGAGCAGTTTCTCAGAAAGCTTCTTTCCAGTTTTGAACGGAAGATATTTCCTTTTTCACCATAGCCCTCTATGTGCTTCCAAATATCCCTTTGCCAATTCCACAAGAACAACTTTAGCGAAAGGCTTCTTGACGGGAAAGATGTAACTCTGTGAGATGAATTAACAGAACACAGAGCAGTTTCTCAGAAAGCTTCTTTCCAGTTTTGAACGGAAGATATTTCCTTTTTCACCATAGCCCTCTATGGGCTTCCAAATATCCCTTTGCCAATTCCACAAGAACAGCCTTAGGGAAAGGCTTCTTGAAGGGAAAGATGTAACTCTGTGAGATGAAGTAACAGAACACAGAGCAGTTTCTCAGAAAGCTTCTTTCCAGTTTTGAACGGAAGATATTTCCTTTTTCCCCATAGCCCTCTATGGGCTTCCAAATATCCCTTTGCCAATTCCACAAGAACAGCCTTAGCGAAAGGCTTCTTGAAGGGAAAGATGAAACTCTGTGTGATGAACTAACAGAACACAGAGCAGTTTCTCAGAAAGCTTCTTTCCAGTTTTGAACGGAAGATATTTCCTTTTTCAACATAGCCCTCTATGGGCTTCCAAATATCCCTTTGCCAATTCCACAAGAACAGCCTTAGCGAAAGGCTTCTTGAAGGGAACGATGTAACTCTGTGAGATGAATTAACAGAACACAGAGCAGTTTCTCAGAAAGCTTCTTTCCAGTTTTGAACGGAAGATATTTCCTTTTTCACCATAGCCCCCTATGGGCGTCCAAATATCCCTTTGCCAATTCCACAAGAACAGCCTTAGCGAAAGGCTTCTTGAAGGGAAAGATGTAACTCTGTGAGATGAATTAACAGAACACAGAGCAGTTTCTCAGAAAGCTTCTTTCCAGTTTTGAACGGAAGATATTTCCTTTTTCACCATAGCCCTCTATGGGCTTCCAAATATCCCTTTGCCAGTTCCACAAGGACAGCCTTAGCGAAAGGCTTCTTGAAGGGAAAGATGTAACTCTGTGAGATGAATTAACATAACACAGAGCAGTTTCTCAGAAAGCTTCTTTCCAGTTTTGAACGGAAGATATTTCCTTTTTCACCATAGCCCTCTATGGGCTTCCAAATATCCCTTTGCCAATTCCACAAGAACAGCCTTAGCGAAAGGCTTCTTGAAGGGAAACATGTAACTCTGTGAGATGAATTAACAGAACACAGAGCAGATTCTCAGAAAGCTTCTTTCCAGTTTTGAACGGAAGATATTTCCTTTTTCACCATAGCCCTCTATGGGCTTCCAAATATCCCTTTGCCAATTCCACAAGAACAGCCTTAGCGAAAGGCTTCTTCAAGTGAAAGATGTAACTCTGTGAGATGAATTAACAGAACACAGAGCAGTTTCTCAGAAAGCTTCTTTCCAGTTTTGAACGGAAGATATTTCCTTTTTCACCATAGCCCTCTATGGGCTTCCAAATATCCCTTTGCCAATTCCACAAGAACAGCCTTAGCGAAAGGCTTCTTGAAGGGAAAGATGAAACTCTGTGAGATGAACTAACAGAACACAGAGCAGTTTCTCAGAAAACTTCTTTCCAGTTTTGAACGGAAGATATTTCCTTTTTCACCTTAGCCCTCTATGGGCTTCCAAATATCCCTTTGCCAATTCCACAAAGACAGCCTTAGCGAAAGGCTTCTTGAACGGAAAGATGTAACTCTGTGAGATGAAGTTACAGAACACAGAGCAGTTTCTCAGAATGCTTCTTTCCAGTTTTGAACGGAAGATATTTCCTTTTTCACCATAGCCCTCTATGGGCTTCCAAATATCCCTTTGCCAATTCCACAAGAACAGCCTTAGCGAAAGGCTTCTTGAAGGGAAAGATGTAACTCTGTGACATGAATTAACAGAACACAGAGCAGTTTCTCAGAAAGCTTCTTTCCAATTTTGAACGGAAGATATTTCCTTTTTCACCATAGCCCTCTATGGGCTTCCAAATATCCCTTTTCCAATTGCACAAGAACAGCCTTAGCGAAAGGCTTCTTGAAGGGAAAGATGTAACTCTGTGAGATGAATTTACAGAACACAGAGCAGTTTCTCAGAAAGCTTCTTTCCAGTTTTGAACGGAAGATATTTCCTTTTTCACGATAGCCCTCTATGGGCTTCCAAATATCCCTTTGCCAATTCCACAAGAACAGCCTTAGCGAAAGGCTTCTTGAAGGGAAAGATGTAACTCTGTGAGATGAATTAACAGAACACAGAGCAGTTTCTCAGAAAGCTTCTTTCCAGTTTTGAATGGAAGATATTTCCTTTTTCACCATAGCCCTCTATGGGCTTCCAAATATCCCTTTGCCAATTCCACAAGAACAGCCTTAGCGAAAGGCTTCTTGAAGTGAAAGATGTAACTCTGTGAGATGAATTAACAGAACACAGAGTAGTTTCTCAGAAAGCTTCTTTCCAGTTTTGAACGGAAGATATTTCCTTTTTCACCATAGCCCTCTATGGGCTTCCAAATATCCCTTTGCCAATTCCACAAGAACAGCCTTAGCGAAAGGCTTCTTGAAGGGAAAGATGTAACTCTGTGAGATGAATTAACAGAACACGGAGTAGTTTCTCAGAAAGCTTCTTTCCAGTTTTGAACGGAAGATATTTCCTTTTTCACCATAGCACTCTATGGGCTTCCAAATATCCCTTTGCCAATTGCACAAGAACAGCCTTAGCGAAAGGCTTCTTGAAGGGAAAGATGTAACTCTGTGAGATGAATTAACAGAACACAGAGCAGTTTCTCAGAAAGCTTCTTTCCAGTTTTCAACGGAAGATATTTCCTTTTTCACCATAGCCCTCTATGGGCTTCCAAATATCCCTTTGCCAATTCCACAAGAACAGCCTTAGCGAAAGGCTTCTTCAAGGGAAAGATGTAACTCTGTGAGATGAATTAACAGAACACAGAGCAGTTTCTCAGAAAGCTTCTTTCCAGTTTTGAACGGAAGATATTTCCTTTTTCACCATAGCCCTCTATGGTCTTCCAAATATCCCTTTGCCAATTCCACAAGAACAGCCTTAGCGAAAGGCTTCTTGAAGGGAAAGATGTAACTCTGTGAGATGAATTAACAGAACACAGAGCAGTTTCTCAGAAAGCTTCTTTCCAGTTTTGAACGGAAGATATTTCCTTTTTCACCATAGCCCTCTATGGGCTTCCAAATATCTCTTTGCCAATTCCACAAGAACAGCCTTAGCGAAAGGCTTCTTGAAGGGAAAGATGTAACTCTGTGAGATGAATTAACAGAACACAGAGCAGTTTCTCAGAAAGCTTCTTTCCAGTTTTGAACGGAAGATATTTCCTTTTTCACCATAGCCCTCTATGGGCTTCCAAATATCCCTTTGCCAATTCCACAAGAACAGCCTTAGCGAAAGGCTTCTTGAAGGGAAAGATGTAACTCTGTGAGATGAATTAACAGAACACAGAGCAGTTTCTCAGAAAGCTTCTTTCCAGTTTTGAACGGAAGATATTTCCTTTTTCACCATAGCCCTCTATGGGCTTCCAAATATCCCTTTGCCAATTCCACAAGAACAGCCTTAGCGAAAGGCTTCTTGAAGGGAAAGATGTAACTCTGTGAGATGAATTAACAGAACACAGAGCAGTTTCCCCGAAAGCTTCTTTCCAGTTTTCAACGAAGATATTTCCTTTTTCACCATAGCCCTCTATGGGCTTCCAAATATCCCTTTTCCAATTCCACAAGAACAGCCTTAGCGAACGGCTTCTTGAAGGGAAAGATGTAACTCTGTGAGATGAATTAACAGAACACAGAGCAGTTTCTCAGAGAGCTTCTTTCCAGTTTTGAACGGAAGATATTTCCTTTTTCACCATAGACCTCTATGGGCTTCCAAATATCCGTTTGCCAATTCCACAAGAACAGCCTTAGCGAAAGGCTTCTTCAAGGGAAAGATGTAACTCTGTGAGATGAATTAACAGAACACAGAGCAGTTTCTCAGAAAGCTTCTTTCCAGTTTTGAACGGAAGATATTTCCTTTTCACCATAGCCCTCTATGGGCTTCCAAATATCCCTTTGCCAATTCCACAAGAACAGCCTTAGCGAAAGGCTTCTTGAAGGGAAGGATGTAACTCTGTGAGATGGATTAACAGAACACAGAGCACTTTCTCAGAAAGCTTCTTTCCAGTTTTGAACGGAAGATATTTCCTTTTTCACCATAGCCCTCTATGGGCTTCCAAATATCCCTTTGTCAATTCCACAAGAACAGCCTTAGCGAAAGGCTTCTTGAAGGGAAAGATGTAACTCTGTGAGATGAATTAACAGAACACAGAGCAGTTTCTCAGAAAGCTTCTTTCCAGTTTTGAACGGAAGATATTTCCTTTTTCACCATACCCCTCTATGGGCTTCCAAATATCCCTTTGCCAATTCCACAACAACAGCCTTAGCGAAAGGCTTCTTGAAGGGAAAGATGAAACTCTGTGAGATGAACTAACAGAACACAGTGCAGTTTCTCAGAAAGCTTCTTTCCAGTTTTGAACGGAAGATATTTCCTTTTTCACCATAGCCCTCTATGGGCTTCCAAATATCCCTTTGCCAATTCCACAAGAACAGCCTTAGCGAAAGGCTTCTTGAAGGGAAAGATGTAACTCTGTGAGATGAATTAACAGAACACAGAGCACTTTCTCAGAAAGCTTCTTTCCAGTTTTGCACGGAAGATACTTCCTTTTTCACCATAGCCCTCTATGGGCTTCCAAATATCCCTTTGCCAATTCCACAAGAACAGCCTTAGCGAAAGGCTTCTTGAAGGGAAAGATGTAACTCGGTGAGATGAATTAACAGAACACAGAACAGTTTCTCAGAAAGCTTCTTTCCAGTTTTGAACGGAAGATATTTCCTTTTTCACCATAGCCCTCTATGGGCTTCCAAATATCCCTTTGCCAATTCCACAAGAACAGCCTTAGCGAAAGGCTTCTTCAAGTGAAAGATGTAACTCTGTGAGATGAATTAACAGAACACAGAGCAGTTTCTCAGAAAGCTTCTTTCCAGTTTTGAACGGAAGATATTTCCTTTATCACCATAGCCCTCTATGGGCTTCCAAATATCCCTTTGCCAATACCACAAGAACAGCCTTAGCGAAAGGCTTCTTGAAGGGAAAGATGTAACTCTGTGAGATGAATTTACAGAACACAGAGCAGTTTCTCAGAAAGCTTCTTTCCAGTTTTGAACGGAAGATATTTCCTTTTTCACCATAGCCCTCTATGGGCTTCCAAATATCCCTTTGCCAATTCCACAAGAACAGCCTTAGCGAAAGGCTTCTTCAAGGGAAAGATGTAACTCTGTGAGATGAATTAACAGAACACAGAGCAGTTTCTCAGAAAGCTTCTTTCCAGTTTTGAACGGAAGATATTTCCTTTTTCACCATAGCCCTCTAAGGGCTTCCAAATATCCCTTTGCCAATTCCACAAGAACAGCCTTAGCGAAAGGCTTCTTGAAGGGAAAGATGTAACTCTGTGAGATGAATTAACAGAACACAGAGAAGTTTCTCAGAAAGCTTCTTTCCAGTTTTGAACGGAAGATATTTCCTTTTTCACCATAGCCCTCTATGGGCTTCCAAATATCCCTTTGCCAATTCCACAAGAACAGCCTTAGCGAAAGGCTTCTTGAAGGGAAAGATGTAACTCTGTGAGATGAATTAACAGAACACAGAGCAGTTTCTCAGAAAGCTTCTTTCCAGTTTTGAACGGAAGATATTTCCTTTTTCACCATAGCCCTCTATGTGCTTCCAAATATGCCTTTGCCAATTCCACTAGAACAGCCTTAGCGAAAGGCTTCTTGAAGGGAAAGATGTAACTCTGTGAGATGAATTAACAGAACACAGAGCAGTTTCTCAGAAAGCTTCTTTCCAGTTTTGAACGGAAGGTATTTCCTTTTTCACCATAGCCCTCTATGGGCTTCCAAATATCCCTTTGCCAATTCCACAAGAACAGCCTTAGCGAAAGGCTTCTTGAAGGGAAAGATGTAACTCTGTGAGATGAATTAACAGAACACAGAGCAGTTTCTCAGAAAGCTTCTTTCCAGTTTTGAACGGAAGATATTTCCTTTTTCACCATAGCAATCTGTGGGCTTCCAAATATCCCTTTGCCAATTCCACAAGAACAGCCTTAGCGAAAGGCTTCTTGAAGGGAATGATGTAACTCTGTGAGATGAATTAACAGAACACAGAGCAGTTTCTCAGAAAGCTTCTTTCCAGTTTTGTACGAAGATATTTCCTTTTTCACCATAGCCCTCTATGGGCTTCCAAATATCCCTTTTCCAATTCCACAAGAACAGCCTTAGCGAACGGCTTCTTGAAGGGAAAGATGTAACTCTGTGAGATGAATTAACAGAACACAGAGCACTTTCTCAGAAAGCTTCTTTCCAGTTTTGCACGGAAGATACTTCCTTTTTCACCATAGCCCTCTATGGGCTTCCAAATATCCCTTTGCCAATTCCCCAAGAACAGCCTTAGCGAAAGGCTTCTTGAAGGGAAAGATGTAACTCGGTGAGATGAATTAACAGAACACAGAACAGTTTCTCAGAAAGCTTCTTTCCAGTTTTGAACGGAAGATATTTCCTTTTTCACCATAGCCCTCTATGGGCTTCCAAATATCCCTTTGCCAATTCCACAAGAAGAGCCTTAGCGAAAGGCTTCTTCAAGTGAAAGATGTAACTCTGTGAGATGAATTAACAGAACACAGAGCAGTTTCTCAGAAAGCTTCTTTCCAGTTTTGAACGGAAGATATTTCCTTTATCACCATAGCCCTCTATGGGCTTCCAAATATCCCTTTGCCAATACCACAAGAACAGCCTTAGCGAAAGGCTTCTTGAAGGGAAAGATGTAACTCTGTGAGATGAATTAACAGAACACAGAGCCGTTTCTCAGAAAGCTTCTTTCCAGTTTTGAACGGAAGATATTTCCTTTTTCACCATAGCCCTCTGTGGGCTTCCAAATATCCCTTTGCCAATTCCCCAAGAACAGCCTTAGCGAAAGGCTTGTTGAAGGGAAAGATGTAACTCTGTGAGATGAATTAACAGAACACAGAGCAGTTTCTCAGAAAGCTTCTTTCCAGTTTTCAACGAAGATATTTCCTTTTTCACCATAGCCCTCTATGGGCTTCCAAATATCCCTTTTCCAATTCCACAAGAACAGCCTTAGCGAACGGCTTCTTGAAGGGAAAGATGTAACTCTGTGAGATGAATTAACAGAACACAGAGCAGTTTCTCAGAAAGCTTCTTTCCAATTTGAACGGAAGATATTTCCTTTTTCACCATAGACCTCTATGGGCTTCCAAATATCCATTTACCAATTCCACAAGAACAGCCTTAGCGAAAGGCTTCTTCAAGGGAAAGATGTAACTCTGTGAGACGAATTAACAGAACACAGAGCAGTTTCTCAGAAAGCTTCTTTCCAGTTTTGAACCTAAGCTATTTCCTTTTTCACCATAGCCCTCTATGGGCTTCCAAATATCCCTTTGCCAATTCCACAAGAACAGCCTTAGCGAAAGGCTTCTTGAAGGGAAGGATGTAACTCTGTGAGATGGATTAACAGAACACAGAGCACTTTCTCAGAAAGCTTCTTTCCAGTTTTGAACGGAAGATATTTCCTTTTTCACCATAGCCCTCTATGGGCTTCCAAATATCCCTTTGCCAATTCCACAAGAACAGCCTTAGCGAAAGGCTTCTTGAAGGGAAAGATGTAACTCGGTGAGATGAATTAACAGAACACAGAACAGTTTCTCAGAAACCTTCTTTCCAGTTTTGAACGGAAGATATTTCCTTTTTCACCATAGCCCTCTACGGGCTTCCAAATATCCCTTTGCCAATTCCACAAGAACAGCCTTAGCGAAAGGCTTCTTGAAGGGAAAGATGTAACTCTGTGAGATGAATTAACAGAACACAGAGCAGTTTCTCAGAAAGCTTCTTTCCAGTTTTGAACGGAAGATATTTCCTTTATCACCATAGCCCTCTATGGGCTTCCAAATATCCCTTTGCCAATACCACAAGAACAGCCTTAGCGAAAGGCTTCTTGAAGGGAAAGATGTAACTCTGTGAGATGAATTAACAGAACACAGAGCAGTTTCTCAGAAAGCTTCTTTCCAGTTTTGAACGGAAGATATTTCCTTTTTCACCATAGCCCTCTATGGGCTTCCAAATATCCCTTTGCCAATTCCACAAGAACAGCCTTAGCGAAAGGCTTCTTGAAGGGGAAGATGTAACTCTGTGAGATGAATTAACAGAACACAGAGCAGTTTCTCAGAAAGCTTCTTTCCAGTTTTGAACGGAAGATATTTCCTTTTTCACCATAGCCCTCTATGGTCTTCCAAATATCCCTTTGCCAATTCCACAAGAACAGCCTTAGCGAAAGGCTTCTTGAAGGGAAGGATGTAACTCTGTGAGATGAATTAACAGAACACAGAGCAGTTTCTCAGAAAGCTTCTTTCCAGTTTTGAACGGAAGATATTTCCTTTTTCACCATAGCCCTCTATGGGCTTCCAAATATCCCTTTGCCAATTCCACAAGAACAGCCTTAGCGAAAGGCTTCTTGAAGTGAAAGATGAAACTCTGTGAGATGAACTAACAGAACACAGAGCAGTTTCTCAGAAAGCTTCTTTCCAGTTTTGAACGGAAGATATTTCCTTTTTCACCTTAGCCCTCTATGGGCTTCCAAATATCCCTTTGCCAATTCCACAAGAACAGCCTTAGCGAAAGGCTTCTTGAAGGGAAAGATGTAACTCTGTGAGATGAATTAACAGAACACAGAGCAGTTTCTCAGAAAGCTTCTTTCCAGTTTTGAACGGAAGATATTTCCTTTTTCACCATAGCCCTCTATGGGCTTCCAAATATCCCTTTGCCAATTCCACAAGAACAGCCTTAGCGAAAGGCTTCTTCAAGTGAAAGATGTAACTCTGTGAGATGAATTAACAGAACACAGAGCAGTTTCTCAGAAAGCTTCTTTCCAGTTTTGAACGGAAGATATTTCCTTTTTCACCATAGCCCTCTATGGGCTTCCAAATATCCCTTTGCCAATTCCACAAGAACAGCCTTAGCGAAAGGCTTCTTGAAGGGAAAGATGAAACTCTGTGAGATGAACTAACAGAACACAGAGCAGTTTCTCAGAAAACTTCTTTCCAGTTTTGAACGGAAGATATTTCCTTTTTCACCATAGCCCTCTATGGGCTTCCAAATATCCCTTTGCCAATTCCACAAGAACAGCCTTAGCGAAAGGCTTCTTGAAGGGAAAGATGTAACTCTGTGAGATGAATTTACAGAACACAGAGCAGTTTCTCAGAATGCTTCTTTCCAGTTTTGAACGGAAGATATTTCCTTTTTCACCATAGCCCTCTATGGGCTTCCAAATATCCCTTTGCCAATTCCACAAGAACAGCCTTAGCGAAAGGCTTCTTGAAGGGAAAGATGTAACTCTGTGACATGAATTAACAGAACACAGAGCAGTTTCTCAGAAAGCTTCTTTCCAATTTTGAACGGAAGATATTTCCTTTTTCACCATAGCCCTCTATGGGCTTCCAAATATCCCTTTTCCAATTCCACAAGAACAGCCTTAGCGAAAGGCTTCTTGAAGGGAAAGATGTAACTCTGTGAGATGAATTAACAGAACACAGAGCAGTTTCTCAGAAAGCTTCTTTCCAGTTTTGAACGGAAGATATTTCCTTTTTCACCATAGCCCTCTATGGGCTTCCAAATATCCCTTTGCCAATTCCACAAGAACAGCCTTAGCGAAAGGCTTCTTGAAGGGAAAGATGAAACTCTGTGAGATGAATTTACAGAACACAGAGCAGTTTCTCAGAAAACTTCTTTCCAGTTTTGAACGGAAGATATTTCCTTTTTCACCATAGCCCTCTATGGGCTTCCAAATATCCCTTTGCCAATTCCACAAGAACAGCCTTAGCGAAAGGCTTCTTGAAGGGAAAGATGTAACTCTGTGAGATGAATTTACAAAACACAGAGCAGTTTCTCAGAAAGCTTCTTTCCAGTTTTGAACGGAAGATATTTCCTTTTTTCTCCATAGCCCTCTATGGGCTTCCAAATATCCCTTTGCCAATTCCACAACAACAGCCTTAGCGAAAGGCTTCTTGAAGGGAAAGATGTAACTCTGTGACATGAATTAACAGAACACAGAGCAGTTTCTCAGAAAGCTTCTTTCCAATTTTGAACGGAAGATATTTCCTTTTTCACCATAGCCCTCTATGGTCTTCCAAATATCCCTTTGCCAATTCCACAAGAACAGCCTTAGCGAAAGGCTTCTTGAAGGGAAAGATGTAACTCTGTGAGATGAATTAACAGAACACAGAGCAGTTTCTCAGAAAGCTTCTTTCCAGTTTTGAACGGAAGATATTTCCTTTTTCACCATAGCCCTCTATGGGCTTCCAAATATCCCTTTGCCAATTCCAAAAGAACAGCCTTAGCGAAAGGCTTCTTCAAGGGAAAGATGTAACTCTGTGAGATGAATTAACAGAACACAGAGCAGTTTCTCAGAAAGCTTCTTTCCAGTTTTGAACGGAAGATATTTCTTTTTTCACCATAGCCCTCTATGGGCTTCCAAATATCCCTTTGCCAGTTCCACAAGAACAGCCTTAGCGAAAGGCTACTTGAATGGAAAGATGTAACTCTGTGAGATGAATTAACAGAACACAGAACAGTTTCTCAGAAAGCTTCTTTCCAGTTTTGAACGGAAGATACTTCCTTTTTCACCATAGCCCTCTAGGGGCTTCCAAATATCCCTTTGCCAATTCCACAAGAACAGCCTTAGCGAAAGGCTTCTTGAAGGGAAAGATGTAACTCTGTGAGATGAATTAAGAGAACACAGAGCAGTTTCTCAGAATGCTTCTTTCCAGTTTTGAACGGAAGATATTTCCTTTTTCACCATAGCCCTCTATGGGCTTCCAAATATCCCTTTACCAATTCCACAAGAACAGCCTTAGCGAAAGGCTTCTTCAAGTGAAAGATGTAACTCTGTGAGATGAATTAACAGAACACAGAGCAGTTTCTCAGAAAGCTTCTTTCCAGTTTTGAACGGAAGATATTTCCTTTTTCACCATAGCCCTCTATTTGTCTTCCAAATATCCCTTTGCCAATTCCACAAGAACAGCCTTAGCGAAAGGCTTCTTGAAGGGAAAGATGTAACTCTGTGAGATGAATTAACAGAACACAGAGCAGTTTCTCAGAAAGCTTCTTTCCAGTTTTGAACGGAAGATATTTCCTTTTTCACCATAGCCCTCTATGGGCTTCCAAATATTCCTTTGCCAATTGCACAAGAACAGCCTTAGCGAAAAGCTTCTTGAATGGAAAGATGTAACTCTGTGAGATGAATTTACAGAACACAGAGCAGTTTCTCAGAAAGCTTCTTTCCAGTTTTGAACGGAAGATATTTCCTTTTTCACCATAGCCCTCTATGGGCTTCCAAATATCCCTTTGCCAATTCCACAAGAACAGCCTTAGCGATAGGCTTCTTGAAGGGAAAGATGTAACTCTGTGAGATGAATTAACAGAACACAGAGCAGTTTCTCAGAAAGCTTCTTTCCAGTTTTCAACGGAAGATATTTCCTTTTTCACCATAGCCCTCTATGGGCTTCCAAATATCCCTTTGCCAATTCCACAAGAACAGCCTTAGCGAAAGGCTTCTTGAAGGGAAAGATGTAACTTTGTGAGATGAATTTACAGAACACAGAGCAGTTTCTCAGAAAGCTTCTTTCCAGTTTTGAACGGAAGATATTTCCTTTTTCACCATAGCCCTCTATGGGCTTCCAAATATCCCTTTGCCAATTCCACAAGAGCAGCCTTAGCGAAAGGCTTCTTGAAGGGAAAGATGTAACTCTGTGACATGAATTAACAGAACACAGAGCAGTTTCTCAGAAAGCTTCTTTACAATTTTGAACGGAAGATATTTCCTTTTTCACCATAGCCCTCTATGGGCTTCCAAATATCCCTTTGCCAATTCCACAAGAACAGCCTTAGCGAAAGGCTTCTTGAAGGGAAAGATGTAACTCTGTGAGATGAATTAACAGAACACAGAGCAGTTTCTCAGAAAGCTTCTTTCCAGTTTTGAACGGAAGATATTTCCTTTTTTCTCCATAGCCCTCTATGGGCTTCCAAATATCCCTTTGCCAATTCCACAAGAACAGCCTTAGCGAAAGGCTTCTTGAAGGGAAAGATGTAACTCTGTGAGATGAATTTACAGAACACAGAGCAGTTTCTCAGAAAGCTTCTTTCCAGTTTTGAACGGAAGATATTTCCTTTTTCACCATAGCCCTCTATGGGCTTCCAAATATCCCTTTGCCAATTCCACAAGAGCAGCCTTAGCGAAAGGCTTCTTGAAGGGAAAGATGTAACTCTGTGAGATGAATTAACAGAACACAGAGCAGTTTCTCAGAAAGCTTCTTTCCAGTTTTGAACGGAAGATATTTCCTTTTTCCCCATAGCCCTCTATGGGCTTCCAAATATCCCTTTGCCAATTCCACAAGAACAGCCTTAGCGAAAGGCTTCTTGAAGGGAAAGATGAAACTCTGTGTGATGAACTAACAGAACACAGAGCAGTTTTTCAGAAAGCTTCTTTCCAGTTTTGAACGGAAGATATTTCCTTTTTCAACATAGCCCTCTATGGGCTTCCAAATATCCCTTTGCCAATTCCACAAGAACAGCCTTAGCGAAAGGCTTCTTGAAGGGAACGATGTAACTCTGTGAGATGAATTAACAGAACACAGAGCAGTTTCTCAGAAAGCTTCTTTCCAGTTTTGAACGGAAGATATTTCCTTTTTCACCATAGCCCTCCATGGGCGTCCAAATATCCCTTTGCCAATTCCACAAGAACAGCCTTAGCGAAAGGCTTCTTGAAGGGAAAGATGTAACTCTGTGAGATGAATTAACAGAACACAGAGCAGTTTCTCAGAAAGCTTCTTTCCAGTTTTGAACGGAAGATATTTCCTTTTTCACCATAGCCCTCTATGGGCTTCCAAATATCCCTTTGCCAGTTCCACAAGGACAGCCTTAGCGAAAGGCTTCTTCAAGGGAAAGATGTAACTCTGTGAGATGAATTAACAGAACACAGAGCAGTTTCTCAGAAAGCTTCTTTCCAGTTTTGAACGGAAGATATTTCCTTTTTCACCATAGCCCTCTATGGGCTTCCAAATATCCCTTTGCCAATTCCACAAGAACAGCCTTAGCGAAAGGCTTCTTGAAGGGAAAGATGAAACTCTGTGAGATGAACTAACAGAACACAGAGCCGTTTCTCAGAAAGCTTCTTTGCAGTTTTGAACGGAAGATATTTCCTTTTTCACCATAGCCCTCTGTGGGCTTCCAAATATCCCTTTGCCAATTCCCCAAGAACAGCCTTAGCGAAAGGCTTGTTGAAGGGAAAGATGTAACTCTGTGAGATGAATTAACAGAACACAGAGCAGTTTCTCAGAAAGCTTCTTTCCAGTTTTGAACGGAAGATATTTCCTTTTTCACCATAGCCCTCTATGGGCTTCCAAATATCCCTTTGCCAATTCCACAAGAACAGCCTTAGCGAAAGGCTTCTTGAAGTGAAAGATGAAACTCTGTGAGATGAACTAACAGAACACAGAGCAGTTTCTCAGAAAGCTTCTTTCCAGTTTTGAACGGAAGATATTTCCTTATTCACCATAGCCCTCTATGGGCTTCCAAATATCCCTTTGCCAATTGCACAAGAACAGCCTTAGCGAAAGGCTTCTTGAATGGAAAGATATAACTCAGTGAGATGAATTTACAGAACACAGAGCAGTTTCTCAGAAAGCTTCTTTCCAGTTTTGAACGGAAGATATTTCCTTTTTCACCATAGCCCTCTATGGGCTTCCAAATATCCCTTTGCCAGTTCCACAAGGACAGCCTTAGCGAAAGGCTTCTTCAAGGGAAAGATGTAACTCTGTGAGATGAATTAACAGAACACAGAGCAGTTTCTCAGAAAGCTTCTTTCCAGTTTTGAACGGAAGATATTTCCTTTTTCACCTTAGCCCTCTATGGGCTTCCAAATATCCCTTTGCCAATTCCACAAGAACAGCCTTAGCGAAAGGCTTCTTGAAGGGAAAGATGTAACTCTGTGAGATGAATTAACAGAACACAGAGCAGTTTCTCAGAAAGCTTCTTTCCAGTTTTGAACGGAAGATATTTCCTTTTTCACCATAGCCCTCTATGGGCTTCCAAATATCCCTTTGCCAATTCCACAAGAACAGCCTTAGCGAAAGGCTTCTTCAAGTGAAAGATGTAACTCTGTGAGATGAATTAACAGAACACAGAGCAGTTTCTCAGAAAGCTTCTTTCCAGTTTTGAACGGAAGATATTTCCTTTTTCACCATAGCCCTCTATGGGCTTCCAAATATCCCTTTGCCAATTCCACAAGAACAGCCTTAGCGAAAGGCTTCTTGAAGGGAAAGATGAAACTCTGTGAGATGAACTAACAGAACACAGAGCAGTTTCTCAGAAAACTTCTTTCCAGTTTTGAACGGAAGATATTTCCTTTTTCACCATAGCCCTCTATGGGCTTCCAAATATCCCTTTGCCAATTCCACAAGAACAGCCTTAGCGAAAGGCTTCTTGAAGGGAAAGATGTAACTCTGTGAGATGAATTTACAGAACACAGAGCAGTTTCTCAGAATGCTTCTTTCCAGTTTTGAACGGAAGATATTTCCTTTTTCACCATAGCCCTCTATGGGCTTCCAAATATCCCTTTGCCAATTCCACAAGAACAGCCTTAGCGAAAGGCTTCTTGAAGGGAAAGATGTAACTCTGTGACATGAATTAACAGAACACAGAGCAGTTTCTCAGAAAGCTTCTTTCCAATTTTGAACGGAAGATATTTCCTTTTTCACCATAGCCCTCTATGGGCTTCCAAATATCCCTTTT
The DNA here is from genome assembly GCF_047675955.1 of Chlorocebus sabaeus. NCBI lineage: Eukaryota > Metazoa > Chordata > Mammalia > Primates > Cercopithecidae > Chlorocebus > Chlorocebus sabaeus. The sequence goes on along the minus strand of NW_027327659.1, from coordinate 538,010 downwards.
CCAATTCCACAAGAACAGCCTTAGCGAAAGGCTTCTTGAAGGGAAAGATGTAACTCTGTGAGATGAATTAACAGAACACAGAGCAGTTTCTCAGAAAGCTTCTTTCCAGTTTTGAACGGAAGATATTTCCTTTTTCACCATAGCCCTCTATGGGCTTCCAAATATCCCTTTGCCAATTCCACAAGAACAGCCTTAGCGAAAGGCTTCTTGAAGGGAAAGATGAAACTCTGTGAGATGAATTTACAGAACACAGAGCAGTTTCTCAGAAAACTTCTTTCCAGTTTTGAACGGAAGATATTTCCTTTTTCACCATAGCCCTCTATGGGCTTCCAAATATCCCTTTGCCAATTCCACAAGAACAGCCTTAGCGAAAGGCTTCTTGAAGGGAAAGATGTAACTCTGTGAGATGAATTAACAGAACACAGAGCAGTTTCTCAGAAAGCTTCTTTCCAGTTTTGAACGGAAGATATTTCCTTTTTCACCATAGCCCTCTATGGGCTTCCAAATATTCCTTTGCCAATTGCACAAGAACAGCCTTAGCGAAAAGCTTCTTGAATGGAAAGATGTAACTCTGTGAGATGAATTTACAGAACACAGAGCAGTTTCTCAGAAAGCTTCTTTCCAGTTTTGAACGGAAGATATTTCCTTTTTCACCATAGCCCTCTATGGGCTTCCAAATATCCCTTTGCCAATTCCACAAGAACAGCCTTAGCGATAGGCTTCTTGAAGGGAAAGATGTAACTATGTGAGATGAATTAACAGAACACAGAGCAGTTTCTCAGAAAGCTTCTTTCCAGTTTTCAACGGAAGATATTTCCTTTTTCACCATAGCCCTCTATGGGCTTCCAAATATCCCTTTGCCAATTCCACAAGAACAGCCTTAGCGAAAGGCTTCTTGAAGGGAAAGATGTAACTCTGTGAGATGAATTTACAGAACACAGAGCAGTTTCTCAGAAAGCTTCTTTCCAGTTTTGAACGGAAGATATTTCCTTTTTCACCATAGCCCTCTATGGGCTTCCAAATATCCCTTTGCCAATTCCACAAGAGCAGCCTTAGCGAAAGGCTTCTTGAAGGGAAAGATGTAACTCTGTGACATGAATTAACAGAACACAGAGCAGTTTCTCAGAAAGCTTCTTTACAATTTTGAACGGAAGGTATTTCCTTTTTCACCATAGCCCTCTATGGGCTTCCAAATATCCCTTTGCCAATTCCACAAGAACAGCCTTAGCGAAAGGCTTCTTCAAGGGAAAGATGTAACTCTGTGAGATGAATTAACAGAACACAGAGCAGTTTCTCAGAAAGCTTCTTTCCAGTTTTGAACGGAAGGTATTTCTTTTTTCACCATAGCCCTCTATGGGCTTCCAAATATCCCTTTGCCAGTTCCACAAGAACAGCCTTAGCGAAAGGCTACTTGAAGGGAAAGATGTAACTCTGTGAGATGAATTAACAGAACACAGAACAGTTTCTCAGAAAGCTTCTTTCCAGTTTTGAACGGAAGATACTTCCTTTTTCACCATAGCCCTCTAGGGGCTTCCAAATATCCCTTTGCCAATTCCACAAGAACAGCCTTAGCGAAAGGCTTCTTGAAGGGAAAGATGTAACTCTGTGAGATGAATTAAGAGAACACAGAGCAGTTTCTCAGAATGCTTCTTTCCAGTTTTGAACGGAAGATATTTCCTTTTTCACCATAGCCCTCTATGGGCTTCCAAATATCCCTTTGCCAATTCCACAAGAACAGCCTTAGCGAAAGGCTTCTTCAAGTGAAAGATGTAACTCTGTGAGATGAATTAACAGAACACAGAGCAGTTTCTCAGAAAGCTTCTTTCCAGTTTTGAACGGAAGATATTTCCTTTTTCACCATAGCCCTCTATTTGTCTTCCAAATATCCCTTTGCCAATTCCACAAGAACAGCCTTAGCGAAAGGCTTCTTGAAGGGAAAGATGTAACTCTGTGAGATGAATTAACAGAACACAGAGCAGTTTCTCAGAAAGCTTCTTTCCAGTTTTGAACGGAAGATATTTCCTTTTTCACCATAGCCCTCTATGGGCTTCCAAATATTCCTTTGCCAATTGCACAAGAACAGCCTTAGCGAAAAGCTTCTTGAATGGAAAGATGTAACTCTGTGAGATGAATTTACAGAACACAGAGCAGTTTCTCAGAAAGCTTCTTTCCAGTTTTGAACGGAAGATATCTCCTTTTTCACCATAGCCCTCTATGGGCTTCCAAATATCCCTTTGCCAATTCCACAAGAACAGCCTTAGCGATAGGCTTCTTGAAGGGAAAGATGTAACTCTGTGAGATGAATTAACAGAACACAGAGCAGTTTCTCAGAAAGCTTCTTTCCAGTTTTCAACGGAAGATATTTCCTTTTTCACCATAGCCCTCTATGGGCTTCCAAATATCCCTTTGCCAATTCCACAAGAACAGCCTTAGCGAAAGGCTTCTTGAAGGGAAAGATGTAACTCTGTGAGATGAATTTACAGAACACAGAGCAGTTTCTCAGAAAGCTTCTTTCCAGTTTTGAACGGAAGATATTTCCTTTTTCACCATAGCCCTCTATGGGCTTCCAAATATCCCTTTGCCAATTCCACAAGAGCAGCCTTAGCGAAAGGCTTCTTGAAGGGAAAGATGTAACTCTGTGACATGAATTAACAGAACACAGAGCAGTTTCTCAGAAAGCTTCTTTACAATTTTGAACGGAAGATATTTCCTTTTTCACCATAGCCCTCTATGGGCTTCCAAATATCCCTTTGCCAATTCCACAAGAACAGCCTTAGCGAAAGGCTTCTTGAAGGGAAAGATGTAACTCTGTGAGATGAATTAACAGAACACAGAGCAGTTTCTCAGAAAGCTTCTTTCCAGTTTTGAACGGAAGATATTTCCTTTTTCACCATAGCCCTCTATGTGCTTCCAAATATCCCTTTGCCAATTCCACAAGAACAACTTTAGCGAAAGGCTTCTTGAAGGGAAAGATGTAACTCTGTGAGATGAATTAACAGAACACAGAGCAGTTTCTCAGAAAGCTTCTTTCCAGTTTTGAACGGAAGATATTTCCTTTTTCACCATAGCCCTCTATGGGCTTCCAAATATCCCTTTGCCAATTCCACAAGAACAGCCTTAGCGAAAGGCTTCTTGAAGGGAAAGATGTAACTCTGTGAGATGAATTAACAGAACACAGAGCAGTTTCTCAGAAAGCTTCTTTCCAGTTTTGAACGGAAGATATTTCCTTTTTCAACATAGCCCTCTATGGGCTTCCAAATATCCCTTTGCCAATTCCACAAGAACAGCCTTAGCGAAAGGCTTCTTGAAGGGAAAGATGAAACTCTGTGTGATGAACTAACAGAACACAGAGCAGTTTTTCAGAAAGCTTCTTTCCAGTTTTGAACGGAAGATATTTCCTTTTTCAACATAGCCCTCTATGGGCTTCCAAATATCCCTTTGCCAATTCCACAAGAACAGCCTTAGCGAAAGGCTTCTTGAAGGGAACGATGTAACTCTGTGAGATGAATTAACAGAACACAGAGCAGTTTCTCAGAAAGCTTCTTTCCAGTTTTGAACGGAAGATATTTCCTTTTTCACCATAGCCCTCCATGGGCTTCCAAATATCCCTTTGCCAATTCCACAAGAACAGCCTTAGCGAAAGGCTTCTTGAAGGGAAAGATGTAACTCTGTGAGATGAATTAACAGAACACAGAGCAGTTTCTCAGAAAGCTTCTTTCCAGTTTTGAACGGAAGATATTTCCTTTTTCACCATAGCCCTCTATGGGCTTCCAAATATCCCTTTGCCAGTTCCACAAGGACAGCCTTAGCGAAAGGCTTCTTCAAGGGAAAGATGTAACTCTGTGAGATGAATTAACAGAACACAGAGCAGTTTCTCAGAAAGCTTCTTTCCAGTTTTGAACGGAAGATATTTCCTTTTTCACCATAGCCCTCCATGGGCTTCCAAATATCCCTTTGCCAATTCCACAAGAACAGCCTTAGCGAAAGGCTTCTTGAAGGGAAAGATGTAACTCTGTGAGATGAATTAACAGAACACAGAGCAGTTTCTCAGAAAGCTTCTTTCCAGTTTTGAACGGAAGATATTTCCTTTTTCACCATAGCCCTCTATGGGCTTCCAAATATCCCTTTGACAATTCCACAAGAACAGCCTTAGCGAAAGGCTTCTTCAAGTGAAAGATGTAACTCTGTGAGATGAATTAACAGAACACAGAGCAGTTTCTCAGAAAGCTTCTTTCCAGTTTTGAACGGAAGATATTTCCTTTTTCACCATAGCCCTCTATGGGCTTCCAAATATCCCTTTGCCAATTCCACAAGAACAGCCTTAGCGAAAGGCTTCTTGAAGGGAAAGATGAAACTCTGTGAGATGAACTAACAGAACACAGAGCAGTTTCTCAGAAAACTTCTTTCCAGTTTTGAACGGAAGATATTTCCTTTTTCACCATAGCCCTCTATGGGCTTCCAAATATCCCTTTGCCAATTCCACAAGAACAGCCTTAACGAAAGGCTTCTTGAAGGGAAAGATGTAACTCTGTGAGATGAATTTACAGAACACAGAGCAGTTTCTCAGAAAGCTTCTTTCCAGTTTTGAACGGAAGATATTTCCTTTTTCACCATAGCCCTCTATGGGCTTCCAAATATCCCTTTGCCAATTCCACAAGAACAGCCTTAGCGAAAGGATTCTTGAAGGGAAAGATGTAACTCTGTGAGATGAATTAACAGAACACAGAGCAGTTTCTCAGAAAGCTTCTTTCCAGTTTTGAACGGAAGATATTTCCTTTTTCACCATAGCCCTCTATGGGCTTCCAAATATCCCTTTGCCAATTCCACAAGAACAGCCTTAGCGAAAGGCTTCTTGAAGGGAAAGATGTAACTCTGTGAGATGAATTAACAGAACACAGAGCAGTTTCTCAGAAAGCTTCTTTCCAGTTTTGAACGGAAGATATTTCCTTTTTCACCATAGCCCTCTATGTGCTTCCAAATATCCCTTTTCCAATTCCACAAGAACAGCCTTAGCGAACGGCTTCTTGAAGGGAAAGATGTAACTCTGTGAGATGAATTAACAGAAAACAGAGCATTTTCTCAGAAAGCTTCTTTCCAGTTTTGAACGGAAGATATTTCCTTTTTCACCATAGCCCTCTATGGGCTTCCAAATATCCGTTTGCCAATTCCACAAGAACAGCCTTAGCGAAAGGCTTCTTCAAGGGAAAGATGTAACTCTGTGAGATGAATTAACAGAACACAGAGCAGTTTCTCAGAAAGCTTCTTTCCAGTTTTGAACGGAAGATATTTCCTTTTTCACCATAGCCCTCTATGGGCTTCCAAATATCCCTTTGCCAATTCCACAAGAACAGCCTAACGAAAGGCTTCTTCAAGGGAAAGATGTAACTCTGTGAGATGAATTAACAGAACACAGAGCAGTTTCTCAGAAAGCTTCTTTCCAGTTTTGAACGGAAGATATTTCCTTTTTCACCATAGCCCTCTATGGGCTTCAAAATATCCCTTTGCCAATTCCACAAGAACAGCCTTAGCGAAAGGCTTCTTGAAGGGAAAGATGTAACTCTGTGAGATGAATTAACAGAACACGGAGTAGTTTCTCAGAAAGCTTCTTTCCAGTTTTGAACGGAAGATATTTCCTTTTTCACCATAGCACTCTATGGGCTTCCAAATATCCCTTTGCCAATTCCACAAGAACAGCCTTAGCGAAAGGCTTCTTGAAGGGAAAGATGTAACTCTGTGAGATGAATTAACAGAACACAGAGCAGTTTCTCAGAAAGCTTCTTTCCAGTTTTGAACGGAAGATATTTCCTTTTTCACCATAGCCCTCTATGTGCTTCCAAATATCCCTTTGCCAATTCCACAACAAAAGCCTTAGTGAAAGGCTTCTTGAAGGGAAAGATGTAACTCTGTGAGATGAATTAACAGAACACAGAGCAGTTTCTCAGAAAGCTTCTTTCCAGTTTTGAACGGAAGATATTTCCTTTTTCACCATAGCCCTCTATGGGCTTCCAAATATCCCTTTGCCAATTCCACAAGAACAGCCTTAGCGAAAGGCTTCTTCAAGGGAAAGATGTAACTCTGTGAGATGAATTAACAGAACACAGAGCAGTTTCTCAGAAAGCTTCTTTCCAGTTTTGAACGGAAGATATTTCCTTTTTCACCATAGCCCTCTATGGGCTTCCAAATATCCCTTTGCCAATTCCACAAGAACAGCCTTAGCGAAAGGCTTCTTGAAGGGAAAGATGTAACTCTGTGAGATGAATTAACAGAACACAGAGCAGTTTCTCAGAAAGCTTCTTTCCAGTTTTGAACGGAAGATATTTCCTTTTTCACCATAGCCCTCTATGGGCTTCCAAATATACTTTGCCAATTCCACAAGAACAGCCTTAGCGAAAGGCTTCTTGAAGGGAAAGATGTAACTCTGTGAGATGAATTAACAGAACACGGAGTAGTTTCTCAGAAAGCTTCTTTCCAGTTTTGAACGGAAGATATTTCCTTTTTCACCATAGCCCTCTATGGGCTTCCAAATATCCCTTTGCCAATTGCACAAGAACAGCCTTAGCGAAAGGCTTCTTGAAGGGAAAGATGTAACTCTGTGAGATGAATTAACAGAACACAGAGAAGTTTCTCAGAAAGCTTCTTTCCAGTTTTGAACGGAAGATATTTCCTTTTTCACCATAGCCCTCTATGTGCTTCCAAATATCCCTTTGCCAATTCCACAACAACAGCCTTAGTGAAAGGCTTCTTGAAGGGAAAGATGTAACTCTGTGAGATGAATTAACAGAACACAGAGCAGTTTCTCAGAAAGCTTCTTTCCAGTTTTGAACGGAAGATATTTCCTTTTTCACCATAGCCCTCTATGGGCTTCCAAATATCCCTTTGCCAATTCCACAAGAACAGCCTTAGCGAAAGGCTTCTTCAAGGGAAAGATGTAACTCTGTGAGATGAATTAACAGAACACAGAGCAGTTTCTCAGAAAGCTTCTTTCCAGTTTTGAACGGAAGATATTTCCTTTTTCACCATAGCCCTCTATGGGCTTCCAAATATCCCTTTGCCAATTCCACAAGAACAGCCTTAGCGAAAGGCTTCTTGAAGGGAAAGATGTAACTCTGTGAGATGAATTAACAGAACACAGAGCAGTTTCTCAGAAAGCTTCTTTCCAGTTTTGAACGGAAGATATTTCCTTTTTCACCATAGCCCTCTATGGGCTTCCAAATATCCCTTTGCCAATTCCACAAGAACAGCCTTAGCGAAAGGCTTCTTGAAGGGAAAGATGTAACTCTGTGAGATGAATTAACAGAACACAGAGCAGTTTCTCAGAAAGCTTCTTTCCAGTTTTGAACGGAAGATATTTCCTTTTTCACCATAGCCCTCTATGGGCTTCCAAATATCCCTTTGCCAATTCCACAAGAACAGCCTTAGCGAAAGGCTTCTTCAAGGGAAAGATGTAACTCTGTGAGATGAATTAACAGAACACAGAGCAGTTTCTCAGAAAGCTTCTTTCCAGTTTTGAACGGAAGATATTTCCTTTTTCACCATAGCCCTCTATGGTCTTCCAAATATCCCTTTGCCAATTCCACAAGAACAGCCTTAGCGAAAGGCTTCTTGAAGGGAAAGATGTAACTCTGTGAGATGAATTAACAGAACACAGAGCAGTTTCTCAGAAAGCTTCTTTCCAGTTTTGAACGGAAGATATTTCCTTTTTCACCATAGCCCTCTATGGGCTTCCAAATATCCCTTTGCCAATTCCACAAGAACAGCCTTAGCGAATGGCTTCTTGAAGGGAAAGATGTAACTCTGTGAGATGAATTAACAGAACACAGAGCAGTTTCTCAGAAAGCTTCTTTCCAGTTTTGAACGGAAGATATTTCCTTTTTCACCATAGCCCTCTATGGGCTTCCAAATATCCCTTTGCCAAGTCCACAAGAACAGCCTTAGCGAAAGGCTTCTTGAAGGGAAAGATGTAACTCTGTGAGATGAATTAACAGAACACAGAGCAGTTTCTCAGAAAGCTTCTTTCCAGTTTTGAACGGAAGATATTTCCTTTTTCACCATAGCCCTCTATGGGCTTCCAAATATCCCTTTGCCAATTCCACAAGAACAGCCTTAGCGAAAGGCTTCTTGAAAGGAAAGATGAAACTCTGTGAGATGAACTAAGAGAACACAGTGCAGTTTCTCAGAAAGCTTCTTTCCAGTTTTGAACGGAAGATATTTCCTTTTTCACCATAGCCCTCTATGGGCTTCCAAATATCCCTTTGCCAATTCCACAAGAACAGCCTTAGCGAAAGGCTTCTTGAAGGGAAAGATGTAACTCTGTTAGATGAATTAACAGAAAACAGAGCACTTTCTCAGAAAGCTTCTTTCCAGTTTTGCACGGAAGATACTTCCTTTTTCACCATAGCCCTCTATGGGCTTCCAAATATCCCTTTGCCAATTCCCCAAGAACAGCCTTAGCGAAAGGTTTCTTGAAGGGAAAGATGTAACTCGGTGATATGAATTAACAGAACACAGAACAGTTTCTCAGAAAGCTTCTTTCCAGTTTTGAACGGAAGATATTTCCTTTTTCAACATAGCCCTCTATGGGCTTCCAAATATCCCTTTGCCAATTCCACAAGAACAGCCTTAGCGAAAGGCTTCTTCAAGTGAAAGATGTAACTCTGTGAGATGAATTAACAGAACACAGAGCAGTTTCTCAGAAAGCTTCTTTCCAGTTTTGAACGGAAGATATTTCCTTTATCACCATAGCCCTCTATGGGCTTCCAAATATCCCTTTGCCAATACCACAAGAACAGCCTTAGCGAAAGGCTTCTTGAAGGGAAAGATGTAACTCTGTGAGATGAATTAACAGAACACAGAGCCGTTTCTCAGAAAACTTCTTTCCAGTTTTGAACGGAAGATATTTCCTTTTTCACCATAGCCCTCTGTGGGCTTCCAAATATCCCTTTGCCAATTCCCCAAGAACAGCCTTAGCGAAAGGCTTGTTGAAGGGAAGGATGTAACTCTGTGAGATGAATTAACAGAACACAGAGCAGTTTCTCAGAAAGCTTCTTTCCAGTTTTGAACGGAAGATATTTCCTTTTTCACCATAGCCCTCTATGGGCTTCCAAATATCCCTTTGCCAATTCCACAAGAACAGCCTTAGCGAAAGGCTTCTTGAAGTGAAAGATGAAACTCTGTGAGATGAACTAACAGAACACAGAGCAGTTTCTCAGAAAGCTTCTTTCCAGTTTTGAACGGAAGATATTTCCTTTTTCACCATAGCCCTCTATGGGCTTCCAAATATCCCTTTGCTAATTGCACAAGAACAGCCTTAGCGAAAGGCTTCTTGAATGGAAAGATGTAACTCTGTGAGATGAATTTACAGAACACAGAGCAGTTTCTCAGAAAGCTTCTTTCCAGTTTTGAACGGAAGATATTTCCTTTTTCACCATAGCCCTCTATGGGCTTCCAAATATCCCTTTGCCAATTCCACAAGAACAGCCTTAGCGATAGGTTTCTTGAAGGGAAAGATGTAACTCTGTGAGATGAATTAACAGAACACAGAGCAGTTTCTCAGAAAGCTTCTTTCCAGTTTTGAACGGAAGATATTTCCTTTTTCACCATAGCCCTCTATGGGCTTCCAAATATCCCTTTACCAATTCCACAAGAACAGCCTTAGCGAAAGGCTTCTTGAAGAGAAAGATGAAACTCTGTGAGATGAACTAACAGAACACAGAGCAGTTTCTCAGAAAGCTTCTTTCCAGTTTTGAACGGAAGATATTTCCTTTTTCACCGTAGCCCTCTATGGGCTTCCAAATATCCCTTTGCCAATTCCACAAGAACAGCCTTAGCGAAAGGCTTCTTCAAGGGAAAGATGTAACTCTGTGAGATGAATTAACAGAACACAGAGCAGTTTCTCAGAAAGCTTCTTTCCAGTTTTGAACGGAAGATATTTCTTTTTTCACCATAGCCCTCTATGGGCTTCCAAATATCCCTTTGCCAGTTCCACAAGAACAGCCTTAGCGAAAGGCTACTTGAAGGGAAAGATGTAACTCTGTGAGATGAATTAACAGAACACAGAACAGTTTCTCAGAAAGCTTCTTTCCAGTTTTGAACGAAAGATACTTCCTTTTTCACCATAGCCCTCTAGGGGCTTCCAAATATCCCTTTGCCAATTCCACAAGAACAGCCTTAGCGAAAGGCTTCTTGAAGGGAAAGATGTAACTCTGTGAGATGAATTAAGAGAACACAGAGCAGTTTCTCAGAATGCTTCTTTCCAGTTTTGAACGGAAGATATTTCCTTTTTCACCATAGCCCTCAATGGGCTTCCAAATATCCCTTTGCCAATTCCACAAGAACAGCCTTAGCGAAAGGCTTCTTCAAGTGAAAGATGTAACTCTGTGAGATGAATTAACAGAACACAGAGCAGTTTCTCAGAAAGCTTCTTTCCAGTTTTGAACGGAAGATATTTCCTTTTTCACCATAGCCCTCTATTTGTCTTCCAAATATCCCTTTGCCAATTCCACAAGAACAGCCTTAGCGAAAGGCTTCTTGAAGGGAAAGATGTAACTCTGTGAGATGAATTAACAGAACACAGAGCAGTTTCTCAGAAAGCTTCTTTCCAGTTTTGAACGGAAGATATTTCCTTTTTCACCATAGCCCTCTATGGGCTTCCAAATATCCCTTTTCCAATTGCACAAGAACAGCCTTAGCGAAAAGCTTCTTGAATGGAAAGATGTAACTCTGTGAGATGAATTTACAGAACACAGAGCAGTTTCTCAGAAAGCTTCTTTCCAGTTTTGAACGGAAGATATTTCCCTTTTCACCATAGCCCTCTATGGGCTTCCAAATATCCCTTTGCCAATTCCACAAGAACAGCCTTAGCGATAGGCTTCTTGAAGGGAAACATGTAACTCTGTGAGATGAATTAACAGAACACAGAGCAGTTTCTCAGAAAGCTTCTTTCCAGTTTTCAACGGAAGATATTTCCTTTTTCACCATAGCCCTCTATGGGCTTCCAAATATCCCTTTGCCAATTCCACAAGAACAGCCTTAGCGAAAGGCTTCTTGAAGGGAAAGATGTAACTCTGTGAGATGAATTAACAGAACACAGAGCAGTTTCTCAGAAAGCTTCTTTCCAGTTTTGAACGGAAGATATTTCCTTTTTCACCATAGCCCTCTATGTGCTTCCAAATATCCCTTTGCCAATTGCACAAGAACAGACTTAGCGAAAGGCTTGTTGAAGGGAAAGATGTAACTCTGTGAGATGAATTAACAGAACACAGAGCAGTTTCTCAGAAAGCTTCTTTCCAGTTTTGAACGGAAGATATTTCCTTTTTCACCATAGCCCTCTATGGGCTTCCAAATATCCCTTTGCCAATTTCACAAGAACAGCCTTAGCGAAAGGCTTCTTGAAGGGAAAGATGAAACTCTGTGAGATGAACTAACAGAACACAGAGCAGTTTCTCAGAAAACTTCTTTCCAGTTTTGAACGGAAGATATTTCCTTTTTCACCATAGCCCACTATGGGCTTCCAAATATCCCTTTGCCAATTCCACAAGAACAGCCTTAGCGAAAGGCTTCTTGAAGGGAAAGATGTAACTCTGTGAGATGAATTTACAGAACACAGAGCAGTTTCTCAGAAAGCTTCTTTCAAGTTTTGAACGGAAGATATTTCCTTTTTCACCATAGCCCTCTATGGGCTTCCAAATATCCCTTTGCCAATTCCACAAGAGCAGCCTTAGCGAAAGGCTTCTTGAAGGGAAAGATGTAACTCTGTGACATGAATTAACAGAACACAGAGCAGTTTCTCAGAAAGCTTCTTTACAATTTTGAACGGAAGATATTTCCTTTTTCACCATAGCCCTCTATGGGCTTCCAAATATCCCTTTGCCAATTCCACAAGAACAGCCTTAGCGAAAGGCTTCTTGAAGGGAAAGATGTAACTCTGTGAGATGAATTAACAGAACACAGAGCAGTTTCTCAGAAAGCTTCTTTCCAGTTTTGAACGGAAGATATTTCCTTTTTCACCATAGCCCTCTATGGGCTTCCAAATATCCCTTTGCCAATTCCACAAGAACAGCCTTAGCGAAAGGCTTCTTGAAGGGAAAGATGTAACTCTGTGAGATGAATTAACAGAACACAGAGCAGTTTCTCAGAAAGCTTCTTTCCAGTTTTGAACGGAAGATATTTCCTTTTTCACCATAGCCCTCTATGGGCTTCCAAATATCCCTTTGCCAGTTCCACAAGGACAGCCTTAGCGAAAGGCTTCTTCAAGGGAAAGATGTAACTCTGTGAGATGAATTAACAGAACACAGAGCAGTTTCTCAGAAAGCTTCTTTCCAGTTTTGAACGGAAGATATTTCCTTTTTCACCATAGCCCTCTATGGGCTTCCAAATATCCCTTTGCCAATTCCACAAGAACAGCCTTAGCGAAAGGCTTCTTGAAGGGAAAGATGTAACTCTGTGAGATGAATTAACAGAACACAGAGCAGTTTCTCAGAAAGCTTCTTTCCAGTTTTGAACGGAAGATATTTCCTTTTTCACCATAGCCCTCTATGGGCTTCCAAATATCCCTTTGCCAATTCCACAAGAACAGCCTTAGCGAAAGGCTTCTTCAATTGAAAGATGTAACTCTGTGAGATGAATTAACAGAACACAGAGCAGTTTCTCAGAAAGCTTCTTTCCAGTTTTGAACGGAAGATATTTCCTTTTTCACCATAGCCCTCTATGGGCTTCCAAATATCCCTTTGCCAATTCCACAAGAACAGCCTTAGCGAAAGGCTTCTTGAAGGGAAAGATGAAACTCTGTGAGATGAACTAACAGAACACAGAGCAGTTTCTCAGAAAACTTCTTTCCAGTTTTGAACGGAAGATATTTCCTTTTTCACCATAGCCCTCTATGGGCTTCCAAATATCCCTTTGCCAATTCCACAAGAACAGCCTTAGCGAAAGGCTTCTTGAAGGGAAAGATGTAACTCTGTGAGATGAATTTACAGAACACAGAGCAGTTTCTCAGAATGCTTCTTTCCAGTTTTGAACGGAAGATATTTCCTTTTTCACCATAGCCCTCTATGGGCTTCCAAATATCCCTTTGCCAATTCCACAAGAACAGCCTTAGCGAAAGGCTTCTTGAAGGGAAAGATGTAACTCTGTGACATGAATTAACAGAACACAGAGCAGTTTCTCAGAAAGCTTCTTTCCAATTTTGAACGGAAGATATTTCCTTTTTCACCGTAGCCCTCTATGGGCTTCCAAATATCCCTTTTCCAATTCCACAAGAACAGCCTTAGCGAAAGGCTTCTTGAAGGGAAAGATGTAACTCTGTGAGATGAATTAACGGAACACAGAGCAGTTTCTCAGAAAGCTTCTTTCCAGTTTTGAACGGAAGATATTTCCTTTTTCACCATAGCCCTCTATGGGCTTCCAAATATCCCTTTGCCAATTCCACAAGAACAGCCTTAGCGAAAGGCTTCTTGAAGGGAAAGATGAAACTCTGTGAGACGAACTAACAGAACACAGAGCAGTTTCTCAGAAAACTTCTTTCCAGTTTTGAACGGAAGATATTTCCTTTTTCACCATAGCCCTCTATGGGCTTCCAAATATCCCTTTGCCAATTCCACAAGAACAGCCTTAGCGAAAGGCTTCTTGAAGGGAAAGATGTAACTCTGTGAGATGAATTTACAGAACACAGAGCAGTTTCTCAGAAAGCTTCTTTCCAGTTTTGAACGGAAGATATTTCCTTTTTCACCATAGCCCTCTATGGGCTTCCAAATATCCCTTTGCCAATTCCACAAGAACAGCCTTAGCGAAAGGCTTCTTGAGAGGGAAAGATGTAACTCTGTGAGATGAATTAACAGAACACAGAGCAGTTTCTCAGAAAGCTTCTTTCCAGTTTTGAACGGAAGATATTTCCTTTTTCACCATAGCCCTCTATGGGCTTCCAAATATCCCTTTGCCAATTCCACAAGAACAGCCTTAGCGAAAGGCTTCTTGAAGGGAAAGATGTAACTCTGTGAGATGAATTAACAGAACACAGAGCAGTTTCTCAGAAAGCTTCTTTCCAGTTTTGAACGGAAGATATTTCCTTTTTCACAATAGCCCTCTATGGGCTTCCAAATATCCCTTTGCCAATTCCACAAGAACAGCCTTAGCGAAAGGCTTCTTGAAGGGAAAGATGTAACTCTGTGAGATGAATTAACAGAACACAGAGCAGTTTCTCAGAAAGCTTCTTTCCAGTTTTGAACGGAAGATATTTCCTTTTTCACCATAGCCCTCTATGGACTTCCAAATATCCCTTTGCCAATTCCACAAGAACAGCCTTAGCGAAAGGCTTCTTCAAGGGAAAGATGTAACTCTGTGAGATGAATTAACAGAACACAGAGCAGTTTCTCAGAAAGCTTCTTTCCAGTTTTGAACGGAAGATATTTCCTTTTTCACCATAGCCCTCTATGGTCTTCCAAATATCCCTTTGCCAATTCCACAAGAACAGCCTTAGTGAAAGGCTTCTTGAAGGGAAAGATGTAACTCTGTGAGATGAATTAACAGAACACAGAGCAGTTTCTCAGAAAGCTTCTTTCCAGTTTTGAACGGAAGATATTTCCTTTTTCACCATAGCCCTCTATGGGCTTCCAAATATCCCTTTGCCAATTCCACAAGAACAGCCTTAGCGAATGGCTTCTTGAAGGGAAAGATGTAACTCTGTGAGATGAATTAACAGAACACAGAGCAGTTTCTCAGAAAGCTTCTTTCCAGTTTTGAACGGAAGATATTTCCTTTTTCACCATAGCCCTCTATGGGCTTCCAAATATCCCTTTGCAAATTCCACAAGAACAGCCTTAGCGAAAGGCTTCTTGAAAGGAAAGATGAAACTCTGTGAGATGAACTAAGAGAACACAGTGCAGTTTCTCAGAAAGCTTCTTTCCAGTTTTGAACGGAAGATATTTCCTTTTTCACCATAGCCCTCTATGGGCTTCCAAATATCCCTTTGCCAATTCCACAAGAACAGCCTTAGCGAAAGGCTTCTTGAAGGGAAAGATGTAACTCTGTTAGATGAATTAACAGAACACAGAGCACTTTCTCAGAAAGCTTCTTTCCAGTTTTGAACGGAAGATATTTCCTTTTTCACCATAGCCCTCTATGGGCTTCCAAATATCCCTTTGCCAATTCCACAAGAACAGCCTTAGCGAAAGGCTTCTTGAAGGGAAAGATGTAACTCTGTGAGATGAATTAACAGAACACAGAGCAGTTTCTCAGAAAGCTTCTTTCCAGTTTTGAACGGAAGATATTTCCTTTTTCACCATAGCCCTCTATGGGCTTCCAAATATCCCTTTGCCAATTCCACAAGAACAGCCTTAGCGAAAGGCTTCTTGAAGGGAAAGATGTAACTCTGTGAGATGAATTAACAGAACACAGAGCAGTTTCTCAGAAAGCTTCTTTCCAGTTTTGAACGGAAGATATTTCCTTTTTCACCATAGCCCTCTATGGGCTTCCAAATATCCCTTTGCCAATTCCACAAGAACAGCCTTAGCGAAAGGCTTCTTCAAGGGAAAGATGTAACTCTGTGAGATGAATTAACAGAACACAGAGCAGTTTCTCAGAAAGCTTCTTTCCAGTTTTGAACGGAAGATATTTCCTTTTTCACCATAGCCCTCTATGGTCTTCCAAATATCCCTTTGCCAATTCCACAAGAACATCCTTAGCGAAAGGCTTCTTGAAGGGAAAGATGTAACTCTGTGAGATGAATTAACAGAACACAGAGCAGTTTCTCAGAAAGCTTCTTTCCAGTTTTGAACGGAAGATATTTCCTTTTTCACCATAGCCCTCTATGGGCTTCCAAATATCCCTTTGCCAATTCCACAAGAACAGCCTTAGCGAATGGCTTCTTGAAGGGAAAGATGTAACTCTGTGAGATGAATTAACGGAACACAGAGCAGTTTCTCAGAAAGCTTCTTTCCAGTTTTGAACGGAAGATATTTCCTTTTTCACCATAGCCCTCTATGGGCTTCCAAATATCCCTTTGCCAATTCCACAAGAACAGCCTTAGCGAAAGGCTTCTTGAAGGGAAAGATGTAACTCTGTGAGATGAACTAACAGAACACCGAGCAGTTTCTCAGAAAGCTTCTTTCCAGTTTTGAACGGAAGATATTTCCTTTTTCACCATAGCCCTCTATGGGCTTCCAAATATCCCTTTGCCAATTCCACAAGAACAGCCTTAGCGAAAGGCTTCTTGAAAGGAAAGATGAAACTCTGTGAGATGAACTAAGAGAACACAGTGCAGTTTCTCAGAAAGCTTCTTTCCAGTTTTGAACGGAAGATATTTCCTTTTTCACCATAGCCCTCTATGGGCTTCCAAATATCCCTTTGCCAATTCCCCAAGAACAGCCTTAGCGAAAGGTTTCTTGAAGGGAAAGATGTAACTCGGTGATATGAATTAACAGAACACAGAACAGTTTCTCAGAAAGCTTCTTTCCAGTTTTGAACGGAAGATATTTCCTTTTTCAACATAGCCCTCTATGGGCTTCCAAATATCCCTTTGCCAATTCCACAAGAACAGCCTTAGCGAAAGGCTTCTTCAAGTGAAAGATGTAACTCTGTGAGATGAATTAACAGAACACAGAGCAGTTTCTCAGAAAGCTTCTTTCCAGTTTTGAACGGAAGATATTTCCTTTATCACCATAGCCCTCTATGGGCTTCCAAATATCCCTTTGCCAATACCACAAGAACAGCCTTAGCGAAAGGCTTCTTGAAGGGAAAGATGTAACTCTGTGAGATGAATTAACAGAACACAGAGCCGTTTCTCAGAAAACTTCTTTCCAGTTTTGAACGGAAGATATTTCCTTTTTCACCATAGCCCTCTGTGGGCTTCCAAATATCCCTTTGCCAATTCCCCAAGAACAGCCTTAGCGAAAGGCTTGTTGAAGGGAAGGATGTAACTCTGTGAGATGAATTAACAGAACACAGAGCAGTTTCTCAGAAAGCTTCTTTCCAGTTTTGAACGGAAGATATTTCCTTTTTCACCATAGCCCTCTATGGGCTTCCAAATATCCCTTTGCCAATTCCACAAGAACAGCCTTAGCGAAAGGCTTCTTGAAGTGAAAGATGAAACTCTGTGAGATGAACTAACAGAACACAGAGCAGTTTCTCAGAAAGCTTCTTTCCAGTTTTGAACGGAAGATATTTCCTTTTTCACCATAGCCCTCTATGGGCTTCCAAATATCCCTTTGCTAATTGCACAAGAACAGCCTTAGCGAAAGGCTTCTTGAATGGAAAGATGTAACTCTGTGAGATGAATTTACAGAACACAGAGCAGTTTCTCAGAAAGCTTCTTTCCAGTTTTGAACGGAAGATATTTCCTTTTTCACCATAGCCCTCTATGGGCTTCCAAATATCCCTTTGCCAATTCCACAAGAACAGCCTTAGCAATAGGTTTCTTGAAGGGAAAGATGTAACTCTGTGAGATGAATTAACAGAACACAGAGCAGTTTCTCAGAAAGCTTCTTTCCAGTTTTGAACGGAAGATATTTCCTTTTTCACCATAGCCCTCTATGGGCTTCCAAATATCCCTTTACCAATTCCACAAGAACAGCCTTAGCGAAAGGCTTCTTGAAGAGAAAGATGAAACTCTGTGAGATGAACTAACAGAACACAGAGCAGTTTCTCAGAAAGCTTCTTTCCAGTTTTGAACGGAAGATATTTCCTTTTTCACCGTAGCCCTCTATGGGCTTCCAAATATCCCTTTGCCAATTCCACAAGAACAGCCTTAGCGAAAGGCTTCTTCAAGGGAAAGATGTAACTCTGTGAGATGAATTAACAGAACACAGAGCAGTTTCTCAGAAAGCTTCTTTCCAGTTTTGAACGGAAGATATTTCTTTTTTCACCATAGCCCTCTATGGGCTTCCAAATATCCCTTTGCCAGTTCCACAAGAACAGCCTTAGCGAAAGGCTACTTGAAGGGAAAGATGTAACTCTGTGAGATGAATTAACAGAACACAGAACAGTTTCTCAGAAAGCTTCTTTCCAGTTTTGAACGAAAGATACTTCCTTTTTCACCATAGCCCTCTAGGGGCTTCCAAATATCCCTTTGCCAATTCCACAAGAACAGCCTTAGCGAAAGGCTTCTTGAAGGGAAAGATGTAACTCTGTGAGATGAATTAAGAGAACACAGAGCAGTTTCTCAGAATGCTTCTTTCCAGTTTTGAACGGAAGATATTTCCTTTTTCACCATAGCCCTCTATGGGCTTCCAAATATCCCTTTGCCAATTCCACAAGAACAGCCTTAGCGAAAGGCTTCTTGAAGGGAAAGATGTAACTCTGTGAGATGAATTAACAGAACACAGAGCAGTTTCTCAGAAAGCTTCTTTCCAGTTTTGAACGGAAGATATTTCCTTTTTCACCATAGCCCTCTATGGGCTTCCAAATATCCCTTTGCCAATTCCACAAGAACAGCCTTAGCGAATGGCTTCTTGAAGGGAAAGATGTAACTCTGTGAGATGAATTAACAGAACACAGAGCAGTTTCTCAGAAAGCTTCTTTCCAGTTTTGAACGGAAGATATTTCCTTTTTCACCATAGCCCTCTATGGGCTTCCAAATATCCCTTTGCCAATTCCACAAGAACAGCCTTAGCGAAAGGCTTCTTGAAGGGAAAGATGTAACTCTGTGAGATGAATTAACAGAACACAGAGCAGTTTCTCAGAAAGCTTCTTTCCAGTTTTGAACGGAAGATATTTCCTTTTTCACCATAGCCCTCTATGGGCTTCCAAATATCCCTTTGCCAATTCCACAAGAACAGCCTTAGCGAAAGGCTTCTTGAAAGGAAAGATGAAACTCTGTGAGATGAACTAAGAGAACACAGTGCAGTTTCTCAGAAAGCTTCTTTCCAGTTTTGAACGGAAGATATTTCCTTTTTCACCATAGCCCTCTATGGGCTTCCAAATATCCCTTTGCCAATTCCACAAGAACAGCCTTAGCGAAAGGCTTCTTGAAGGGAAAGATGTAACTCTGTTAGATGAATTAACAGAAAACAGAGCACTTTCTCAGAAAGCTTCTTTCCAGTTTTGCACGGAAGATACTTCCTTTTTCACCATAGCCCTCTATGGGCTTCCAAATATCCCTTTGCCAATTCCCCAAGAACAGCCTTAGCAAAAGGTTTCTTGAAGGGAAAGATGTAACTCGGTGATATGAATTAACAGAACACAGAACAGTTTCTCAGAAAGCTTCTTTCCAGTTTTGAACGGAAGATATTTCCTTTTTCAACATAGCCCTCTATGGGCTTCCAAATATCCCTTTGCCAATTCCACAAGAACAGCCTTAGCGAATGGCTTCTTCAAGTGAAAGATGTAACTCTGTGAGATGAATTAACAGAACACAGAGCAGTTTCTCAGAAAGCTTCTTTCCAGTTTTGAACGGAAGATATTTCCTTTATCACCATAGCCCTCTATGGGCTTCCAAATATCCCTTTGCCAATACCACAAGAACAGCCTTAGCGAAAGGCTTCTTGAAGGGAAAGATGTAACTCTGTGAGATGAATTAACAGAACACAGAGCCGTTTCTCAGAAAACTTCTTTCCAGTTTTGAACGGAAGATATTTCCTTTTTCACCATAGCCCTCTGTGGGCTTCCAAATATCCCTTTGCCAATTCCCCAAGAACAGCCTTAGCGAAAGGCTTGTTGAAGGGAAGGATGTAACTCTGTGAGATGAATTAACAGAACACAGAGCAGTTTCTCAGAAAGCTTCTTTCCAGTTTTGAACGGAAGATATTTCCTTTTTCACCATAGCCCTCTATGGGCTTCCAAATATCCCTTTGCCAATTCCACAAGAACAGCCTTAGCGAAAGGCTTCTTGAAGTGAAAGATGAAACTCTGTGAGATGAACTAACAGAACACAGAGCAGTTTCTCAGAAAGCTTCTTTCCAGTTTTGAACGGAAGATATTTCCTTTTTCACCATAGCCCTCTATGGGCTTCCAAATATCCCTTTGCTAATTGCACAAGAACAGCCTTAGCGAAAGGCTTCTTGAATGGAAAGATGTAACTCTGTGAGATGAATTTACAGAACACAGAGCAGTTTCTCAGAAAGCTTCTTTCCAGTTTTGAACGGAAGATATTTCCTTTTTCACCATAGCCCTCTATGGGCTTCCAAATATCCCTTTGCCAATTCCACAAGAACAGCCTTAGCGATAGGTTTCTTGAAGGGAAAGATGTAACTCTGTGAGATGAATTAACAGAACACAGAGCAGTTTCTCAGAAAGCTTCTTTCCAGTTTTGAACGGAAGATATTTCCTTTTTCACCATAGCCCTCTATGGGCTTCCAAATATCCCTTTACCAATTCCACAAGAACAGCCTTAGCGAAAGGCTTCTTGAAGAGAAAGATGAAACTCTGTGAGATGAACTAACAGAACACAGAGCAGTTTCTCAGAAAGCTTCTTTCCAGTTTTGAACGGAAGATATTTCCTTTTTCACCGTAGCCCTCTATGGGCTTCCAAATATCCCTTTGCCAATTCCACAAGAACAGCCTTAGCGAAAGGTTTCTTCAAGGGAAAGATGTAACTCTGTGAGATGAATTAACAGAACACAGAGCAGTTTCTCAGAAAGCTTCTTTCCAGTTTTGAACGGAAGATATTTCTTTTTTCACCATAGCCCTCTATGGGCTTCCAAATATCCCTTTGCCAGTTCCACAAGAACAGCCTTAGCGAAAGGCTACTTGAAGGGAAAGATGTAACTCTGTGAGATGAATTAACAGAACACAGAACAGTTTCTCAGAAAGCTTCTTTCCAGTTTTGAACGAAAGATACTTCCTTTTTCACCATAGCCCTCTAGGGGCTTCCAAATATCCCTTTGCCAATTCCACAAGAACAGCCTTAGCGAAAGGCTTCTTGAAGGGAAAGATGTAACTCTGTGAGATGAATTAAGAGAACACAGAGCAGTTTCTCAGAATGCTTCTTTCCAGTTTTGAACGGAAGATATTTCCTTTTTCACCATAGCCCTCAATGGGCTTCCAAATATCCCTTTGCCAATTCCACAAGAACAGCCTTAGCGAAAGGCTTCTTCAAGTGAAAGATGTAACTCTGTGAGATGAATTAACAGAACACAGAGCAGTTTCTCAGAAAGCTTCTTTCCAGTTTTGAACGGAAGATATTTCCTTTTTCACCATAGCCCTCTATTTGTCTTCCAAATATCCCTTTGCCAATTCCACAAGAACAGCCTTAGCGAAAGGCTTCTTGAAGGGAAAGATGTAACTCTGTGAGATGAATTAACAGAACACAGAGCAGTTTCTCAGAAAGCTTCTTTCCAGTTTTGAACGGAAGATATTTCCTTTTTCACCATAGCCCTCTATGGGCTTCCAAATATCCCTTTTCCAATTGCACAAGAACAGCCTTAGCGAAAAGCTTCTTGAATGGAAAGATGTAACTCTGTGAGATGAATTTACAGAACACAGAGCAGTTTCTCAGAAAGCTTCTTTCCAGTTTTGAACGGAAGATATTTCCCTTTTCACCATAGCCCTCTATGGGCTTCCAAATATCCCTTTGCCAATTCCACAAGAGCAGCCTTAGCGAAAGGCTTCTTGAAGGGAAAGATGTAACTCTGTGACATGAATTAACAGAACACAGAGCAGTTTCTCAGAAAGCTTCTTTACAATTTTGAACGGAAGATATTTCCTTTTTCACCATAGCCCTCTATGGGCTTCCAAATATCCCTTTGCCAATTCCACAAGAACAGCCTTAGCGAAAGGCTTCTTGAAGGGAAAGATGTAACTCTGTGAGATGAATTAACAGAACACAGAGCAGTTTCTCAGAAAGCTTCTTTCCAGTTTTGAACGGAAGATATTTCCTTTTTCACCATAGCCCTCTATGGGCTTCCAAATATCCCTTTGCCAATTCCACAAGAACAGCCTTAGCGAAAGGCTTCTTGAAGGGAAAGATGTAACTCTGTGAGATGAATTAACAGAACACAGAGCAGTTTCTCAGAAAGCTTCTTTCCAGTTTTGAACGGAAGATATTTCCTTTTTCACCATAGCCCTCTATGGGCTTCCAAATATCCCTTTGCCAGTTCCACAAGGACAGCCTTAGCGAAAGGCTTCTTCAAGGGAAAGATGTAACTCTGTGAGATGAATTAACAGAACACAGAGCAGTTTCTCAGAAAGCTTCTTTCCAGTTTTGAACGGAAGATATTTCCTTTTTCACCATAGCCCTCTATGGGCTTCCAAATATCCCTTTGCCAATTCCACAAGAACAGCCTTAGCGAAAGGCTTCTTGAAGGGAAAGATGTAACTCTGTGAGATGAATTAACAGAACACAGAGCAGTTTCTCAGAAAGCTTCTTTCCAGTTTTGAACGGAAGATATTTCCTTTTTCACCATAGCCCTCTATGGGCTTCCAAATATCCCTTTGCCAATTCCACAAGAACAGCCTAAGCGAAAGGCTTCTTCAATTGAAAGATGTAACTCTGTGAGATGAATTAACAGAACACAGAGCAGTTTCTCAGAAAGCTTCTTTCCAGTTTTGAACGGAAGATATTTCCTTTTTCACCATAGCCCTCTATGGGCTTCCAAATATCCCTTTGCCAATTCCACAAGAACAGCCTTAGCGAAAGGCTTCTTGAAGGGAAAGATGAAACTCTGTGAGATGAACTAACAGAACACAGAGCAGTTTCTCAGAAAACTTCTTTCCAGTTTTGAACGGAAGATATTTCCTTTTTCACCATAGCCCTCTATGGGCTTCCAAATATCCCTTTGCCAATTCCACAAGAACAGCCTTAGCGAAAGGCTTCTTGAAGGGAAAGATGTAACTCTGTGAGATGAATTTACAGAACACAGAGCAGTTTCTCAGAATGCTTCTTTCCAGTTTTGAACGGAAGATATTTCCTTTTTCACCATAGCCCTCTATGGGCTTCCAAATATCCCTTTGCCAATTCCACAAGAACAGCCTTAGCGAAAGGCTTCTTGAAGGGAAAGATGTAACTCTGTGACATGAATTAACAGAACACAGAGCAGTTTCTCAGAAAGCTTCTTTCCAATTTTGAACGGAAGATATTTCCTTTTTCACCGTAGCCCTCTATGGGCTTCCAAATATCCCTTTTCCAATTCCACAAGAACAGCCTTAGCGAAAGGCTTCTTGAAGGGAAAGATGTAACTCTGTGAGATGAATTAACGGAACACAGAGCAGTTTCTCAGAAAGCTTCTTTCCAGTTTTGAACGGAAGATATTTCCTTTTTCACCATAGCCCTCTATGGGCTTCCAAATATCCCTTTGCCAATTCCACAAGAACAGCCTTAGCGAAAGGCTTCTTGAAGGGAAAGATGAAACTCTGTGAGACGAACTAACAGAACACAGAGCAGTTTCTCAGAAAACTTCTTTCCAGTTTTGAACGGAAGATATTTCCTTTTTCACCATAGCCCTCTATGGGCTTCCAAATATCCCTTTGCCAATTCCACAAGAACAGCCTTAGCGAAAGGCTTCTTGAAGGGAAAGATGTAACTCTGTGAGATGAATTTACAGAACACAGAGCAGTTTCTCAGAAAGCTTCTTTCCAGTTTTGAACGGAAGATATTTCCTTTTTCACCATAGCCCTCTATGGGCTTCCAAATATCCCTTTGCCAATTCCACAAGAACAGCCTTAGCGAAAGGCTTCTTGAGAGGGAAAGATGTAACTCTGTGAGATGAATTAACAGAACACAGAGCAGTTTCTCAGAAAGCTTCTTTCCAGTTTTGAACGGAAGATATTTCCTTTTTCACCATAGCCCTCTATGGGCTTCCAAATATCCCTTTGCCAATTCCACAAGAACAGCCTTAGCGAAAGGCTTCTTGAAGGGAAAGATGTAACTCTGTGAGATGAATTAACAGAACACAGAGCAGTTTCTCAGAAAGCTTCTTTCCAGTTTTGAACGGAAGATATTTCCTTTTTCACAATAGCCCTCTATGGGCTTCCAAATATCCCTTTGCCAATTCCACAAGAACAGCCTTAGCGAAAGGCTTCTTGAAGGGAAAGATGTAACTCTGTGAGATGAATTAACAGAACACAGAGCAGTTTCTCAGAAAGCTTCTTTCCAGTTTTGAACGGAAGATATTTCCTTTTTCACCATAGCCCTCTATGGACTTCCAAATATCCCTTTGCCAATTCCACAAGAACAGCCTTAGCGAAAGGCTTCTTCAAGGGAAAGATGTAACTCTGTGAGATGAATTAACAGAACACAGAGCAGTTTCTCAGAAAGCTTCTTTCCAGTTTTGAACGGAAGATATTTCCTTTTTCACCATAGCCCTCTATGGTCTTCCAAATATCCCTTTGCCAATTCCACAAGAACAGCCTTAGCGAAAGGCTTCTTGAAGGGAAAGATGTAACTCTGTGAGATGAATTAACAGAACACAGAGCAGTTTCTCAGAAAGCTTCTTTCCAGTTTTGAACGGAAGATATTTCCTTTTTCACCATAGCCCTCTATGGGCTTCCAAATATCCCTTTGCCAATTCCACAAGAACAGCCTTAGCGAATGGCTTCTTGAAGGGAAAGATGTAACTCTGTGAGATGAATTAACAGAACACAGAGCAGTTTCTCAGAAAGCTTCTTTCCAGTTTTGAACGGAAGATATTTCCTTTTTCACCATAGCCCTCTATGGGCTTCCAAATATCCCTTTGCCAATTCCACAAGAACAGCCTTAGCGAAAGGCTTCTTGAAGGGAAAGATGTAACTCTGTGAGATGAATTAACAGAACACAGAGCAGTTTCTCAGAAAGCTTCTTTCCAGTTTTGAACGGAAGATATTTCCTTTTTCACCATAGCCCTCTATGGGCTTCCAAATATCCCTTTGCAAATTCCACAAGAACAGCCTTAGCGAAAGGCTTCTTGAAAGGAAAGATGAAACTCTGTGAGATGAACTAAGAGAACACAGTGCAGTTTCTCAGAAAGCTTCTTTCCAGTTTTGAACGGAAGATATTTCCTTTTTCACCATAGCCCTCTATGGGCTTCCAAATATCCCTTTGCCAATTCCACAAGAACAGCCTTAGCGAAAGGCTTCTTGAAGGGAAAGATGTAACTCTGTTAGATGAATTAACAGAACACAGAGCACTTTCTCAGAAAGCTTCTTTCCAGTTTTGAACGGAAGATATTTCCTTTTTCACCATAGCCCTCTATGGGCTTCCAAATATCCCTTTGCCAATTCCACAAGAACAGCCTTAGCGAAAGGCTTCTTGAAGGGAAAGATGTAACTCTGTGAGATGAATTAACAGAACACAGAGCAGTTTCTCAGAAAGCTTCTTTCCAGTTTTGAACGGAAGATATTTCCTTTTTCACCATAGCCCTCTATGGGCTTCCAAATATCCCTTTGCCAATTCCACAAGAACAGCCTTAGCGAAAGGCTTCTTGAAGGGAAAGATGTAACTCTGTGAGATGAATTAACAGAACACAGAGCAGTTTCTCAGAAAGCTTCTTTCCAGTTTTGAACGGAAGATATTTCCTTTTTCACCATAGCCCTCTATGGGCTTCCAAATATCCCTTTGCCAATTCCACAAGAACAGCCTTAGCGAAAGGCTTCTTCAAGGGAAAGATGTAACTCTGTGAGATGAATTAACAGAACACAGAGCAGTTTCTCAGAAAGCTTCTTTCCAGTTTTGAACGGAAGATATTTCCTTTTTCACCATAGCCCTCTATGGTCTTCCAAATATCCCTTTGCCAATTCCACAAGAACATCCTTAGCGAAAGGCTTCTTGAAGGGAAAGATGTAACTCTGTGAGATGAATTAACAGAACACAGAGCAGTTTCTCAGAAAGCTTCTTTCCAGTTTTGAACGGAAGATATTTCCTTTTTCACCATAGCCCTCTATGGGCTTCCAAATATCCCTTTGCCAATTCCACAAGAACAGCCTTAGCGAATGGCTTCTTGAAGGGAAAGATGTAACTCTGTGAGATGAATTAACAGAACACAGAGCAGTTTCTCAGAAAGCTTCTTTCCAGTTTTGAACGGAAGATATTTCCTTTTTCACCATAGCCCTCTATGGGCTTCCAAATATCCCTTTGCCAATTCCACAAGAACAGCCTTAGCGAAAGGCTTCTTGAAGGGAAAGATGTAACTCTGTGAGATGAACTAACAGAACACCGAGCAGTTTCTCAGAAAGCTTCTTTCCAGTTTTGAACGGAAGATATTTCCTTTTTCACCATAGCCCTCTATGGGCTTCCAAATATCCCTTTGCCAATTCCACAAGAACAGCCTTAGCGAAAGGCTTCTTGAAAGGAAAGATGAAACTCTGTGAGATGAACTAAGAGAACACAGTGCAGTTTCTCAGAAAGCTTCTTTCCAGTTTTGAACGGAAGATATTTCCTTTTTCACCATAGCCCTCTATGGGCTTCCAAATATCCCTTTGCCAATTCCCCAAGAACAGCCTTAGCGAAAGGTTTCTTGAAGGGAAAGATGTAACTCGGTGATATGAATTAACAGAACACAGAACAGTTTCTCAGAAAGCTTCTTTCCAGTTTTGAACGGAAGATATTTCCTTTTTCAACATAGCCCTCTATGGGCTTCCAAATATCCCTTTGCCAATTCCACAAGAACAGCCTTAGCGAAAGGCTTCTTCAAGTGAAAGATGTAACTCTGTGAGATGAATTAACAGAACACAGAGCAGTTTCTCAGAAAGCTTCTTTCCAGTTTTGAACGGAAGATATTTCCTTTATCACCATAGCCCTCTATGGGCTTCCAAATATCCCTTTGCCAATACCACAAGAACAGCCTTAGCGAAAGGCTTCTTGAAGGGAAAGATGTAACTCTGTGAGATGAATTAACAGAACACAGAGCCGTTTCTCAGAAAACTTCTTTCCAGTTTTGAACGGAAGATATTTCCTTTTTCACCATAGCCCTCTGTGGGCTTCCAAATATCCCTTTGCCAATTCCCCAAGAACAGCCTTAGCGAAAGGCTTGTTGAAGGGAAGGATGTAACTCTGTGAGATGAATTAACAGAACACAGAGCAGTTTCTCAGAAAGCTTCTTTCCAGTTTTGAACGGAAGATATTTCCTTTTTCACCATAGCCCTCTATGGGCTTCCAAATATCCCTTTGCCAATTCCACAAGAACAGCCTTAGCGAAAGGCTTCTTGAAGTGAAAGATGAAACTCTGTGAGATGAACTAACAGAACACAGAGCAGTTTCTCAGAAAGCTTCTTTCCAGTTTTGAACGGAAGATATTTCCTTTTTCACCATAGCCCTCTATGGGCTTCCAAATATCCCTTTGCTAATTGCACAAGAACAGCCTTAGCGAAAGGCTTCTTGAATGGAAAGATGTAACTCTGTGAGATGAATTTACAGAACACAGAGCAGTTTCTCAGAAAGCTTCTTTCCAGTTTTGAACGGAAGATATTTCCTTTTTCACCATAGCCCTCTATGGGCTTCCAAATATCCCTTTGCCAATTCCACAAGAACAGCCTTAGCAATAGGTTTCTTGAAGGGAAAGATGTAACTCTGTGAGATGAATTAACAGAACACAGAGCAGTTTCTCAGAAAGCTTCTTTCCAGTTTTGAACGGAAGATATTTCCTTTTTCACCATAGCCCTCTATGGGCTTCCAAATATCCCTTTACCAATTCCACAAGAACAGCCTTAGCGAAAGGCTTCTTGAAGAGAAAGATGAAACTCTGTGAGATGAACTAACAGAACACAGAGCAGTTTCTCAGAAAGCTTCTTTCCAGTTTTGAACGGAAGATATTTCCTTTTTCACCGTAGCCCTCTATGGGCTTCCAAATATCCCTTTGCCAATTCCACAAGAACAGCCTTAGCGAAAGGCTTCTTCAAGGGAAAGATGTAACTCTGTGAGATGAATTAACAGAACACAGAGCAGTTTCTCAGAAAGCTTCTTTCCAGTTTTGAACGGAAGATATTTCTTTTTTCACCATAGCCCTCTATGGGCTTCCAAATATCCCTTTGCCAGTTCCACAAGAACAGCCTTAGCGAAAGGCTACTTGAAGGGAAAGATGTAACTCTGTGAGATGAATTAACAGAACACAGAACAGTTTCTCAGAAAGCTTCTTTCCAGTTTTGAACGAAAGATACTTCCTTTTTCACCATAGCCCTCTAGGGGCTTCCAAATATCCCTTTGCCAATTCCACAAGAACAGCCTTAGCGAAAGGCTTCTTGAAGGGAAAGATGTAACTCTGTGAGATGAATTAAGAGAACACAGAGCAGTTTCTCAGAATGCTTCTTTCCAGTTTTGAACGGAAGATATTTCCTTTTTCACCATAGCCCTCTATGGGCTTCCAAATATCCCTTTGCCAATTCCACAAGAACAGCCTTAGCGAAAGGCTTCTTCAATTGAAAGATGTAACTCTGTGAGATGAATTAACAGAACACAGAGCAGTTTCTCAGAAAGCTTCTTTCCAGTTTTGAACGGAAGATATTTCCTTTTTCACCATAGCCCTCTATGGGCTTCCAAATATCCCTTTGCCAATTCCACAAGAACAGCCTTAGCGAAAGGCTTCTTGAAGGGAAAGATGAAACTCTGTGAGATGAACTAACAGAACACAGAGCAGTTTCTCAGAAAACTTCTTTCCAGTTTTGAACGGAAGATATTTCCTTTTTCACCATAGCCCTCTATGGGCTTCCAAATATCCCTTTGCCAATTCCACAAGAACAGCCTTAGCGAAAGGCTTCTTGAAGGGAAAGATGTAACTCTGTGAGATGAATTTACAGAACACAGAGCAGTTTCTCAGAATGCTTCTTTCCAGTTTTGAACGGAAGATATTTCCTTTTTCACCATAGCCCTCTATGGGCTTCCAAATATCCCTTTGCCAATTCCACAAGAACAGCCTTAGCGAAAGGCTTCTTGAAGGGAAAGATGTAACTCTGTGACATGAATTAACAGAACACAGAGCAGTTTCTCAGAAAGCTTCTTTCCAATTTTGAACGGAAGATATTTCCTTTTTCACCGTAGACCTCTATGGGCTTCCAAATATCCCTTTTCCAATTCCACAAGAACAGCCTTAGCGAAAGGCTTCTTGAAGGGAAAGATGTAACTCTGTGAGATGAATTAACGGAACACAGAGCAGTTTCTCAGAAAGCTTCTTTCCAGTTTTGAACGGAAGATATTTCCTTTTTCACCATAGCCCTCTATGGGCTTCCAAATATCCCTTTGCCAATTCCAGAAGAACAGCCTTAGCGAAAGGCTTCTTGAAGGGAAAGATGAAACTCTGTGAGACGAACTAACAGAACACAGAGCAGTTTCTCAGAAAACTTCTTTCCAGTTTTGAACGGAAGATATTTCCTTTTTCACCATAGCCCTCTATGGGCTTCCAAATATCCCTTTGCCAATTCCACAAGAACAGCCTTAGCGAAAGGCTTCTTGAAGGGAAAGATGTAACTCTGTGAGATGAATTAACAGAACACAGAGCAGTTTCTCAGAAAGCTTCTTTCCAGTTTTGAACGGAAGATATTTCTTTTTTCACCATAGCCCTCTATGGGCTTCCAAATATCCCTTTGCCAGTTCCACAAGAACAGCCTTAGCGAAAGGCTACTTGAAGGGAAAGATGTAACTCTGTGAGATGAATTAACAGAACACAGAACAGTTTCTCAGAAAGCTTCTTTCCAGTTTTGAACGAAAGATACTTCCTTTTTCACCATAGCCCTCTAGGGGCTTCCAAATATCCCTTTGCCAATTCCACAAGAACAGCCTTAGCGAAAGGCTTCTTGAAGGGAAAGATGTAACTCTGTGAGATGAATTAAGAGAACACAGAGCAGTTTCTCAGAATGCTTCTTTCCAGTTTTGAACGGAAGATATTTCCTTTTTCACCATAGCCCTCTATGGGCTTCCAAATATCCCTTTGCCAATTCCACAAGAACAGCCTTAGCGAAAGGCTTCTTGAAGGGAAAGATGTAACTCTGTGAGATGAATTAACAGAACACAGAGCAGTTTCTCAGAAAGCTTCTTTCCAGTTTTGAACGGAAGATATTTCTTTTTTCACCATAGCCCACTATGGGCTTCCAAATATCCCTTTGCCAGTTCCACAAGAACAGCCTTAGCGAAAGGCTACTTGAAGGGAAAGATGTAACTCTGTGAGATGAATTAACAGAACACAGAACAGTTTCTCAGAAAGCTTCTTTCCAGTTTTGAACGAAAGATACTTCCTTTTTCACCATAGCCCTCTAGGGGCTTCCAAATATCCCTTTGCCAATTCCACAAGAACAGCCTTAGCGAAAGGCTTCTTGAAGGGAAAGATGTAACTCTGTGAGATGAATTAAGAGAACACAGAGCAGTTTCTCAGAATGCTTCTTTCCAGTTTTGAACGGAAGATATTTCCTTTTTCACCATAGCCCTCTATGGGCTTCCAAATATCCCTTTGCCAATTCCACAAGAACAGCCTTAGCGAAAGGCTTCTTCAAGTGAAAGATGTAACTCTGTGAGATGAATTAACAGAACACAGAGCAGTTTCTCAGAAAGCTTCTTTCCAGTTTTGAACGGAAGATATTTCCTTTTTCACCATAGCCCTCTATTTGTCTTCCAAATATCCCTTTGCCAATTCCACAAGAACAGCCTTAGCGAAAGGCTTCTTGAAGGGAAAGATGTAACTCTGTGAGATGAATTAACAGAACACAGAGCAGTTTCTCAGAAAGCTTCTTTCCAGTTTTGAACGGAAGATATTTCCTTTTTCACCATAGCCCTCTATGGGCTTCCAAATATCCCTTTTCCAATTGCACAAGAACAGCCTTAGCGAAAAGCTTCTTGAATGGAAAGATGTAACTCTGTGAGATGAATTTACAGAACACAGAGCAGTTTCTCAGAAAGCTTCTTTCCAGTTTTGAACGGAAGATATTTCCCTTTTCACCATAGCCCTCTATGGGCTTCCAAATATCCCTTTGCCAATTCCACAAGAACAGCCTTAGCGATAGGCTTCTTGAAGGGAAACATGTAACTCTGTGAGATGAATTAACAGAACACAGAGCAGTTTCTCAGAAAGCTTCTTTCCAGTTTTCAACGGAAGATATTTCCTTTTTCACCATAGCCCTCTATGGGCTTCCAAATATCCCTTTGCCAATTCCACAAGAACAGCCTTAGCGAAAGGCTTCTTGAAGGGAAAGATGTAACTCTGTGAGATGAATTAACAGAACACAGAGCAGTTTCTCAGAAAGCTTCTTTCCAGTTTTGAACGGAAGATATTTCCTTTTTCACCATAGCCCTCTATGTGCTTCCAAATATCCCTTTGCCAATTGCACAAGAACAGACTTAGCGAAAGGCTTGTTGAAGGGAAAGATGTAACTCTGTGAGATGAATTAACAGAACACAGAGCAGTTTCTCAGAAAGCTTCTTTCCAGTTTTGAACGGAAGATATTTCCTTTTTCACCATAGCCCTCTATGGGCTTCCAAATATCCTTTGCCAATTTCACAAGAACAGCCTTAGCGAAAGGCTTCTTGAAGGGAAAGATGAAACTCTGTGAGATGAACTAACAGAACACAGAGCAGTTTCTCAGAAAACTTCTTTCCAGTTTTGAACGGAAGATATTTCCTTTTTCACCATAGCCCACTATGGGCTTCCAAATATCCCTTTGCCAATTCCACAAGAACAGCCTTAGCGAAAGGCTTCTTGAAAGGAAAGATGTAACTCTGTGAGATGAATTTACAGAACACAGAGCAGTTTCTCAGAAAGCTTCTTTCCAGTTTTGAACGGAAGATATTTCCTTTTTCACCATAGCCCTCTATGGGCTTCCAAATATCCCTTTGCCAATTCCACAAGAGCAGCCTTAGCGAAAGGCTTCTTGAAGGGAAAGATGTAACTCTGTGACATGAATTAACAGAACACAGAGCAGTTTCTCAGAAAGCTTCTTTACAATTTTGAACGGAAGATATTTCCTTTTTCACCATAGCCCTCTATGGGCTTCCAAATATCCCTTTGCCAATTCCACAAGAACAGCCTTAGCGAAAGGCTTCTTGAAGGAAAAGATGTAACTCTGTGAGATGAATTAACAGAACACAGAGCAGTTTCTCAGAAAGCTTCTTTCCAGTTTTGAACGGAAGATATTTCCTTTTTCACCACAGCCCTCTATGGGCTTCCAAATATCCCTTTGCCAA
This sequence comes from Chlorocebus sabaeus, assembly GCF_047675955.1. Lineage (NCBI taxonomy): Eukaryota > Metazoa > Chordata > Mammalia > Primates > Cercopithecidae > Chlorocebus > Chlorocebus sabaeus. The sequence goes on along the minus strand of NW_027327659.1, from coordinate 506,011 downwards.
TTCCACAAGAACAGCCTTAGCGAAAGGCTTCTTGAAGGGAAAGATGTAACTCTGTGAGATGAATTTACAGAACACCGAGCAGTTTCTCAGAAAGCTTCTTTCCAGTTTTGAACGGAAGATATTTCCTTTTTCAACATAGCCCTCTATGGGCTTGCAAATATCCCTTTGCCAATTCCACAAGAACAGCCTTAGCGAAAGGCTTCTTGAAGGGAACGATGTAACTCTGTGAGATGAATTAACAGAACACAGAGCAGTTTCTCAGAAAGCTTCTTTCCAGTTTTGAACGGAAGATATTTCCTTTTTCACCATAGCCCTCTATGGGCGTCCAAATATCCCTTTGCCAATTCCACAAGAACAGCCTTAGCGAAAGGCTTCTTGAAGGGAAAGATGTAACTCTGTGAGATGAATTAACAGAACACAGAGCAGTTTCTCAGAAAGCTTCTTTCCAGTTTTGAACGGAAGATATTTCCTTTTTCACCATAGCCCTCTATGGGCTTCCAAATATCCCTTTGCCAATTCCACAAGAACAGCCTTAGCGAAAGGCTTCTTCAATTGAAAGATGTAACTCTGTGAGATGAATTAACAGAACACAGAGCAGTTTCTCAGAAAGCTTCTTTCCAGTTTTGAACGGAAGATATTTCCTTTTTCACCATAGCCCTCTATGGGCTTCCAAATATCCCTTTGCCAATTCCACAAGAACAGCCTTAGCGAAAGGCTTCTTGAAGGGAAAGATGAAACTCTGTGAGATGAACTAACAGAACACAGAGCAGTTTCTCAGAAAACTTCTTTCCAGTTTTGAACGGAAGATATTTCCTTTTTCACCATAGCCCTCTATGGGCTTCCAAATATCCCTTTGCCAATTCCACAAGAACAGCCTTAGCGAAAGGCTTCTTGAAGGGAAAGATGTAACTCTGTGAGATGAATTTACAGAACACAGAGCAGTTTCTCAGAATGCTTCTTTCCAGTTTTGAACGGAAGATATTTCCTTTTTCACCATAGCCCTCTATGGGCTTCCAAATATCCCTTTGCCAATTCCACAAGAACAGCCTTAGCGAAAGGCTTCTTGAAGGGAAAGATGTAACTCTGTGACATGAATTAACAGAACACAGAGCAGTTTCTCAGAAAGCTTCTTTCCAATTTTGAACGGAAGATATTTCCTTTTTCACCGTAGCCCTCTATGGGCTTCCAAATATCCCTTTTCCAATTCCACAAGAACAGCCTTAGCGAAAGGCTTCTTGAAGGGAAAGATGTAACTCTGTGAGATGAATTAACGGAACACAGAGCAGTTTCTCAGAAAGCTTCTTTCCAGTTTTGAACGGAAGATATTTCCTTTTTCACCCTAGCCCTCTATGGGCTTCCAAATATCCATTTGCCAATTCCACAAGAACAGCCTTAGCGAAAGGCTTCTTGAAGGGAAAGATGAAACTCTGTGAGACGAACTAACAGAACACAGAGCAGTTTCTCAGAAAACTTCTTTCCAGTTTTGAACGGAAGATATTTCCTTTTTCACCATAGCCCTCTATGGGCTTCCAAATATCCCTTTGCCAATTCCACAAGAACAGCCTTAGCGAAAGGCTTCTTGAAGGGAAAGATGTAACTCTGTGAGATGAATTTACAGAACACAGAGCAGTTTCTCAGAAAGCTTCTTTCCAGTTTTGAACGGAAGATATTTCCTTTTTCACCATAGCCCTCTATGGGCTTCCAAATATCCCTTTGCCAATTCCACAAGAACAGCCTTAGCGAAAGGCTTCTTGAGAGGGAAAGATGTAACACTGTGACATGAATTAACAGAACACAGAGCAGTTTCTCAGAAAGCTTCTTTCCAATTTTGAACGGAAGATATTTCCTTTTTCACCATAGCCCTCTATGGTCTTCCAAATATCCCTTTGCCAATTCCACAAGAACAGCCTTAGCGAAAGGCTTCTTGAAGGGAAAGATGTAACTCTGTGAGATGAATTAACAGAACACAGAGCAGTTTCTCAGAAAGCTTCTTTCCAGTTTTGAACGGAAGATATTTCCTTTTTCACCATAGCCCTCTATGGGCTTCCAAATATCCCTTTGCCAATTCCACAAGAACAACTTTAGCGAAAGGCTTCTTGAAGGGAAAGATGTAACTCTGTGAGATGAATTAACAGAACACAGAGCAGTTTCTCAGAAAGCTTCTTTCCAGTTTTGAACGGAAGATATTTCCTTTTTCACCATAGCCCTCTATGGGCTTCCAAATATCCCTTTGCCAATTCCACAATAACAGCCTTAGCGAAAGGCTTCTTGAAGGGAACGATGTAACTCTGTGAGATGAATTAACAGAACACAGAGCAGTTTCTCAGAAAGCTTCTTTCCAGTTTTGAACGGAAGATATTTCCTTTTTCACCATTGCCCTCTATGGGCTTCCAATATCCGTTTGCCAATTCCACAAGAACAGCCTTAGCGAAAGGCTTCTTGAAGGGAAAGATGAAACTCTGTGAGATGAACTAACAGAACACAGAGCAGTTTCTCAGAAAGCTTCTTTCCAGTTTTGAACGGAAGATATTTCCTTTTTCAACATAGCCCTCTATGGGCTTCCAAATATCCCTTTGCCAATTCCACAAGAACAGCCTTAGCGAAAGGCTTCTTGAAGGGAACGATGTAACTCTGTGAAATGAATTAACAGAACACAGAGCAGTTTCTCAGAAAGCTTCTTTCCAGTTTTGAACGGAAGATATTTCCTTTTTCACCATAGCCCTCTATGGGCTTCCAAATATCCCTTTGCCAATTCCACAAGAACAGCCTTAGCGAAAGGCTTCTTGAAGGGAAAGATGTAACTCTGTGAGATGAATTAACAGAACACAGAGCAGTTTCTCAGAAAGCTTCTTTCCAGTTTTGAACGGAAGATATTTCCTTTTTCACCATAGCCCTCTATGGGCTTCCAAGTATCCCTTTGCCAGTTCCACAAGAACAGCCTTAGCGAAAGGCTTCTTCAAGGGAAAGATGTAACACTGTGAGATGAATTAACAGAACACAGAGCAGTTTCTCAGAAAGCTTCTTTCCAGTTGTGAACGGAAGATATTTCCTTTTTCACCATAGCCCTCTATGGGCTTCCAAATATCCCTTTGCCAATTCCACAAGAACAGCCTTAGCGAAAGGCTTCTTGAAGGGAAAGATGTAACTCTGTGAGATGAATTAACAGAACACAGAGCAGTTTCTCAGAAAGCTTCTTTCCAGTTTTGAACGGAAGATATTTCCATTTTCACCATAGCCCTCTATGGGCTTCCAAATATCCCTTTGCCAATTCCACAAGAACAGCCTTAGCGAAAGGCTTCTTCAAGTGAAAGATGTAACTCTGTGAGATGAATTAACAGAACACAGAGCAGTTTCTCAGAAAGCTTCTTTCCAGTTTTGAACGGAAGATATTTCCTTTTTCACCATAGCCATCTATGGGCTTCCAAATATCCCTCTGCCAATTCCACAAGAACAGCCTTAGCGAAAGGCTTCTTGAAGGGAAAGATGTAACTCTGTGAGATGAATTAACAGAACACAGAGCAGTTTCTCAGAAAGCTTCTTTCCAGTTTTGAAGGGAAGATATTTCCTTTTTCCCCATAGCCGTCTATGGGCTTCCAAATATCCCTTTGCCAATTCCACAAGAACAGCCTTAGCGAAAGGTTTCTTCAAGGGAAAGATGTAACCCTGTGAGATGAATTAACAGAACACAGAGCAGTTTCTCAGAAAGCTACTTTCCAGTTTTGAACGGAAGATATTTCCTTTTTCACCATAGCCCTCTATGGGCTTCCAAATATCCCTTTGCCAATTCGACCAGAACAGACTTAGCGAAAGGCTTCTTGAAGGGAAAGATGTAAATCTGTGAGATGAATTAACAAAACACAGAGCAGTTTCTCAGAAAGCTTCTTTCCAGTTTTGAACGGAAGATATTTCCTTTTTCACCATAGCCCTCTATGGGCTTCCAAATATCCCTTTGCCAATTCCACAACAACAACTTTAGCGAAAGGCTTCTTGAAGGGAAAGATGTAACTCTGTGAGATGAATTAACAGAACACAGAGCAGTTTCTCAGAAAGCTTCTTTCCAGTTTTGAACGGAAGATATTTCCTTTTTCACCATAGCCCTCTATGGGCTTCCAAATATCCCTTTGCCAATTCCACAAGAACAGCCTTAGCGAAAGGCTTCTTGAAGGGAAAGATGTAACTCTGTGAGATGAATTAACAGAACACAGAGCAGTTTCTCAGAAAGCTTCTTTCCAGTTTTGAATGGAAGATATTTCCTTTTTCACCATAGCCCTCTATGGGCTTCCAAATATCCCTTTGCCAGTTCCACAAGAACAGCCTTAGCGAAAGGCTTCTTCAAGGGGAAGATGTAACTCTGTGAGATGAATTAACAGAACACAGAGCAGTTTCTCAGAAAGCTTCTTTCCAGTTTTGAACGGAAGATATTTCCTTTTTCACCATAGCCCTCTAGGGGCTTCCAAATATCCCTTTGCCAAATCCACAAGAACAGCCTTAGCGAAAGGCTTCTTGAAGGGAAAGATGTAACTCTGTGAGATAAATTAACAGAACACAGAGCAGTTTCTCAGAAAGCTTCTTTCCCGTTTTGAACGGAAGATATTTCCTTTTTCACCATAGCCCTCTATGGGCTTCCAAATATCCCTTTGCCAATTCCACAAGAACAGCCTTAGCGAAAGGCTTCTTCAAGTGAAAGATGTAACTCTGTGAGATGAATTAACAGAACACAGAGCAGTTTCTCAGAAAGCTTCTTTCCAGTTTTGAACGGAAGATATTTCCTTTTTCACCATAGCCATCTACGGGCTTCCAAATATCCCTCTGCCAATTCCACAAGAACAGCCTTAGCGAAAGGCTTCTTGAAGGGAAAGATGTAACTCTGTGAGATGAATTAACAGAACACAGAGCAGTTTCTCAGAAAGCTTCTTTCCAGTTTTGAACGGAAGATATTTCCTTTTTCACCATAGCCCTCTATGGGCTTCCAAATATCCCTTTGCCAATTCCACAAGAACAGCCTTAGCGAAAGGCTTCTTGAAGGGAAAGATGAAACTCTGTGAGATGAACTAACAGAACACAGAACAGTTTCTCAGAAAACTTCTTTCCAATTTTGAACGGAAGATATTTCCTTTTTCACCATAGCCCTCTATGGGCTTCCAAATATCCCTTTGCCAATTCCACAAGAACAGCCTTAGCGAAAGGCTTCTTGAAGGGAAAGATGTAACTCTGTGAGATGAATTTACAGAACACAGAGCAGTTTCTCAGAAAGCTTCTTTCCAGTTTTGAACGGAAGATATTTCCTTTTTCACCATAGCCCTCTATGGGCTTCCAAATATCCCTTTGCCAATTCCACAAGAACAGCCTTAGCGAAAGGCTTCTTGAAGGGAAAGATGTAACTCTGTGACATGAATTAACAGAACACAGAGCAGTTTCTCAGAAAGCTTCTTTCCAATTTTGAACGGAAGATATTTCCTTTTTCACCATAGCCCTCTATGGTCTTCCAAATATCCCTTTGCCAATTCCACAAGAACAGCCTTAGCGAAAGGCTTCTTGAAGGGAAAGATGTAACTCTGTGAGATGAATTAACAGAACACAGAGCAGTTTCTCAGAAAGCTTCTTTCCAGTTTTGAACGGAAGATATTTCCTTTTTCACCATAGCCCTCTATGGGCTTCCAAATATCCCTTTGCCAATTCCACAAGAAAAACTTTAGCGAAAGGCTTCTTGAAGGGAAAGATGTAACCCTGTGAGATGAATTAACAGAACACAGAGCAGTTTCTCAGAAAGCTACTTTCCAGTTTTGAACGGAAGATATTTCCTTTTTCACCATAGCCCTCTATGGGCTTCCAAATATCCCTTTGCCAATTCCACAAGAACAGTCTTAGCGAAAGGCTTCTTGAAGGGAAAGATGTAAATCTGTGAGATGAATTAACAGAACACAGAGCAGTTTCTCAGAAAGCTTCTTTCCAGTTTTGAACGGAAGATATTTCCTTTTTCACCGTAGCCCTCTATGGGCTTCCAACTATCCCTTTGCCAATTCCACAAGAACAGTCTTAGCGAAAGGCTTCTTGAAGGGAAAGATGTATCTCTGTGAGATGAATTAACAGAACACAGAGCAGTTTCTCAGAAAGCTTCTTTCCAGTTTTGAACGGAAGATATTTCCTTTTTCACCATAGCCCTCTATGGGCTTCCAAATATCCCTTTGCCAATTCCACAAGAACAGCCTTAGCGAAAGACTTTTTGAAGGGAAAGATGTAACTCTGTGAGATGAATTAACAGAACACAGAGCAGTTTCTCAGAAAGCTTCTTTCCAGTTTTGAACGGAAGATATTTCCTTTTTCACCATAGCCCTCTATGGGCTTCCAAATATCCCTTTGCCAATTCCACAAGAACAGCCTTAGCGAAAGGCTTCTTGAAGGGAAAGATGTAACTCTGTGAGATGAATTAACAGAACACAGAGCAGTTTCTCAGAAAGCTTCTTTCCAGTTTTGAACGGAAGATATTTCCTTTTTCACCATAGCCCTCTATGGGCTTCCAAATATGACTTTGCCAAATCCACAAGAACAGTCTTAGCGAAAGGCTTCTTGAAGGGAAAGATGTAACTCTGTGAGATGAATTAACAGAACACAGAGCAGTTTCTCAGAATGCTTCTTTCCAGTTTTAAACGGAAGATATTTCCTTTTTCACCATAGCCCTCTATGGGCTTCCAAATATCCCTTTGCCAATTCCACAAGAACAACTTTAGCGAAAGGCTTCTTGAAGGGAAAGATGTAACTCTGTGAGATGAATTAACAGAACACAGAGCAGTTTCTCAGAAAGTTTCTTTCCAGTTTTCAACGGAAGATATTTCCTTTTTCACCATAGCCCTGTATGGGCTTCCAAATATCCCTTTGCCAATTCCACAAGAACAGCCTTAGCGAAAGGCTTCTTGAAGGGAAAGATGTAACTCTGTGAGATGAATTAACAGAACACAGAGCAGTTTCTCAGAAAGCTTCTTTCCAGTTTTGAACGGAAGATATTTCCTTTTTCACCATAGCCCTCTATGGGCTTCCAAATATCCCTTTGCCAATTCCACAAGAACAGCCTTAGCGAAAGGCTTCTTGAAGGGAACGATGTAACTCTGTGAGATGAATTAACAGAACACAGAGCAGTTTCTCAGAAAGCTTCTTTCCAGTTTTGAACGGAAGATATTTCCTTTTTCAACATAGCCCTCTATGGGCTTCCAAATATCCCCTTGCCAATTCCACAAGAACAGCCTTAGCGAAAGGCTTCTTGAAGGGAAAGATGAAACTCTGTGAGATGAACTAACAGAACACAGAGCAGTTTCTCAGAAAGCTTCTTTCCAGTTTTGAACGGAAGATATTTCCTTTTTCAACATAGCCCTCTATGGGCTTCCAAATATCCCTTTGCCAATTCCACAAGAACAGCCTTAGCGAAAGGCTTCTTGAAGGGAACGATGTAACTCTGTGAAATGAATTAACAGAACACAGAGCAGTTTCTCAGAAAGCTTCTTTCCAGTTTTGAACGGAAGATATTTCCTTTTTCCCCATAGCCCTCTATGGGCTTCCAAATATCCCTTTGCCAATTCCACAAGAACAGCCTTAGCGAAAGGCTTGTTGAAGGGAAAGATGTAACTCTGTGAGATGAATTAAAGAACACAGAGCAGTTTCTCAGAAAGCTTCTTTCCAGTTTTGAACGGAAGATATTTCCTTTTTCACCATAGCCCTCTATGGGCTTCCAAATATCCCTTTGCCAGTTCCACAAGAACAGCCTTAGCGAAAGGCTTCTTCAAGGGAAAGATGTAACACTGTGAGATGAATTAACAGAACACAGAGCAGTTTCTCAGAAAGCTTCTTTCCAGTTTTGAACGGAAGATATTTCCTTTTTCACCATAGCCCTCTATGGGCTTCCAAATATCCCTTTGCCAATTCCACAAGAACAGCCTTAGCGAAAGGCTTCTTGAAGGGAAAGATGTAACTCTGTGAGATGAATTAACAGAACACAGAGCAGTTTCTCAGAAAGCTTCTTTCCAGTTTTGAACGGAAGATATTTCCATTTTCACCATAGCCCTCTGTGGGCTTCCAAATATCCCTTTGCCAAATCCACAAGAACAGCCTTAGCGAAAGGCTTCTTCAAGTGAAAGATGTAACTCTGTGAGATGAATTAACAGAACACAGAGCAGTTTCTCAGAAAGCTTCTTTCCAGTTTTGAACGGAAGATATTTCCTTTTTCACCATAGCCATCTATGGGCTTCCAAATATCCCTCTGCCAATTCCACAAGAACAGCCTTAGCGAAAGGCTTCTTGAAGGGAAAGATGTAACTCTGTGAGATGAATTAACAGAACACAGAGCAGTTTCTCAGAAAGCTTCTTTCCAGTTTTGAAGGGATGATATTTCCTTTTTCACAATAGCCGTCTATGGGCTTCCAAATATCCCTTTGCCAATTACACAAGAACAGCCTTAGCGAAAGGTTTCTTCAAGGGAAAGATGTAACCCTGTGAGATGAATTAACAGAACACAGAGCAGTTTCTCAGAAAGCTACTTTCCAGTTTTGAACGGAAGATATTTCCTTTTTCACCATAGCCCTCTATGGGCTTCCAAATATCCCTTTGCCAATTCCACCAGAACAGACTTAGCGAAAGGCTTCTTGAAGGGAAAGATGTAAATCTGTGAGATGAATTAACAAAACACAGAGCAGTTTCTCAGAAAGCTTCTTTCCAGTTTTGAACGGAAGATATTTCCTTTTTCACCATAGCCCTCTATGGGCTTCCAAATATCCCTTTGCCAATTCCACAATAACAGCCTTAGCGAAAGGCTTCTTGAAGGGAACGATGTAAGTCTGTGAGATGAATTAACAGAACACAGAGCAGTTTCTCAGAAAGCTTCTTTCCAGTTTTGAACGGAAGATATTTCCTTTTTCAACATAGCCCTCTATGGGCTTCCAAATATCCCTTTGCCAATTCCACAAGAACAGCCTTAGCGAAAGGCTTCTTGAAGGGAAAGATGTAACTCTGTGAGATGAATTTACAGAACACAGAGCAGTTTCTCAGAAAGCTTCTTTCCAGTTTTGAACGGAAGATATTTCCTTTTTCACCATAGCCCTCTATGGGCTTCCAAATATCCCTTTGCCAATTCCACAAGAACAGCCTTAGCGAAAGGCTTCTTGAAGGGAAGGATGTAACTCTGTGACATGAATTAACAGAACACAGAGCAGTTTCTCAGAAAGCTTCTTTCCAATTTTGAACGGAAGATATTTCCTTTTTCACCATAGCCCTCTATGGTCTTCCAAATATCCCTTTGCCAATTCCACAAAAACAGCCTTAGCGAAAGGCTTCTTGAAGGGAAAGATGTAACTCTGTGAGATGAATTAACAGAACACAGAGCAGTTTCTCAGAAAGCTTCTTTCCAGTTTTGAACGGAAGATATTTCCTTTTTCACCATAGCCCTCTATGGGCTTCCAAATATCCCTTTGCCATTTCCACCAGAACAGACTTAGCGAAAGGCTTCTTGAAGGGAAAGATGTAAATCTGTGAGATGAATTAACAAAACACAGAGCAGTTTCTCAGAAAGCTTCTTTCCAGTTTTGAACGGAAGATATTTCCTTTTTCACCATAGCCCTCTATGGGCTTCCAAATATCCCTTTGCCAATTCCACAATAACAGCCTTAGCGAAAGGCTTCTTGAAGGGAACGATGTAAGTCTGTGAGATGAATTAACAGAACACAGAGCAGTTTCTCAGAAAGCTTCTTTCCAGTTTTGAACGGAAGATATTTCCTTTTTCAACATAGCCCTCTATGGGCTTCCAAATATCCCTTTGCCAATTCCACAAGAACAGCCTTAGCGAAAGGCTTCTTGAAGGGAAAGATGTAACTCTGTGAGATGAATTTACAGAACACAGAGCAGTTTCTCAGAAAGCTTCTTTCCAGTTTTGAACGGAAGATATTTCCTTTTTCACCATAGCCCTCTATGGGCTTCCAAATATCCCTTTGCCAATTCCACAAGAACAGCCTTAGCGAAAGGCTTCTTGAAGGGAAGGATGTAACTCTGTGACATGAATTAACAGAACACAGAGCAGTTTCTCAGAAAGCTTCTTTCCAATTTTGAACGGAAGATATTTCCTTTTTCACCATAGCCCTCTATGGTCTTCCAAATATCCCTTTGCCAATTCCACAAGAACAGCCTTAGCGAAAGGCTTCTTGAAGGGAAAGATGTAACTCTGTGAGATGAATTAACAGAACACAGAGCAGTTTCTCAGAAAGCTTCTTTCCAGTTTTGAACGGAAGATATTTCCTTTTTCACCATAGCCCTCTATGGGCTTCCAAATATCCCTTTGCCAATTCCACAAGAACAACTTTAGCGAAAGGCTTCTTGAAGGGAAAGATGTAACTCTGTGAGATGAATTAACAGAACACAGAGCAGTTTCTCAGAAAGCTTCTTTCCAGTTTTGAACGGAAGATATTTCCTTTTTCACCATAGCCCTCTATGGGCTTCCAAATATCCCTTTGCCAATTCCACAATAACAGCCTCAGCGAAAGGCTTCTTGAAGGGAACGATGTAACTCTGTGAGATGAATTAACAGAACACAGAGCAGTTTCTCAGAAAGCTTCTTTCCAGTTTTGAACGGAAGATATTTCCTTTTTCACCATAGCCCTCTATGGGCTTCCAAATATCCCTTTGCCAATTCCACAAGAACAGCCTTAGCGAAAGGCTTCTTGAAGGGAAAGATGAAACTCTGTGAGATGAACTAACAGAACACAGAGCAGTTTCTCAGAAAGCTTCTTTCCAGTTTTGAACGGAAGATATTTCCTTTTTCACCATAGCCCTCTATGGGCTTCCAAATATCCCTTTGCCAATTCCACAAGAACAGCCTTAGCGAAAGGCTTCTTGAAGGGAACGATGTAACTCTGTGAAATGAATTAACAGAACACAGAGCAGTTTCTCAGAAAGCTTCTTTCCAGTTTTGAACGGAAGATATTTCCTTTTTCACCATAGCCCTCTATGGGCTTCCAAATATCCCTTTTCCAATTCCACAAGAACAGCCTTAGCGAAAGGCTTGTTGAAGGGAAAGATGTAACTCTGTGAGATGAATTAACAGAACACAGAGCAGTTTCTCAGAAAGCTTCTTTCCAGTTTTGAACGGAAGATATTTCCTTTTTCACCATAGCCCTCTATGGGCTTCCAAATATCCCTTTGCCAGTTCCACAAGAACAGCCTTAGCGAAAGGCTTCTTCAAGGGAAAGATGTAACACTGTGAGATGAATTAACAGAACACAGAGCAGTTTCTCAGAAAGCTTCTTTCCAGTTTTGAACGGAAGATATTTCCTTTTTCACCATAGCCCTCTATGGGCTTCCAAATATCCCTTTGCCAATTCCACAAGAACAGCCTTAGCGAAAGGCTTCTTGAAGGGAAAGATGTAACTCTGTGAGATGAATTAACAGAACACAGAGCAGTTTCTCAGAAAGCTTCTTTCCACTTTTTAACGGAAGATATTTCCATTTTCACAATAGCCCTCTATGGGCTTCCAAATATCCCTTTGCCAAATCCACAAGAACAGCCTTAGCGAAAGGCTTCTTCAAGTGAAAGATGTAACTCTGTGAGATGAATTAACAGAACACAGAGCAGTTTCTCAGAAAGCTTCTTTCCAGTTTTGAACGGAAGATATTTCCTTTTTCACCATAGCCATCTATGGGCTTCCAAATATCCCTCTGCCAATTCCACAAGAACAGCCTTAGCGAAAGGCTTCTTGAAGGGAAAGATGTAACTCTGTGAGATGAATTAACAGAACACAGAGCAGTTTCTCAGAAAGCTTCTTTCCAGTTTTGAAGGGAAGATATTTCCTTTTTCACCATAGCCGTCTATGGGCTTCCAAATATCCCTTTGCCAATTCCACAAGAACAGCCTTAGCGAAAGGTTTCTTCAAGGGAAAGATGTAACCCTGTGAGATGAATTAACAGAACACAGAGCAGTTTCTCAGAAAGCTACTTTCCAGTTTTGAACGGAAGATATTTCCTTTTTCACCATAGCCCTCTATGGGCTTCCAAATATCCCTTTGCCAATTCCACCAGAACAGACTTAGCGAAAGGCTTCTTGAAGGGAAAGATGTAAATCTGTGAGATGAATTAACAAAACACAGAGCAGTTTCTCAGAAAGCTTCTTTCCAGTTTTGAACGGAAGATATTTCCTTTTTCACCATAGCCCTCTATGGGCTTCCAAATATCCCTTTGCCAATTCCACAAGAACAGCCTTAGCGAAAGGCTTCTTGAAGGGAAAGATGTAACTCTGTGAGATGAATTTACAGAACACAGAGCAGTTTCTCAGAAAGCTTCTTTCCAGTTTTGAACGGAAGATATTTCCTTTTTCACCATAGCCCTCTATGGGCTTCCAAATATCCCTTTGCCAATTCCACAAGAGCAGCCTTAGCGAAAGGCTTCTTGAAGGGAAAGATGTAACTCTGTGAGATGAATTAACAGAACACAGAGCAGTTTCTCAGAAAGCTTCTTTCCAATTTTGAACGGAAGATATTTCCTTTTTCACCATAGCCCTCTATGGGCTTCCAAATATCCCTTTTCCAATTCCACAAGAACAGCCTTAGCGAAAGGCTTCTTGAAGGGAAAGATGTAACTCTGTGAGATGAATTAACAGAACACAGAGCAGTTTCTCAGAAAGCTTCTTTCCAGTTTTGAACGGAAGATATTTCCTTTTTCACCATAGCCCTCTATGTGCTTCCAAATATCCCTTTGCCAATTCCACAAGAACAACTTTAGCGAAAGGCTTCTTGAAGGTAAAGATGTAACTCTGTGAGATGAATTAACAGAACACAGAGCAGTTTCTCAGAAAGCTTCTTTCCAGTTTTGAACGGAAGATATTTCCTTTTTCACCATAGCCCTCTATGGGCTTCCAAATATCCCTTTGCCAATTCCACAAGAACAGCCTTAGCGAAAGGCTTCTTGAAGGGAAAGATGTAACTCTGTGAGATGAATTAACAGAACACAGAGCAGTTTCTCAGAAAGCTTCTTTCCAGTTTTGAACGGAAGATATTTCCTTTTTCACCATAGCCCTCTATGGGCTTCCAAATATCCCTTTGCCAATTCCACAAGAACAGCCTTAGCGAAAGGCTTCTTGAAGGGAAAGATGAAACTCTGTGTGATGAACTAACAGAACACAGAGCAGTTTCTCAGAAAGCTTCTTTCCAGTTTTGAACGGAAGATATTTCCTTTTTCAACATAGCCCTCTATGGGCTTCCAAATATCCCTTTGCCAATTCCACAAGAACAGCCTTAGCGAAAGGCTTCTTGAAGGGAACGATGTAACTCTGTGAGATGAATTAACAGAACACAGAGCAGTTTCTCAGAAAGCTTCTTTCCAGTTTTGAACGGAAGATATTTCCTTTTTCACCATAGCCCTCTATGGGCGTCCAAATATCCCTTTGCCAATTCCACAAGAACAGCCTTAGCGAAAGGCTTCTTGAAGGGAAAGATGTAACTCTGTGAGATGAATTAACAGAACACAGAGCAGTTTCTCAGAAAGCTTCTTTCCAGTTTTGAACGGAAGATATTTCCTTTTTCACCATAGCCCTCTATGGGCTTCCAAATATCCCTTTGCCAGTTCCACAAGGACAGCCTTAGCGAAAGGCTTCTTCAAGGGAAAGATGTAACTCTGTTAGATGAATTAACAGAACACAGAGCAGTTTCTCAGAAAGCTTCTTTCCAGTTTTGAACGGAAGATATTTCCTTTTTCACCATAGCCCTCTATGGGCTTCCAAATATCCCTTTGCCAATTCCACAAGAACAGCCTTAGCGAAAGGCTTCTTGAAGGGAAAGATGTAACTCTGTGAGATGAATTAACAGAACACAGAGCAGTTTCTCAGAAAGCTTCTTTCCAGTTTTGAACGGAAGATATTTCCTTTTTCACCATAGCCCTCTATGGGCTTCCAAATATCCCTTTGCCAATTCCACAAGAACAGCCTTAGCGAAAGGCTTCTTGAAGGGAAAGATGTAACTCTGTGAGATGAACTAACAGAACACAGAGCAGTTTCTCAGAAAACTTCTTTCCAGTTTTGAACGGAAGATATTTCCTTTTTCACCATAGCCCTCTATGGGCTTCCAAATATCCCTTTGCCAATTCCACAAGAACAGCCTTAGCGAAAGGCTTCTTGAAGGGAAAGATGTAACTCTGTGAGATGAATTTACAGAACACAGAGCAGTTTCTCAGAATGCTTCTTTCCAGTTTTGAACGGAAGATATTTCCTTTTTCACCATAGCCCTCTATGGGCTTCCAAATATCCCTTTGCCAATTCCACAAGAACAGCCTTAGCGAAAGGCTTCTTGAAGGGAAAGATGTAACTCTGTGACATGAATTAACAGAACACAGAGCAGTTTCTCAGAAAGCTTCTTTCCAATTTTGAACGGAAGTTATTTCCTTTTTCACCAGAGCCCTCTATGGGCTTCCAAATATCCCTTTTCCAATTCCACAAGAACAGCCTTAGCGAAAGGCTTCTTGAAGGGAAAGATGTAACTCTGTGAGATGAATTAACAGAACACAGAGCAGTTTCTCAGAAAGCTTCTTTCCAGTTTTGAACGGAAGATGTTTCCTTTTTCACCATAGCCCTCTATGGGCTTCCAAATATCCCTTTGCCAATTCCACAAGAACAGCCTTAGCGAAAGGCTTCTTGAAGGGAAAGATGAAACTCTGTGAGATGAACTAACAGAACACAGAGCAGTTTCTCAGAAAACTTCTTTCCAGTTTTGAACGGAAGATATTTCCTTTTTCACCATAGCCCTCTATGGGCTTCCAAATATCCCTTTGCCAATTCCACAAGAACAGCCATAGCGAAAGGCTTCTTGAAGGGAAAGATGTAACTCTGTGAGATGAATTTACAGAACACAGAGCAGTTTCTCAGAAAGCTTCTTTCCAGTTTTGAACGGAAGATATTTCCTTTTTCACCATAGCCCTCTATGGGCTTCCAAATATCCCTTTGCCAATTCCACAAGAACAGCCTTAGCGAAAGGCTTCTTGAAGGGAAGGATGTAACTCTGTGACATGAATTAACAGAACACAGAGCAGTTTCTCAGAAAGCTTCTTTCCAATTTTGAACGGAAGATATTTCCTTTTTCACCATAGCCCTCTATGGTCTTCCAAATATCCCTTTGCCAATTCCACAAGAACAGCCTTAGCGAAAGGCTTCTTGAAGGGAAAGATGTAACTCTGTGAGATGAATTAACAGAACACAGAGCAGTTTCTCAGAAAGCTTCTTTCCAGTTTTGAACGGAAGATATTTCCTTTTTCACCATAGCCCTCTATGGGCTTCCAAATATCCCTTTGCCAATTCCACAAGAACAACTTTAGCGAAAGGCTTCTTGAAGGGAAAGATGTAACTCTGTGAGATGAATTAACAGAACACAGAGCAGTTTCTCAGAAAGCTTCTTTCCAGTTTTGAACGGAAGATATTTCCTTTTTCACCATAGCCCTCTATGGGCTTCCAAATATCCCTTTGCCAATTCCACAATAACAGCCTCAGCGAAAGGCTTCTTGAAGGGAACGATGTAACTCTGTGAGATGAATTAACAGAACACAGAGCAGTTTCTCAGAAAGCTTCTTTCCAGTTTTGAACGGAAGATATTTCCTTTTTCACCATAGCCCTCTATGGGCTTCCAAATATCCCTTTGCCAATTCCACAAGAACAGCCTTAGCGAAAGGCTTCTTGAAGGGAAAGATGAAACTCTGTGAGATGAACTAACAGAACACAGAGCAGTTTCTCAGAAAGCTTCTTTCCAGTTTTGAACGGAAGATATTTCCTTTTTCAACATAGCCCTCTATGGGCTTCCAAATATCCCTTTGCCAATTCCACAAGAACAGCCTTAGCGAAAGGCTTCTTGAAGGGAACGATGTAACTCTGTGAAATGAATTAACAGAACACAGAGCAGTTTCTCAGAAAGCTTCTTTCCAGTTTTGAACGGAAGATATTTCCTTTTTCACCATAGCCCTCTATGGGCTTCCAAATATCCCTTTTCCAATTCCACAAGAACAGCCTTAGCGAAAGGCTTGTTGAAGGGAAAGATGTAACTCTGTGAGATGAATTAACAGAACACAGAGCAGTTTCTCAGAAAGCTTCTTTCCAGTTTTGAACGGAAGATATTTCCTTTTTCACCATAGCCCTCTATGGGCTTCCAAATATCCCTTTGCCAGTTCCACAAGAACAGCCTTAGCGAAAGGCTTCTTCAAGGGAAAGATGTAACACTGTGAGATGAATTAACAGAACACAGAGCAGTTTCTCAGAAAGCTTCTTTCCAGTTTTGAACGGAAGATATTTCCTTTTTCACCATAGCCCTCTATGGGCTTCCAAATATCCCTTTGCCAATTCCACAAGAACAGCCTTAGCGAAAGGCTTCTTGAAGGGAAAGATGTAACTCTGTGAGATGAATTAACAGAACACAGAGCAGTTTCTCAGAAAGCTTCTTTCCAGTTTTTAACGGAAGATATTTCCATTTTCACAATAGCCCTCTATGGGCTTCCAAATATCCCTTTGCCAAATCCACAAGAACAGCCTTAGCGAAAGGCTTCTTCAAGTGAAAGATGTAACTCTGTGAGATGAATTAACAGAACACAGAGCAGTTTCTCAGAAAGCTTCTTTCCAGTTTTGAACGGAAGATATTTCCTTTTTCACCATAGCCATCTATGGGCTTCCAAATATCCCTCTGCCAATTCCACAAGAACAGCCTTAGCGAAAGGCTTCTTGAAGGGAAAGATGTAACTCTGTGAGATGAATTAACAGAACACAGAGCAGTTTCTCAGAAAGCTTCTTTCCAGTTTTGAAGGGAAGATATTTCCTTTTTCACCATAGCCGTCTATGGGCTTCCAAATATCCCTTTGCCAATTCCACAAGAACAGCCTTAGCGAAAGGTTTCTTCAAGGGAAAGATGTAACCCTGTGAGATGAATTAACAGAACACAGAGCAGTTTCTCAGAAAGCTACTTTCCAGTTTTGAACGGAAGATATTTCCTTTTTCACCATAGCCCTCTATGGGCTTCCAAATATCCCTTTGCCAATTCCACCAGAACAGACTTAGCGAAAGGCTTCTTGAAGGGAAAGATGTAAATCTGTGAGATGAATTAACAAAACACAGAGCAGTTTCTCAGAAAGCTTCTTTCCAGTTTTGAACGGAAGATATTTCCTTTTTCACCATAGCCCTCTATGGGCTTCCAAATATCCCTTTGCCAATTCCACAAGAACAGCCTTAGCGAAAGGCTTCTTGAAGGGAAAGATGTAACTCTGTGAGATGAATTTACAGAACAGAGAGCAGTTTCTCAGAAAGCTTCTTTCCAGTTTTGAACGGAAGATATTTCCTTTTTCACCATAGCCCTCTATGGGCTTCCAAATATCCCTTTGCCAATTCCACAAGAGCAGCCTTAGCGAAAGGCTTCTTGAAGGGAAAGATGTAACTCTGTGAGATGAATTAACAGAACACAGAGCAGTTTCTCAGAAAGCTTCTTTCCAATTTTGAACGGAAGATATTTCCTTTTTCACCATAGCCCTCTATGGGCTTCCAAATATCCCTTTTCCAATTCCACAAGAACAGCCTTAGCGAAAGGCTTCTTGAAGGGAAAGATGTAACTCTGTGAGATGAATTAACAGAACACAGATCAGTTTCTCAGAAAGCTTCTTTCCAGTTTTGAACGGAAGATATTTCCTTTTTCACCATAGCCCTCTATGTGCTTCCAAATATCCCTTTGCCAATTCCACAAGAACAACTTTAGCGAAAGGCTTCTTGAAGGGAAAGATGTAACTCTGTGAGATGAATTAACAGAACACAGAGCAGTTTCTCAGAAAGCTTCTTTCCAGTTTTGAACGGAAGATATTTCCTTTTTCACCATAGCCCTCTATGGGCTTCCAAATATCCCTTTACCAATTCCACAAGAACAGCCTTAGCGAAAGGCTTCTTGAAGGGAAAGATGTAACTCTGTGAGATGAATTAACAGAACACAGAGCAGTTTCTCAGAAAGCTTCTTTCCAGTTTTGAACGGAAGATATTTCCTTTTTCACCATAGCCCTCTATGGGCTTCCAAATATCCCTTTGCCAATTCCACAAGAACAGCCTTAGCGAAAGGCTTCTTGAAGGGAAAGATGAAACTCTGTGTGATGAACTAACAGAACACAGAGCAGTTTCTCAGAAAGCTTCTTTCCAGTTTTGAACGGAAGATATTTCCTTTTTCAACATAGCCCTCTATGGGCTTCCAAATATCCCTTTGCCAATTCCACAAGAACAGCCTTAGCGAAAGGCTTCTTGAAGGGAACGATGTAACTCTGTGAGATGAATTAACAGAACACAGAGCAGTTTCTCAGAAAGCTTCTTTCCAGTTTTGAACGGAAGATATTTCCTTTTTCACCATAGCCCTCTATGGGCGTCCAAATATCCCTTTGCCAATTCCACAAGAACAGCCTTATCGAAAGGCTTCTTGAAGGGAAACATGTAACTCTGTGAGATGAATTAACAGAACACAGAGCAGTTTCTCAGAAAGCTTCTTTCCAGTTTTGAACGGAAGATATTTCCTTTTTCACCATAGCCCTCTATGGGCTTCCAAATATCCCTTTGCCAGTTCCACAAGGACAGCCTTAGCGAAAGGCTTCTTCAAGGGAAAGATGTAACTCTGTGAGATGAATTAACAGAACACAGAGCAGTTTCTCAGAAAGCTTCTTTCCAGTTTTGAACGGAAGATATTTCCTTTTTCACCATAGCCCTCTATGGGCTTCCAAATATCCCTTTGCCAATTCCACAAGAACAGCCTTAGCGAAAGGCTTCTTGAAGGGAAAGATGTAACTCTGTGAGATGAATTAACAGAACACAGAGCAGTTTCTCAGAAAGCTTCTTTCCAGTTTTGAACGGAAGATATTTCCTTTTTCACCATAGCCCTCTATGGGCTTCCAAATATCCCTTTGCCAATTCCACAAGAACAGCCTTAGCGAAAGGCTTCTTCAAGTGAAAGATGTAACTCTGTGAGATGAATTAACAGAACACAGAGCAGTTTCTCAGAAAGCTTCTTTCCAGTTTTGAACGGAAGATATTTCCTTTTTCACCATAGCCCTCTATGGGCTTCCAAATATCCCTTTGCCAATTCCACAAGAACAGCCTTAGCGAAAGGCTTCTTGAAGGGAAAGATGTAACTCTGTGAGATGAATTAACAGAACACAGAGCAGTTTCTCAGAAAGCTTCTTTCCAGTTTTGAACGGAAGATATTTCCTTTTTCACCATAGCCCTCTATGGGCTTCCAAATATCCCTTTGCCAATTCCACAAGAACAGCCTTAGCGAAAGGCTTCTTGAAGGGAAAGATGTAACTCTGTGACATGAATTAACAGAACACAGAGCAGTTTCTCTGAAAGCTTCTTTCCAATTTTGAACGGAAGGTATTTCCTTTTTCACCATAGCCCTCTATGGGCTTCCAAATATCCCTTTTCCAATTCCACAAGAACAGCCTTAGCGAAAGGCTTCTTGAAGTTAAAGATGTAACTCTGTGAGGTGAATTAACAGAACACAGAGCAGTTTCTCAGAAAGCTTCTTTCCAGTTTTGAACGGAAGATATTTCCTTTTTCACCATAGCCCTCTATGGGCTTCCAAATATCCCTTTGCCAATTCCACAAGAACAAATTTAGCGAAAGGCTTCTTGAAGGGAAAGATGTAACTCTGTGAGATGAATTAACAGAACACAGAGCAGTTTCTCAGAAAGCTTCTTTCCAGTTTTGAACGGAAGATATTTCCTTTTTCACCATAGCCCTCTATGGGCTTCCAAATATCCCTTTGCCAATTCCACAAGAACAGCCTTAGCGAAAGGCTTCTTGAAGGGAAAGATGTAACTCTGTGAGATGAATTAACAGAACACAGAGCAGTTTCTCAGAAAGCTTCTTTCCAGTTTTGAACGGAAGATATTTCCTTTTTCACCATAGCCCTCTATGGGCTTCCAAATATCCCTTTGCCAATTCCACAAGAACAGCCTTAGCGAAAGGCTTCTTGAAGGGTAAGATGTAACTCTGTGAGATGAACTAACAGAACACAGAGCAGTTTCTCAGAAAGCTTCTTTCCAGTTTTGAACGGAAGATATTTCCTTTTTCAACATAGCCCTCTATGGGCTTCCAAATATCCCTTTGCCAATTCCACAAGAACAGCCTTAGCGAAAGGCTTCTTGAAGGGAAAGATGTAACTCTGTGAGATGAATTAACAGAACACAGAGCAGTTTCTCAGAAAGCTTCTTTCCAGTTTTGAACGGAAGATATTTCCATTTTCACCATAGCCCTCTATGGGCTTCCAAATATCCCTTTGCCAAATCCACAAGAACAGCCTTAGCGAAAGGCTTCTTCAAGTGAAAGATGTAACTCTGTGAGATGAATTAACAGAACACAGAGCAGTTTCTCAGAAAGCTTCTTTCCAGTTTTGAACGGAAGATATTTCCTTTTTCACTATAGCCATCTATGGGCTTCCAAATATCCCTCTGCCAATTCCACAAGAACAGCCTTAGCGAAAGGCTTCTTGAAGGGAAAGATGTAACTCTGTGAGATGAATTAACAGAACACAGAGCAGTTTCTCAGAAAGCTTCTTTCCAGTTTTGAAGGGAAGATATTTCCTTTTTCACCATAGCCGTCTATGGGCTTCCAAATATCCCTTTGCCAATTCCACAAGAAGAGCCTTAGCGAAAGGTTTCTTCAAGGGAAAGATGTAACCCTGTGAGATGAATTAACAGAACACAGAGCAGTTTCTCAGAAAGCTTCTTTCCAGTTTTGAACGGAAGATATTTCCTTTTTCACCACAGCCCTCTATGGGCGTCCAAATATCCCTTTGCCAATTCCACAAGAACAGCCTTAGCGAAAGGCTTCTTGAAGGGAAAGATGTAACTCTGTGAGATGAATTAACAGAACACAGAGCAGTTTCTCAGAAAGCTTCTTTCCAGTTTTGAACGGAAGATATTTCCTTTTTCACCATAGCCCTCTATGGGCTTCCAAATATCCCTTTGCCAGTTCCACAAGAACAGCCTTAGCGAAAGGCTTCTTCAAGGGAAAGATGTAACTCTGTGAGATGAATTAACAGAACACAGAGCAGTTTCTCAGAAAGCTTCTTTCCAGTTTTGAACGGAAGATATTTCCTTTTTCACCATAGCCCTCTATGGGCTTCCAAATATCCCTTTGCCAATTCCACAAGAACAGCCTTAGCGAAAGGCTTCTTGAAGGGAAAGATGTAACTCTGTGACATGAATTAACAGAACACAGAGCAGTTTCTCTGAAAGCTTCTTTCCAATTTTGAACGGAAGGTATTTCCTTTTTCACCATAGCCCTCTATGGGCTTCCAAATATCCCTTTTCCAATTCCACAAGAACAGCCTTAGCGAAAGGCTTCTTGAAGTTAAAGATGTAACTCTGTGAGGTGAATTAACAGAACACAGAGCAGTTTCTCAGAAAGCTTCTTTCCAGTTTTGAACGGAAGATATTTCCTTTTTCACCATAGCCCTCTATGGGCTTCCAAATATCCCTTTGCCAATTCCACAAGAACAAATTTAGCGAAAGGCTTCTTGAAGGGAAAGATGTAACTCTGTGAGATGAATTAACAGAACACAGAGCAGTTTCTCAGAAAGCTTCTTTCCAGTTTTGAACGGAAGATATTTCCTTTTTCACCATAGCCCTCTATGGGCTTCCAAATATCCCTTTGCCAATTCCACAATAACAGCCTTAGCGAAAGGCTTCTTGAAGGGAAAGATGTAACTCTGTGAGATGAATTAACAGAACACAGAGCAGTTTCTCAGAAAGCTTCTTTCCAGTTTTGAACGGAAGATATTTCCTTTTTCACCATAGCCCTCTATGGGCTTCCAAATATCCCTTTGCCAATTCCACAAGAACAGCCTTAGCGAAAGGCTTCTTGAAGGGTAAGATGTAACTCTGTGAGATGAACTAACAGAACACAGAGCAGTTTCTCAGAAAGCTTCTTTCCAGTTTTGAACGGAAGATATTTCCTTTTTCAACATAGCCCTCTATGGGCTTCCAAATATCCCTTTGCCAATTCCACAAGAACAGCCTTAGCGAAAGGCTTCTTGAAGGGAAAGATGTAACTCTGTGAGATGAATTAACAGAACACAGAGCAGTTTCTCAGAAAGCTTCTTTCCAGTTTTGAACGGAAGATATTTCCATTTTCACCATAGCCCTCTATGGGCTTCCAAATATCCCTTTGCCAAATCCACAAGAACAGCCTTAGCGAAAGGCTTCTTCAAGTGAAAGATGTAACTCTGTGAGATGAATTAACAGAACACAGAGCAGTTTCTCAGAAAGCTTCTTTCCAGTTTTGAACGGAAGATATTTCCTTTTTCACTATAGCCATCTATGGGCTTCCAAATATCCCTCTGCCAATTCCACAAGAACAGCCTTAGCGAAAGGCTTCTTGAAGGGAAAGATGTAACTCTGTGAGATGAATTAACAGAACACAGAGCAGTTTCTCAGAAAGCTTCTTTCCAGTTTTGAAGGGAAGATATTTCCTTTTTCACCATAGCCGTCTATGGGCTTCCAAATATCCCTTTGCCAATTCCACAAGAAGAGCCTTAGCGAAAGGTTTCTTCAAGGGAAAGATGTAACCCTGTGAGATGAATTAACAGAACACAGAGCAGTTTCTCAGAAAGCTTCTTTCCAGTTTTGAACGGAAGATATTTCCTTTTTCACCACAGCCCTCTATGGGCGTCCAAATATCCCTTTGCCAATTCCACAAGAACAGCCTTAGCGAAAGGCTTCTTGAAGGGAAAGATGTAACTCTGTGAGATGAATTAACAGAACACAGAGCAGTTTCTCAGAAAGCTTCTTTCCAGTTTTGAACGGAAGATATTTCCTTTTTCACCATAGCCCTCTATGGGCTTCCAAATATCCCTTTGCCAGTTCCACAAGGACAGCCTTAGCGAAAGGCTTCTTCAAGGGAAAGATGTAACTCTGTGAGATGAATTAACAGAACACAGAGCAGTTTCTCAGAAAACTTCTTTCCAGTTTTGAACGGAAGATATTTCCTTTTTCACCATAGCCCTCTATGGGCTTCCAAATATCCCTTTGCCAATTCCACAAGAACAGCCTTAACGAAAGGCTTCTTGAAGGGAAAGATGAAACTCTGTGAGATGAACTAACAGAACACAGAGCAGTTTCTCAGAAAACTTCTTTCCAGTTTTGAACGGAAGATATTTCCTTTTTCACCATAGCCCTCTATGGGCTTCCAAATATCCCTTTGCCAATTCCACAAGAACAGCCTTAGCGAAAGGCTTCTTGAAGGGAAAGATGTAACTCTGTGAGATGAATTTACAGAACACAGAGCAGTTTCTCAGAAAGCTTCTTTCCAGTTTTGAACGGAAGATATTTCCTTTTTCAACATAGCCCTCTATGGGCTTCCAAATATCCCTTTGCCAATTCCACAAGAACAGCCTTAGCGAAAGGCTTCTTGAAGGGAAAGATGTAACTCTGTGACATGAATTAACAGAACACAGAGCAGTTTCTGAGAAAGCTTCTTTCCAATTTTGAACGGAAGATATTTCCTTTTTCACCATAGCCCTCTATGGGCTTCCAAATATCCCTTTTCCAATTCCACAAGAACAGCCTTAGCGAAAGGCTTCTTGAAGGGAAAGATGTAACTCTGTGAGATGAATTAACAGAACACAGAGCAGTTTCTCAGAAAGCTTCTTTCCAGTTTTGAACGGAAGATATTTCCTTTTTCACCATAGCCCTCTATGGGCTTCCAAATATCCCTTTGCCAATTCCACAAGAACAACTTTAGCGAAAGGCTTCTTGAAGGGAAAGATGTAACTCTGTGAGATGAATTAACAGAACACCGAGCAGTTTCTCAGAAAGAGTCTTTCCAGTTTTGAACGGAAGATATTTCCTTTTTCACCATAGCCCTCTATGGGCTTCCAAATATCCCTTTGCCAATTCCACAATAACAGCCTTAGCGAAAGGCTTCTTGAAGGGAAAGATGTAACTCTGTGAGATGAATTAACAGAACACAGAGCAGTTTCTCAGAAAGCTTCTTTCCAGTTTTGAACGGAAGATATTTCCTTTTTCACCATAGCCCTCTAGGGGCTTCCAAATATCCCTTTGCCAATTCCACAAGAACAGCCTTAGCGAAAGGCTTCTTGAAGGGAAAGATGAAACTCTGTGAGATGAACTAACAGAACACAGAGCAGTTTCTCAGAAAGCTTCTTTCCAGTTTTGAACGGAAGATATTTCCTTTTTCAACATAGCCCTCTATGGGCTTCCAAATATCCCTTTGCCAATTCCACAAGAACAGCCTTAGCGAAAGGCTTCTTGAAGGGAAAGATGTAACTCTGTGAGATGAATTAACAGAACACAGAACAGTTTCTCAGAAAGCTTCTTTCCAGTTTTGAACGGAAGATATTTCCATTTTCACCATAGCCCTCTATGGGCTTCCAAATATCCCTTTGCCAAATCCACAAGAACAGCCTTAGCGAAAGGCTTCTTCAAGTGAAAGATGTAACTCTGTGAGATGAATTAACAGAACACAGAGCAGTTTCTCAGAAAGCTTCTTTCCAGTTTGGAATGGAAGATATTTCCTTTTTCACCATAGCCATCTATGGGCTTCCAAATATCCCTCTGCCAATTCCACAAGAACAGCCTTAGCGAAAGGCTTCTTGAAGGGAAAGATGTAACTCTGTGAGATGAATTAACAGAACACAGAGCAGTTTCTCAGAAAGCTTCTTTCCAGTTTTGAAGGGAAGATATTTCCTTTTTCACCATAGCCGTCTATGGGCTTCCAAATATCCCTTTGCCAATTCCACAAGAACAGCCTTAGCGAAAGGTTTCTTCAAGGGAAAGATGTAACCCTGTGAGATGAATTAACAGAACTCAGAGCAGTTTCTCAGAAAGCTACTTTCCAGTTTTGAACGGAAGATATTTCCTTTTTCACCATAGCCCTCTATGGGCTTCCAAATATCCCTTTGCCAATTCCACCAGAACAGTCTTAGCGAAAGGCTTCTTGAAGGGAAAGATGTAAATCTGTGAGATGTATTAACAGAACCCAGAGCAGTTTCTCGGAAAGCTTCTTTCCAGTTTTGAACGGAAGATATTTCCTTTTTCACCGTAGCCCTCTATGGGCTTCCAACTATCCCTTTGCCAATTCCACAAGAACAGACTTAGCGAAAGGCTTCTTGAAGGGAAAGATGTATCTCTGTGAGATGAATTAACAGAACACAGAGCAGTTTCTCAGAAAGCTTCCTTCCAGTTTTGAACGGAAGATATTTCCTTTTTCACCATAGCCCTCTATGGGCTTCCAACTATCCCTCTGCCAATTCCACAAGAACAGCCTTAGCGAAAGACTTTTTGAAGGGAAAGATGTAACTCTGTGAGATGAATTAACAGAACACAGAGCAGTTTCTCAGAAAGCTTCTTTCCAGTTTTGAACGGAAGATATTTCCTTTTTCACCATAGCCCTCTATGGGCTTCCAAATATCCCTTTGCCAATTCCACAAGAACAGCCTTAGCGAAAGGTTTCTTCAAGGGAAAAATGTAACTCTGTGAGATGAATTAACAGAACACAGAGCAGTTTCTCAGAAAGCTTCTTTCCAGTTTTGAACGGAAGATATTTCCTTTTTCACCGTAGCCCTCTATGGGCTTCCAAATATGACTTTGCCAAATCCACAAGAACAGTCTTAGCGAAAGGCTTCTTGAAGGGAAAGATGTAACTCTGTGAGATGAATTAACAGAACACAGAGCAGTTTCTCAGAATGCTTCTTTCCAGTTTTAAACGGAAGATATTTCCTTTTTCACCATAGCCCTCTATGGGCTTCCAAATATCCCTTTGCCGATTCCACAAGAACAGCCTTAGCGAAAGGCTTCTTGAAGGGAAAGATGTAACTCTGTGAGATGAATTAACAGAACACAGAGCAGTTTCTCAGAAAGCTTCTTTCCAGTTTTGAACGGAAGATATTTCCTTTTTCACCATAGCCCTCTATGGGCTTCCAAATATCCCTTTGCCAATTCCACAAGAACAACTTTAGCGAAAGGCTTCTTGAAGGGAAAGATGTAACTCTGTGAGATGAATTAACAGAACACCGAGCAGTTTCTCAGAAAGAGTCTTTCCAGTTTTGAACGGAAGATATTTCCTTTTTCACCATAGCCCTCTATGGGCTTCCAAATATCCCTTTGCCAATTCCACAATAACAGCCTTAGCGAAAGGCTTCTTGAAGGGAAAGATGTAACTCTGTGAGATGAATTAACAGAACACAGAGCAGTTTCTCAGAAAGCTTCTTTCCAGTTTTGAACGGAAGATATTTCCTTTTTCACCATAGCCCTCTAGGGGCTTCCAAATATCCCTTTGCCAATTCCACAAGAACAGCCTTAGCGAAAGGCTTCTTGAAGGGAAAGATGAAACTCTGTGAGATGAACTAACAGAACACAGAGCAGTTTCTCAGAAAGCTTCTTTCCAGTTTTGAACGGAAGATATTTCCTTTTTCAACATAGCCCTCTATGGGCTTCCAAATATCCCTTTGCCAATTCCACAAGAACAGCCTTAGCGAAAGGCTTCTTGAAGGGAAAGATGTAACTCTGTGAGATGAATTAACAGAACACAGAACAGTTTCTCAGAAAGCTTCTTTCCAGTTTTGAACGGAAGATATTTCCATTTTCACCATAGCCCTCTATGGGCTTCCAAATATCCCTTTGCCAAATCCACAAGAACAGCCTTAGCGAAAGGCTTCTTCAAGTGAAAGATGTAACTCTGTGAGATGAATTAACAGAACACAGAGCAGTTTCTCAGAAAGCTTCTTTCCAGTTTGGAATGGAAGATATTTCCTTTTTCACCATAGCCATCTATGGGCTTCCAAATATCCCTCTGCCAATTCCACAAGAACAGCCTTAGCGAAAGGCTTCTTGAAGGGAAAGATGTAACTCTGTGAGATGAATTAACAGAACACAGAGCAGTTTCTCAGAAAGCTTCTTTCCAGTTTTGAAGGGAAGATATTTCCTTTTTCACCATAGCCGTCTATGGGCTTCCAAATATCCCTTTGCCAATTCCACAAGAACAGCCTTAGCGAAAGGTTTCTTCAAGGGAAAGATGTAACCCTGTGAGATGAATTAACAGAACTCAGAGCAGTTTCTCAGAAAGCTACTTTCCAGTTTTGAACGGAAGATATTTCCTTTTTCACCATAGCCCTCTATGGGCTTCCAAATATCCCTTTGCCAATTCCACCAGAACAGTCTTAGCGAAAGGCTTCTTGAAGGGAAAGATGTAAATCTGTGAGATGTATTAACAGAACCCAGAGCAGTTTCTCGGAAAGCTTCTTTCCAGTTTTGAACGGAAGATATTTCCTTTTTCACCGTAGCCCTCTATGGGCTTCCAACTATCCCTTTGCCAATTCCACAAGAACAGACTTAGCGAAAGGCTTCTTGAAGGGAAAGATGTATCTCTGTGAGATGAATTAACAGAACACAGAGCAGTTTCTCAGAAAGCTTCCTTCCAGTTTTGAACGGAAGATATTTCCTTTTTCACCATAGCCCTCTATGGGCTTCCAACTATCCCTCTGCCAATTCCACAAGAACAGCCTTAGCGAAAGACTTTTTGAAGGGAAAGATGTAACTCTGTGAGATGAATTAACAGAACACAGAGCAGTTTCTCAGAAAGCTTCTTTCCAGTTTTGAACGGAAGATATTTCCTTTTTCACCATAGCCCTCTATGGGCTTCCAAATATCCCTTTGCCAATTCCACAAGAACAGCCTTAGCGAAAGGTTTCTTCAAGGGAAAAATGTAACTCTGTGAGATGAATTAACAGAACACAGAGCAGTTTCTCAGAAAGCTTCTTTCCAGTTTTGAACGGAAGATATTTCCTTTTTCACCGTAGCCCTCTATGGGCTTCCAAATATGACTTTGCCAAATCCACAAGAACAGTCTTAGCGAAAGGCTTCTTGAAGGGAAAGATGTAACTCTGTGAGATGAATTAACAGAACACAGAGCAGTTTCTCAGAATGCTTCTTTCCAGTTTTAAACGGAAGATATTTCCTTTTTCACCATAGCCCTCTATGGGCTTCCAAATATCCCTTTGCCGATTCCACAAGAACAGCCTTAGCGAAAGGCTTCTTGAAGGGAAAGATGTAACTCTGTGAGATGAATTAACAGAACACAGAGCAGTTTCTCAGAAAGCTTCTTTCCAGTTTTGAACGGAAGATATTTCCTTTTTCACCATAGCCCTCTATGGGCTTCCAAATATCCCCTTGCCAATTCCACAAGAACAGCCTTAGCGAAAGGTTTCTTCAAGGGAAAAATGTAACTCTGTGAGATGAATTAACAGAACACAGAGCAGTTTCTCAGAAAGCTTCTTTCCAGTTTTGAACGGAAGATATTTCCTTTTTCACCGTAGCCCTCTATGGGCTTCCAAATATGACTTTGCCAAATCCAGAAGAACAGTCTTAGCGAAAGGCTTCTTGAAGGGAAAGATGTAACTCTGTGAGATGAATTAACAGAACACAGAGCAGTTTCTCAGAATGCTTCTTTCCAGTTTTAAACGGAAGATATTTCCTTTTTCACCATAGCCCTCTATGGGCTTCCAAATATCCCTTTGCCAATTCCACAAGAACAGCCTTAGCGAAAGGCTTCTTGAAGGGAAAGATGTAACTCTGTGAGATGAATTAACAGAACACAGAGCAGTTTCTCAGAAAGCTTCTTTCCAGTTTTGAACGGAAGATATTTCCTTTTTCACCATAGCCCTCTAAGGGCTTCCAAATATCCCTTTGCCAATTCCACAAGAACAGCCTTAGCGAAAAGCTTCTTGAAGGGAAAGATGTAACTCTGTGAGATGAACTAACAGAACACAGAGCAGTTTCTCAGAAAGGTTCTTTCCAGTTTTGAACGGAAGATATTTCCTTTTTCACCATAGCCATCTATAGGCTTCCAAATATCCCTTTGCCAATTCCACAAGAACAGCCTTAGCGAAAGGCTTCTTGAAGGGAAAGATGTAACTCTGTGAGATGAATTAACAGAACACAGAGCAGTTTCTCAGAAAGCTTCTTTCCAGTTTTGAACGGAAGATATTTCCTTTTTCACCACTGCCCTCTATGGGCTTCCAAATATCCCTTTGCCAATTCCACAAGAACAGCCTTAGCGAAAGGCTTCTTGAAGGGAAAGATGTAACTCTGTGAGATGAATTAACAGAACACAGAGCAGTTTATCAGAAAGCTTCTTTCCAGTTTTGAACGGAAGATATTTCGTATTTCACCATAGCCCTCTATGTGCTTCCAAATATCCCTTTGCCGATTCCACAAGAACAGTCTTAGCGAAAGGCTTCTTGAAGGGAAAGATGTAACTCTGTGAGATGAATTAATAGAACACAGAGCAGTTTCTCAGAAAGCTTCTTTCCAGTTTTGAACGGAAGATATTTCCTTTTTCACCATAGCCCTCTATGGGCTTCCAAATATCCCTTTGCCGATTCCACAAGAACAGCCTTAGCGAAAGGCTTCTTGAAGGGAAAGATGAAACTCTGTGAGATGAATTAACAGAACACAGAGCAGTTTCTCAGAAAGCTTCTTTCCAGTTTTGAACGGAAGATATTTCCTTTTTCACCATAGCCCTCTATGGGCTTCCAAATATCCCTTTGCCAATTCCACAAGAACAGCCTTAGCGAAAGGCTTCTTGAAGGGAAAGATGTAACTCTGTGAGATGAACTAACAGAGCACAGAGCAGTTTCTCAGAAAGCTTCTTTCCAGTTTTGAACGGAAGATATTTCCTTTTTCACCATAGCCCTCTATGGGCTTCCAACTATCCCTTTGCCAATTCCACAAGAACAGTCTTAGCGAAAGGCTTCTTGAAGGGAAAGATGTATCTCTGTGAGATGAATTAACAGAACACAGAGCAGTTTCTCAGAAAGCTTCCTTCCAGTTTTGAACGGAAGATATTTCCTTTTTCACCATAGCCCTCTATGGGCTTCCAAATATCCCTTTGCCAATTCCACAAGAACAGCCTTAGCGAAAGACTTTTTGAAGGGAAAGATGTAACTCTGTGAGATGAATTAACAGAACACAGAGCAGTTTCTCAGAAAGCTTCTTTCCAGTTTTGAACGGAAGATATTTCCTTTTTCACCATAGCCCTCTATGTGCTTCCAAATATCCCTTTGCCAATTCCACAAGAACAACTTTAGCGAAAGGCTTCTTGAAGGGAAAGATGCAACTCTGTGAGATGAATTAACAGAACACAGAGCAGTTTCTCAGAAAGCTTCTTTCCAGTTTTGAACGGAAGATATTTCCTTTTTCACCATAGCCCTCTATGGGCTTCCAAATATCCCTTTGCCAATTCCACAAGAACAGCCTTAGCGAAAGGCTTCTTGAAGGGAAAGATGTAACTCTGTGAGATGAATTAACAGAACACAGAGCAGTTTCTCAGAAAGCTTCTTTCCAGTTTTGAACGGAAGATATTTCCTTTTTCACCATAGCCCTCTATGGGCTTCCAAATATCCCTTTGCCAATTCCACAAGAACAGCCTTAGCGAAAGGCTTCTTGAAGGGAAAGATGAAACTCTGTGTGATGAACTAACAGAACACAGAGCAGTTTCTCAGAAAACTTCTTTCCAGTTTTGAACGGAAGATATTTCCTTTTTCACCATAGCCCTCTATGGGCTTCCAAATATCCCTTTGCCAATTCCACAAGAACAGCCTTAACGAAAGGCTTCTTGAAGGGAAAGATGAAACTCTGTGAGATGAACTAACAGAACACAGAGCAGTTTCTCAGAAAACTTCTTTCCAGTTTTGAACGGAAGATATTTCCTTTTTCACCATAGCCCTCTATGGGCTTCCAAATATCCCTTTGCCAATTCCACAAGAACAGCCTTAGCGAAAGGCTTCTTGAAGGGAAAGATGTAACTCTGTGAGATGAATTTACAGAACACAGAGCAGTTTCTCAGAAAGCTTCTTTCCAGTTTTGAACGGAAGATATTTCCTTTTTCAACATAGCCCTCTATGGGCTTCCAAATATCCCTTTGCCAATTCCACAAGAACAGCCTTAGCGAAAGGCTTCTTGAAGGGAAAGATGTAACTCTGTGACATGAATTAACAGAACACAGAGCAGTTTCTGAGAAAGCTTCTTTCCAATTTTGAACGGAAGATATTTCCTTTTTCACCATAGCCCTCTATGGGCTTCCAAATATCCCTTTTCCAATTCCACAAGAACAGCCTTAGCGAAAGGCTTCTTGAAGGGAAAGATGTAACTCTGTGAGATGAATTAACAGAACACAGAGCAGTTTCTCAGAAAGCTTCTTTCCAGTTTTGAACGGAAGATATTTCCTTTTTCACCATAGCCCTCTATGGGCTTCCAAATATCCCTTTGCCAATTCCACAAGAACAACTTTAGCGAAAGGCTTCTTGAAGGGAAAGATGTAACTCTGTGAGATGAATTAACAGAACACAGAGCAGTTTCTCAGAAAGAGTCTTTCCAGTTTTGAACGGAAGATATTTCCTTTTTCACCATAGCCCTCTATGGGCTTCCAAATATCCCTTTGCCAATTCCACAATAACAGCCTTAGCGAAAGGCTTCTTGAAGGGAAAGATGTAACTCTGTGAGATGAATTAACAGAACACAGAGCAGTTTCTCAGAAAGCTTCTTTCCAGTTTTGAACGGAAGATATTTCCTTTTTCACCATAGCCCTCTAGGGGCTTCCAAATATCCCTTTGCCAATTCCACAAGAACAGCCTTAGCGAAAGGCTTCCTGAAGGGAAAGATGAAACTCTGTGAGATGAACTAACAGAACACAGAGCAGTTTCTCAGAAAGCTTCTTTCCAGTTTTGAACGGAAGATATTTCCTTTTTCAACATAGCCCTCTATGGGCTTCCAAATATCCCTTTGCCAATTCCACAAGAACAGCCTTAGCGAAAGGCTTCTTGAAGGGAAAGATGTAACTCTGTGAGATGAATTAACAGAACACAGAACAGTTTCTCAGAAAGCTTCTTTCCAGTTTTGAACGGAAGATATTTCCATTTTCACCATAGCCCTCTATGGGCTTCCAAATATCCCTTTGCCAAATCCACAAGAACAGCCTTAGCGAAAGGCTTCTTCAAGTGAAAGATGTAACTCTGTGAGATGAATTAACAGAACACAGAGCAGTTTCTCAGAAAGCTTCTTTCCAGTTTGGAATGGAAGATATTTCCTTTTTCACCATAGCCATCTATGGGCTTCCAAATATCCCTCTGCCAATTCCACAAGAACAGCCTTAGCGAAAGGCTTCTTGAAGGGAAAGATGTAACTCTGTGAGATGAATTAACAGAACACAGAGCAGTTTCTCAGAAAGCTTCTTTCCAGTTTTGAAGGGAAGATATTTCCTTTTTCACCATAGCCGTCTATGGGCTTCCAAATATCCCTTTGCCAATTCCACAAGAACAGCCTTAGCGAAAGGTTTCTTCAAGGGAAAGATGTAACCCTGTGAGATGAATTAACAGAACTCAGAGCAGTTTCTCAGAAAGCTACTTTCCAGTTTTGAACGGAAGATATTTCCTTTTTCACCATAGCCCTCTATGGGCTTCCAAATATCCCTTTGCCAATTCCACCAGAACAGTCTTAGCGAAAGGCTTCTTGAAGGGAAAGATGTAAATCTGTGAGATGAATTAACAGAACCCAGAGCAGTTTCTCGGAAAGCTTCTTTCCAGTTTTGAACGGAAGATATTTCCTTTTTCACCGTAGCCCTCTATGGGCTTCCAACTATCCCTTTGCCAATTCCACAAGAACAGTCTTAGCGAAAGGCTTCTTGAAGGGAAAGATGTATCTCTGTGAGATGAATTAACAGAACACAGAGCAGTTTCTCAGAAAGCTTCCTTCCAGTTTTGAACGGAAGATATTTCCTTTTTCACCATAGCCCTCTATGGGCTTCCAACTATCCCTCTGCCAATTCCACAAGAACAGCCTTAGCGAAAGACTTTTTGAAGGGAAAGATGTAACTCTGTGAGATGAATTAACAGAACACAGAGCAGTTTCTCAGAAAGCTTCTTTCCAGTTTTGAACGGAAGATATTTCCTTTTTCACCATAGCCCTCTATGGGCTTCCAAATATCCCTTTGCCAATTCCACAAGAACAGCCTTAGCGAAAGGTTTCTTCAAGGGAAAAATGTAACTCTGTGAGATGAATTAACAGAACACAGAGCAGTTTCTCAGAAAGCTTCTTTCCAGTTTTGAACGGAAGATATTTCCTTTTTCACCGTAGCCCTCTATGGGCTTCCAAATATGACTTTGCCAAATCCACAAGAACAGTCTTAGCGAAAGGCTTCTTGAAGGGAAAGATGTAACTCTGTGAGATGAATTAACAGAACACAGAGCAGTTTCTCAGAATGCTTCTTTCCAGTTTTAAACGGAAGATATTTCCTTTTTCACCATAGCCCTCTATGGGCTTCCAAATATCCCTTTGCCGATTCCACAAGAACAGCCTTAGCGAAAGGCTTCTTGAAGGGAAAGATGTAACTCTGTGAGATGAATTAACAGAACACAGAGCAGTTTCTCAGAAAGCTTCTTTCCAGTTTTGAACGGAAGATATTTCCTTTTTCACCATAGCCCTCTATGGGCTTCCAAATATCCCCTTGCCAATTCCACAAGAACAGCCTTAGCGAAAGGTTTCTTCAAGGGAAAAATGTAACTCTGTGAGATGAATTAACAGAACACAGAGCAGTTTCTCAGAAAGCTTCTTTCCAGTTTTGAACGGAAGATATTTCCTTTTTCACCGTAGCCCTCTATGGGCTTCCAAATATGACTTTGCCAAATCCAGAAGAACAGTCTTAGCGAAAGGCTTCTTGAAGGGAAAGATGTAACTCTGTGAGATGAATTAACAGAACACAGAGCAGTTTCTCAGAATGCTTCTTTCCAGTTTTAAACGGAAGATATTTCCTTTTTCACCATAGCCCTCTATGGGCTTCCAAATATCCCTTTGCCAATTCCACAAGAACAGCCTTAGCGAAAGGCTTCTTGAAGGGAAAGATGTAACTATGTGAGATGAATTAACAGAACACAGAGCAGTTTCTCAGAAAGCTTCTTTCCAGTTTTGAACGGAAGATATTTCCTTTTTCACCATAGCCCTCTAAGGGCTTCCAAATATCCCTTTGCCAATTCCACAAGAACAGCCTTAGCGAAAAGCTTCTTGAAGGGAAAGATGTAACTCTGTGAGATGAACTAACAGAACACAGAGCAGTTTCTCAGAAAGGTTCTTTCCAGTTTTGAACGGAAGATATTTCCTTTTTCACCATAGCCATCTATAGGCTTCCAAATATCCCTTTGCCAATTCCACAAGAACAGCCTTAGCGAAAGGCTTCTTGAAGGGAAAGATGTAACTCTGTGAGATGAATTAACAGAACACAGAGCAGTTTCTCAGAAAGCTTCTTTCCAGTTTTGAACGGAAGATATTTCCTTTTTCACCACTGCCCTCTATGGGCTTCCAAATATCCCTTTGCCAATTCCACAAGAACAGCCTTAGCGAAAGGCTTCTTGAAGGGAAAGATGTAACTCTGTGAGATGAATTAACAGAACACAGAGCAGTTTATCAGAAAGCTTCTTTCCAGTTTTGAACGGAAGATATTTCGTATTTCACCATAGCCCTCTATGTGCTTCCAAATATCCCTTTGCCGATTCCACAAGAACAGTCTTAGCGAAAGGCTTCTTGAAGGGAAAGATGTAACTCTGTGAGATGAATTAATAGAACACAGAGCAGTTTCTCAGAAAGCTTCTTTCCAGTTTTGAACGGAAGATATTTCCTTTTTCACCATAGCCCTCTATGGGCTTCCAAATATCCCTTTGCCGATTCCACAAGAACAGCCTTAGCGAAAGGCTTCTTGAAGGGAAAGATGAAACTCTGTGAGATGAATTAACAGAACACAGAGCAGTTTCTCAGAAAGCTTCTTTCCAGTTTTGAACGGAAGATATTTCCTTTTTCACCATAGCCCTCTATGGGCTTCCAAATATCCCTTTGCCAATTCCACAAGAACAGCCTTAGCGAAAGGCTTCTTGAAGGGAAAGATGTAACTCTGTGAGATGAACTAACAGAGCACAGAGCAGTTTCTCAGAAAGCTTCTTTCCAGTTTTGAACGGAAGATATTTCCTTTTTCACCATAGCCCTCTATGGGCTTCCAACTATCCCTTTGCCAATTCCACAAGAACAGTCTTAGCGAAAGGCTTCTTGAAGGGAAAGATGTATCTCTGTGAGATGAATTAACAGAACACAGAGCAGTTTCTCAGAAAGCTTCCTTCCAGTTTTGAACGGGAGATATTTCCTTTTTCACCATAGCCCTCTATGGGCTTCCAAATATCCCTTTGCCAATTCCACAAGAACAGCCTTAGCGAAAGACTTTTTGAAGGGAAAGATGTAACTCTGTGAGATGAATTAACAGAACACAGAGCAGTTTCTCAGAAAGCTTCTTTCCAGTTTTGAACGGAAGATATTTCCTTTTTCACCATAGCCCTCTATGTGCTTCCAAATATCCCTTTGCCAATTCCACAAGAACAACTTTAGCGAAAGGCTTCTTGAAGGGAAAGATGCAACTCTGTGAGATGAATTAACAGAACACAGAGCAGTTTCTCAGAAAGCTTCTTTCCAGTTTTGAACGGAAGATATTTCCTTTTTCACCATAGCCCTCTATGGGCTTCCAAATATCCCTTTGCCAATTCCACAAGAACAGCCTTAGCGAAAGGCTTCTTGAAGGGAAAGATGTAACTCTGTGAGATGAATTAACAGAACACAGAGCAGTTTCTCAGAAAGCTTCTTTCCAGTTTTGAACGGAAGATATTTCCTTTTTCACCATAGCCCTCTATGGGCTTCCAAATATCCCTTTGCCAATTCCACAAGAACAGCCTTAGCGAAAGGCTTCTTGAAGGGAAAGATGAAACTCTGTGTGATGAACTAACAGAACACAGAGCAGTTTCTCAGAAAACTTCTTTCCAGTTTTGAACGGAAGATATTTCCTTTTTCAACATAGCCCTCTATCGGCTTCCAAATATCCCTTTGCCAATTCCACAAGAACAGCCTTAGCGAAAGGCTTCTTGAAGGGAACGATGTAACTCTGTGAGATGAATTAACAGAACACAGAGCAGTTTCTCAGAAAGCTTCTTTCCAGTTTTGAACGGAAGATATTTCCTTTTTCACCATAGCCCTCTATGGGCTTCCAAATATCCCTTTGCCAATTCCACAAGAACAGCCTTAGCGAAAGGCTTCTTGAAGGGAAAGATGTAACTCTGTGAGATGAATTAACAGAACACAGATCAGTTTCTCAGAAAGCTTCTTTCCAGTTTTGAACGGAAGATATTTCCTTTTTCACCATAGCCCTCTATGGGCTTCCAAATATCCCTTTGCCAAATCCACAAGAACAGCCTTAGCGAAAGGCTTCTTCAAGTGAAAGATGTAACTCTGTGAGATGAATTAACAGAACACAGAGCAGTTTCTCAGAAAGCTTCTTTCCAGTTTTGAACGGAAGATATTTCCTTTTTCACCATAGCCCTCTATGGGCTTCCAAATATCCCTTTGCCAATTCCACAAGAACAGCCTTAACGAAAGGCTTCTTGAAGGGAAAGATGAAACTCTGTGAGATGAACTAACAGAACACAGAGCAGTTTCTCAGAAAACTTCTTTCCAGTTTTGAACGGAAGATATTTCCTTTTTCACCATAGCCCTCTATGGGCTTCCAAATATCCCTTTGCCAATTCCACAAGAACAGCCTTAGCGAAAGGCTTCTTGAAGGGAAAGATGTAACTCTGTGAGATTAATTTACAGAACACAGAGCAGTTTCTCAGAAAGCTTCTTTCCAGTTTTGAACGGAAGATATTTCCTTTTTCACCATAGCCCTCTATGGGCTTCCAAATATCCCTTTGCCAATTCCACAAGAACAGCCTTAGCGAAAGGCTTCTTGAAGGGAAAGATGTAACTCTGTGACATGAATTAACAGAACACAGAGCAGTTTCTCAGAAAGCTTCTTTCCAATTTTGAACGGAAGATATTTCCTTTTTCACCATAGCCCTCTATGGGCTTCCAAATATCCCTTTTCCAATTCCACAAGAACAGCCTTAGAGAAAGGCTTCTTGAAGGGAAAGATGTAACTCTGTGAGATGAATTAACAGAACACAGAGCAGCTTCTCAGAAAGCTTCTTTCCAGTTTTGAACGGAAGATATTTCCTTTTTCACCACAGCCCTCTATGGGCTTCCAAATATCCCTTTGCCAATTACACAAGAACAACTTTAGCGAAAGGCTTCTTGAAGGGAAAGATGTAACTCTGTGAGATGAATTAACAGAACACAGAGCAGTTTCTCAGAAAGCTTCTTTCCAGTTTTGAACGGAAGATATTTCCTTTTTCACCATAGCCCTCTATGGGCTTCCAAATATCCCTTTGCCAATTCCACAATAACAGCCTTAGCGAAAGGCTTCTTGAAGGGAAAGATGTAACTCTGTGAGATGAATTAACAGAACACAGAGCAGTTTCTCAGAAAGCTTCTTTCCAGTTTTGAACGGAAGATATTTCCTTTTTCACCATAGCCCTCTATGGGCTTCCAAATATCCCTTTGCCAATTCCACAAGAACAACTTTAGCGAAAGGCTTCTTGAAGGGAAAGATGTAACTCTGTTAGATGAATTAACAGAACACAGAGCAGTTTCTCAGAAAGCTTCTTTCCAGTTTTGAACGGAAGATATTTCCTTTTTCACCATAGCCCTCTATGGGCTTCCAAATATCCCTTTGCCAATTCCACAAGAACAACTTTAGCGAAAGGCTTCTTGAAGGGAAAGATGTAACTCTGTTAGATGAATTAACAGAACACAGAGCAGTTTCTCAGAAAGCTTCTTTCCAGTTTTGAACGGAAGATATTTCCTTTTTCACCATAGCCCTCTATGGGCTTCCAAATATCCCTTTGGAATTCCACAAGAACAGCCTTAGCGAAAGGCTTCTTGAAGGGAAAGATGTAACTCTGTGAGATGAATTAACAGAACACAGAGCAGTTTCTCAGAAAGCTTCTTTCCAGTTTTGAACGGAAGATATTTCCTTTTTCACCATAGCCCTCTATGGGCTTCCAAATATCCCTTTGCCAATTGCACAAGAACAGCCTTAGCGAAAGGCTTCTTGAAGGGAAAGATGAAACTCTGTGTGATGAACTAACAGAACACAGAGCAGTTTCTCAGAAAACTTCTTTCCAGTTTTGAACGGAAGATATTTCCTTTTTCAACATAGCCCTCTATCGGCTTCCAAATATCCCTTTGCCAATTCCACAAGAACAGCCTTAGCGAAAGGCTTCTTGAAGGGAACGATGTAACTCTGTGAGATGAATTAACAGAACACAGAGCAGTTTCTCAGAAAGCTTCTTTCCAGTTTTGAACGGAAGATATTTCCTTTTTCACCATAGCCCTCTATGGGCTTCCAAATATCCCTTTGCCAATTCCACAAGAACAGCCTTAGCGAAAGGCTTCTTGAAGGGAAAGATGTAACTCTGTGAGATGAATTAACAGAACACAGATCAGTTTCTCAGAAAGCTTCTTTGCAGTTTTGAACGGAAGATATTTCCTTTTTCACCATAGCCCTCTATGGGCTTCCAAATATCCCTTTGCCAAATCCACAAGAACAGCCTTAGCGAAAGGCTTCTTCAAGTGAAAGATGTAACTCTGTGAGATGAATTAACAGAACACAGAGCAGATTCTCAGAAAGCTTCTTTCCAGTTTTGAACGGAAGATATTTCCTTTTTCACCATAGCCCTCTATGGGCTTCCAAATATCCCTTTGCCAATTCCACAAGAACAGCCTTAACGAAAGGCTTCTTGAAGGGAAAGATGAAACTCTGTGAGATGAACTAACAGAACACAGAGCAGTTTCTCAGAAAACTTCTTTCCAGTTTTGAACGGAAGATATTTCCTTTTTCACCATAGCCCTCTATGGGCTTCCAAATATCCCTTTGCCAATTCCACAAGAACAGCCTTAGCGAAAGGCTTCTTGAAGGGAAAGATGTAACTCTGTGAGATGAATTTACAGAACACAGAGCAGTTTCTCAGAAAGCTTCTTTCCAGTTTTGAACGGAAGATATTTCCTTTTTCACCATAGCCCTCTATGGGCTTCCAAATATCCCTTTGCCAATTCCACAAGAACAGTCTTAGCGAAAGGCTTCTTGAAGGGAAAGATGTAACTCTATGACATGAATTAACAGAACACAGAGCAGTTTCTCAGAAAGCTTCTTTCCAATTTTGAACGGAAGATATTTCCTTTTTCACCATAGCCCTCTATGGGCTTCCAAATATCCCTTTCCCAATTCCACAAGAACAGCCTTAGCGAAAGGCTTCTTGAAGGGAAAGATGTAACTCTGTGAGATGAATTAACAGAACACAGAGCAGTTTCTCAGAAAGCTTCTTTCCAGTTTTGAACGGAAGATATTTCCTTTTTCACCATAGCCCTCTATGGGCTTCCAAATATCCCTTTGCCAATTACACAAGAACAACTTTAGCGAAAGGCTTCTTGAAGGGAAAGATGTAACTCTGTGAGATGAATTAACAGAACACAGAGCAGTTTCTCAGAAAGCTTCTTTCCAGTTTTGAACGGAAGATATTTCCTTTTTCACCATAGCCCTCTATGGGCTTCCAAATATCCCTTTGCCAATTCCACAATAACAGCCTTAGCGAAAGGCTTCTTGAAGGGAAAGATGTAACTCTGTGAGATGAATTAACAGAACACAGAGCAGTTTCTCAGAAAGCTTCTTTCCAGTTTTGAACGGAAGATATTTCCTTTTTCACCATAGCCCTCTATGGGCTTCCAAATATCCCTTTGCCAATTCCACAAGAACAGCCTTAGCGAAAGGCTTCTTGAAGGGAAAGATGAAACTC
Source organism: Chlorocebus sabaeus (assembly GCF_047675955.1). Classification (NCBI taxonomy): domain Eukaryota; kingdom Metazoa; phylum Chordata; class Mammalia; order Primates; family Cercopithecidae; genus Chlorocebus; species Chlorocebus sabaeus. Next base: position 466,229 of record NW_027327659.1, on the reverse strand, counting down.
TGTGAGATGAACTAACAGAACACAGAGCAGTTTCTCAGAAAGCTTCTTTCCAGTTTTGAACGGAAGATATTTCCTTTTTCAACATAGCCCTCTATGGGCTTCCAAATATCCCTTTGCCAATTCCACAAGAACAGCCTTAGCGAAAGGCTTCTTGAAGGAAACGATGTAACTCTGTGAAATGAATTAACAGAACACAGAGCAGTTTCTCAGAAAGCTTCTTTCCAGTTTTGAACGGAAGATATTTCCTTTTTCACCATAGCCATCTATAGGCTTCCAAATATCCCTTTGCCAATTCCACAAGAACAGCCTTAGCGAAAGGCTTCTTGAAGGGAAAGATGTAACTCTGTGAGATGAATTAACAGAACACAGAGCAGTTTCTCAGAAAGCTTCTTTCCAGTTTTGAACGGAAGATATTCCTTTTTCACCATTGCCCTCTATGGGCTTCCAAATATCCCTTTGCCAATTCCACAAGAACAGCCTTAGCGAAAGGCTTCTTGAAGGGAAAGATGTAACTCTGTGAGATGAATTAACAGAACACAGAGCAGTTTATCAGAAAGCTTCTTTCCAGTTTTGAACGGAAGATATTTCCTATTTCACCATAGCCCTCTATGTGCTTCCAAATATCCCTTTGCCGATTCCACAAGAACAGTCTTAGCGAAAGGCTTCTTGAAGGGAAAGATGTAACTCTGTGAGATGAATTAACAGAACACAGAGCAGTTTCTCAAAAAGCTTCTTTCCAGTTTTGAACGGAAGATATTTCCTTTTTCACCATAGCCCTCTATGGGCTTCCAAATATCCCTTTGCCGATTCCACAAGAACAGCCTTAGCGAAAGGCTTCTTGAAGGGAAAGATGTAACTCTGTGAGATGAATTAACAGAACACAGAGCAGTTTCTCAGAAAGCTTCTTTCCAGTTTTGAACGGAAGATATTTCCTTTTTCACCATAGCCCTCTATGGGCTTCCAAATATCCCTTTGCCGATTCCACAAGAACAGCCTTAGCGAAAGGCTTCTTGAAGGGAAAGATGTAACTCTGTGAGATGAATTAACAGAACACAGAGCAGTTTCTCAGAAAGCTTCTTTCCAGTTTTGAACGGAAGATATTTCCTTTTTCACCATAGCCCTCTATGGGCTTCCAAATATCCCTTTGCCAATTCCACAAGAACAGCCTTAGCGAAAGGCTTCTTGAAGGGAAAGATGTAACTCTGTGAGATGAACTAACAGAAAACAGAGCATTTTCTCAGAAAGCTTCTTTCCAGTTTTGAACGGAAGATATTTCCTTTTTCACCATAGCCCTCTATGGGCTTCCAAATATCCCTCTGCCAATTCCACAAGAACAGCCTTAGCGAAAGGCTTCTTGAAGGGAAAGATGTAACTCTGTGAGATGAATTAACAGAACACAGAGCAGTTTCTCAGAAAGCTTCTTTCCAGTTTTGAACGGAAGATAATTCCTTTTTCACCATAGCCCTCTATGGGCTTCCAAATATCCCTTTGCCAATTCCACAAGAACAGCCTTAGCGAAAGGCTTCTTGAAGGGAAAGATGTAACTCTGTGAGATGAACTAACAGAACACAGAGCAGTTTCTAAGAGAGGATCTTTCCAGTTTTGAACGGAAGATATTTTCTTTTTCACCATAGCCGTCTATGGGCTTCCAAATATCCCTTCGCCAATTCCACAAGAACAGCCTTAGCGAAAGGCTTCTTCAAGGGAAAGATGTAACTCTGTGAGATGAATTAAGAGAACACAGAGCAGTTTCTCAGAAAGCTTCTTTCCAGTTTTGAACGGAAGATATTTCCTTTTTCACCATAGCCCTCTATGGGCTTCCAAATATCCCATTGCCAAATCCACAAGAACAGCCTTAGCGAAAGGCTTCTTCAAGTGAAAGATGTAACTCTGTGAGATGAATTAACAGAACACAGAGCAGTTTCTCAGAAAGCTTCTTTCCAGTTTTGAACGGAAGATATTTCCTTTTTCACCATAGCCATCTATGGGCTTCCAAATATCCCTCTGCCAATTCCACAAGAACAGCCTTAGCGAAAGGCTTCTTGAAGGGAAAGATGTAACTCTGTGAGATGAATTAACAGAACACAGAGCAGTTTCTCAGAAAGATTCTTTCCAGTTTTGAAGGGAAGATATTTCCTTTTTCACCATAGCCGTCTATGGGCTTCCAAATATCCCTTTGCCAATTCCACAAGAACAGCCTTAGCGAAAGGCTTCTTGAAGGGAAAGATGTAACTCTGTGAGATGAATTAACAGAACACAGAGCAGTTTCTCAGAAAGCTTCTTTCCAGTTTTGAACGGAAGATATTCCTTTTTCACCATTGCCCTCTATGGGCTTCCAAATATCCCTTTGCCAATTCCACAAGAACAGCCTTAGCGAAAGCCTTCTTGAAGGGAAAGATGTAACTCTGTGAGATGAATTAACAGAACACAGAGCAGTTTATCAGAAAGCTTCTTTCCAGTTTTGAACGGAAGATATTTCCTATTTCACCATAGCCCTCTATGTGCTTCCAAATATCCCTTTGCCGATTCCACAAGAACAGTCTTAGCGAAAGGCTTCTTGAAGGGAAAGATGTAACTCTGTGAGATGAATTAACAGAACACAGAGCAGTTTCTCAGAAAGCTTCTTTCCAGTTTTGAACGGAAGATATTTCCTTTTTCACCATAGCCCTCTATGGGCTTCCAAATATCCCTTTGCCGATTCCACAAGAACAGCCTTAGCGAAAGGCTTCTTGAAGGGAAAGATGTAACTCTGTGAGATGAATTAACAGAACACAGAGCAGTTTCTCAGAAAGCTTCTTTCCAGTTTTGAACGGAAGATATTTCCTTTTTCACCATAGCCCTCTATGGGCTTCCAAATATCCCTTTGCCGATTCCACAAGAACAGCCTTAGCGAAAGGCTTCTTGAAGGGAAAGATGTAACTCAGTGAGATGAATTAACAGAACACAGAGCAGTTTCTCAGAAAGCTTCTTTCCAGTTTTGAACGGAAGATATTTCCTTTTTCACCATAGCCCTCTATGGGCTTCCAAATATCCCTTTGCCAATTCCACAAGAACAGCCTTAGCGAAAGGCTTCTTGAAGGGAAAGATGTAACTCTGTGAGATGAACTAACAGAACACAGAGCAGTTTCTCAGAAAGGTTCTTTCCAGTTTTGAACGGAAGATATTTTCTTTTTCACCATAGCCGTCTATGGGCTTCCAAATATCCCTTTGCCAATTCCACAAGAACAGCCTTAGCGAAAGGCTTCTTCAAGGGAAAGATGTAACTCTGTGAGATGAATTAACAGAACACAGAGCAGTTTCTCAGAAAGCTTCTTTCCAGTTTTGAACGGAAGGTATTTCCTTTTTCACCCTAGCCCTCTATGGGTTTCCAAATATCCCTTTGACAAATTCCACCAGAAGAGACTTAGCGAAAGGCTTCTTCAAGGGAAAGATGTAACTCTGTGAGATGAATTAACAGAACACAGAGCAGTTTCTCAGAAAGCTTCTTTCCAGTTTTGAACGGAAGATATTTCCTTTTTCACCATAGCCGTCTATGGGCTTCCAAATATCCCTTTGCCAATTCCACAAGAACAGCCTTATCGAAAGGCTTCTTCAAGGGAAAGATGTAACTCTGTGAGATGAATTAACAGAACACAGAGCAGTTTCTCAAAAGCTTCTTTCCAGTTTTGAACGGAAGGTATTTCCTTTTTCACCATAGCCCTCTATGGGCTTCCAAATATCTCTTTGACAAATTCCACCAGAAGAGACTTAGCGAAAGGCTTCTTGAAGGGAAAGATGTAACTCTGTGAGATGAATTAACAGAACACAGAGCAGTTTCTCAGAAAGCTTCTTTCCAGTTTTGAACGGAAGATATTTCCTTTTTCACCATAGCCCTCTATGGGCTTCCAAATATCCCTTTGCCGATTCCACAAGAACAGACTTAGCGAAAGGCTTCTTGAAGGGAAAGATGTAACTCTGTGAGATGAATTAACAGAACACAGAGCAGTTTCTCAGAAAGCTTCTTTCCAGTTTTGAACGGAAGATATTTCCTTTTTCACCATAGCCCTCTATGGGCTTCCAAATATCCCTTTGCCAATTCCACAAGAACAGCGTTAGCGAAAGGCTTCTTGAAGGGAAAGATGTAACTCTGTGAGATGAACTAACAGAACACAGAGCAGTTTCTCAGAAAGCTTCTTTCCAGTTTTGAACCGAAGATATTTCCTTTTTCACCATAGCCCTCTATGGGCTTCCAAATATCCCTTTGCCAATTCCACAAGAACAGCCTTAGCGAAAGGCTTCTTGAAGGGAAAGATGTAACTCTGTGAGATGAATTAACAGAACACAGAGCAGTTTCTCAGAAAGCTTCTTTCCAGTTTTGAACGGAAGATATTTCCTTTTTCACCATAGCCCTCTATGGGCTTCCAAATATCCCTTTGCCAATTCCACAAGAACAGCCTTAGCGAAAGGCTTCTTGAAGGGAAAGATGTAACTCTGTGAGATGAACTAACAGAACACAGAGCAGTTTTTCAGAAAGGTTCTTTCCAGTTTTGAACGGAAGATATTTTCTTTTTCACCATAGCCGTCTATGGGCTTCCAAATATCCCTTTGCCAATTCCACAAGAACAGCCTTAGCGAAAGGCTTCTTCAAGGGAAAGATGTAACTCTGTGAGATGAATTAACAGAACACAGAGCAGTTTCTCAGAAAGCTTCTATCCAGTTTTGAACGGAAGGTATTTCCTTTTTCACCCTAGCCCTCTATGGGCTTCCAAATATCCCTTTGACAAATTCCACCAGAAGAGACTTAGCGAAAGGCTTCTTGAAGGGAAAGATGTAACTCTGTGAGATGAATTAACAGAACACAGAGCAGTTTCTCAGAAAGCTTCTTTCCAGTTTTGAATGGAAGATATTTCCTTTTTCACCATAGCCGTCTATGGGCTTCCAAATATCCCTTTGCCAATTCCACAAGAACAGCCTTAGCGAAAGGCTTCTTCAAGGGAAAGATGTAACTCTGTGAGATGAATTAACAGAACACAGAGCAGTTTCTCAGAAAGCTTCTTTCCAGTTTTGAACGGAAGGTATTTCCTTTTTCACCATAGCCCTCTATGGGCTTCCAAATATCTCTTTGACAAATTCCACCAGAAGAGACTTAGCGAAAGGCTTCTTGAAGGGAAAGATGTAACTCTGTGAGATGAATTAACAGAACACAGAGCAGTTTCTCAGAAAGCTTCTTTCCAGTTTTGAACGGAAGATAATTCCTTTTTCACCATAGCCCTCTATGGGCTTCCCAATATCCCTTTGCCAATTCCACAAGAACAGCCTTAGCGAAAGGCTTCTTGAAGGGAAACATGTAACTCTGTGAGATGAATTAACAGAACACAGAGCAGTTTCTCAGAAAGCTTCTTTCCAGTTTTGAACGGAAGATATTTCCTTTTTCACCATAGCCCTCTATGGGCTTCCAAATATCCCTTTGCCAATTCCACAAGAACAGCCTTAGCGAAAGGCTTCTTGAAGGGAAAGATGTAACTCTGTGAGATGAACTAACAGAACACAGAGCAGTTTCTCAGAAAGGTTCTTTCCAGTTTTGAACGGAAGATATTTTCTTTTTCACCATAGCCGTCTATGGGCTTCCAAATATCCCTTTGCCAATTCCACAAGAACAGCCTTAGCGAAAGGCTTCTTGAAGGGAAAGATGTAACTCTGTGAGATGAATTAACAGAACACAGAGCAGTTTCTCAGAAAGCTTCTTTCCAGTTTTGAACGGAAGGTATTTCATTTTTCACCCTAGCCCTCTATGGGCTTCCAAATATCCCTTTGACAAATTCCACCAGCAGAGACTTAGCGAAAGGCTTCTTGAAGGGAAAGATGTAACTCTGTGAGATGAATTAACAGAACACAGAGCAGTTTCTCAGAAAGCTTCTTTCCAGTTTTGAACGGAAGATATTTCCTTTTTCACCATAGCCGTCTATGGGCTTCCAAATATCCCTTTGCCTATTCCACAAGAACAGCCTTATCGAAAGGCTTCTTCAAGGGAAAGATGTAACTCTGTGAGATGAATTAACAGAACACAGAGCAGTTTCTCAGAAAGCTTCTTTCCAGTTTTGAACGGAAGGTATTTCCTTTTTCACCATAGCCCTCTATGGGCTTCCAAATATCTCTTTGACAAATTCCACCAGAAGAGACTTAGCGAAAGGCTTCTTGAAGGGAGAGATGTAACTCTGTGAGATGAATTAACAGAACACAGAGCAGTTTCTCAGAAAGCTTCTTTCCAGTTTTGAACGGAAGATATTTCCTTTTTCACCATAGCCCTCTATGGGCTTCCAAATATCCCTTTGCCGATTCCACAAGAACAGTCTTAGCGAAAGGCTTCTTGAAGGGAAAGATGTAACTCTGTGAGATGAATTAACAGAACACAGAGCAGTTTCTCAGAAAGCTTCTTTCCAGTTTTGAACGGAAGATATTTCCTTTTTCACCATAGCCCTCTATGGGCTTCCTAATATCCCTTTTCCAATTCCACAAGAACAGCCTTAGCGAAAGGCTTCTTGAAAGGAAAGATGTAACTCTGTGAGATGAATTAACAGAACACAGAACAGTTTCTCAGAAAGCTTCTTTCCAGTTTTGAACGGAAGATATTTTCTTTTTCACCATAGCCCTCTATAGGCTTCCAAATATCCCTTTGCCAATTCCACAAGAACAGCCTTAGCGAAAGGCTTCTTGAAGGGAAAGATGTAACTCTGTGAGATGAATTAACAGAACACAGAGCAGTTTCTCAGAAAGCTTCTTTCCAGTTTTGAAAGGAAGATATTTCCTTTTTCACCATTGCCCTCTATGTTCTTCCAAATATCCCTTTGCCAATTCCACAAGAACAGCCTTAGCGAAAGGCTTCTTGAAGGGAAAGATGTAACTCTGTGAGATGAATTAACAGAACACAGAGCAGTTTCTCAGAAAGCTTCTTTCCAGTTTTGAACGGAAGATATTTCCTTTTTCACCATAGCCCTCTATGGGCTTCCAAATATCCCTTTGCCGATTCCACAAGAACAGTCTTAGCGAAAGGCTTCTTGAAGGGAAAGATGTAACTCTGTGAGATGAATTAACAGAACACAGAGCAATTTCTCAGAAAGTTTCTTTCCAGTTTTGAACGGAAGATATTTCCTTTTTCACCATAGCCCTCTATAGGCTTCCAAATATCCCTTTGCCGATTCCACAAGAACAGCCTTAGCGAAAGGCTTCTTGAAGGGAAAGATGTAACTCTGTGAGATGAATTAACAGAACACAGAGCAGTTTCTCAGAAAGCTTCTTTCCAGTTTTGAACGGAAGATATTTCCTTTTTCACCATAGCCCTCTATGGGCTTCCAAATATCCCTTTGCCAATTCCACAAGAACAGCCTTAGCGAAAGGCTTCTTGAAGGGAAAGATGTAACTCTGTGAGATGAATTAACAGAACACAGAGCAGTTTCTCAGAAAGCTTCTTTCCAGTTTTGAACGGAAGATATTTCCTTTTTCAACATAGCCCTCTATGGGCTTCCAAATATCCCTTTGCCAATTCCACAAGAACAGCCTTAGCGAAAGGCTTCTTGAAGGGAAAGATGAAACTCTGTGAGATGAATTAACAGAACACAGAGCAGTTTCTCAGAAAGCTTCTTTCCAGTTTTGAACGGAAGATATTTCCTTTTTCACCATAGCCCTCTATGGGCTTCTAAATATCCCTTTGCCAATTCCACAAGAACAGCCTTAGCGAAAGGCTTCTTCAAGGGAAAGATGTAACTCTGTGAGATGAATTAACAGAACACAGAGCAGTTTCTCAGAAAGCTTCTTTCCAGTTTTGAACGGAAGATATTTCCTTTTTCCCCACAGCCCTCTATGGGCTTCCAAATATCCCTTTGCCAATTCCACAAGAACAGCCTTAGCGAAAGGCTTCTTGAAGGGAAAGATGTAACTCTGTGAGATGAATTTACAGAACACCGAGCAGTTTCTCAGAAAGCTTCTTTCCAGTTTTGAACGGAAGATATTTCCTTTTTCAACATAGCCCTCTATGGGCTTCCAAATATCCCTTTTCCAATTCCACAAGAACAGCCTTAGCGAAAGGCTTCTTGAAGGGAAAGATGTAACTCTGTGAGATGAACAAACAGAACACAGAGCAGTTTCTCAGAAAGCTTCTTTCCAGTTTTCAACGGAAGATATTTCCTTTTTCACCATAGCCCTCTATGGGCTTCCAAATATCCCTTTGCCAATTCCACAAGAACAGCCTTAGCGAAAGGCTTCTTGAAGGGAAAGATGTAACTCTGTGAGATGAATTAACAGAACACAGAGCAGTTTCTCAGAAAACTTCTTTCCAGTTTTGAACGGAAGATTTTTCCTTTTTCACCATAGCCCTCTATGGGCTTCCAAATATCCCTTTGACAAATTCCACCAGAAGAGACTTAGCGAAAGGCTTCTTGAAGGGAAAGATGTAACTCTGTGAGATGAATTAACAGAACACAGAGCAGTTTCTCAGAAAGCTTCTTTCCAGTTTTGAACGGAAGATATTTCCTTTTTCACCATAGCCCTCTATGGGCTTCCAAATATCCCTTTGCCAATTCCACAAGAACAGCCTTAGCGAAAGGCTTCTTGAAGGGAAAGATGTAACTCTGTGAGACGAATTAACAGAACACAGAGCAGTTTCTCAGAAAGCTTCTTTCCAGTTTTGAACGGAAGATTTTTCCTTTTTCACCATAGCCCTCTATGGGCTTCCAAATATCCCTTTGCCAATTCCACAAGAGCAGTCTTAGCGAAAGGCTTCTTGAAGGGAAAGATGTAACTCTGTGAGATGAATTAACAGAACACAGAGCAGTTTCTCAGAAAGCTTCTTTCCAGTTTTGAACGGAAGATATTTCCTTTTTCACCATAGCCCTCTATGGGCTTCCAAATATCCCTTTGCCGATTCCACAAGAACAGCCTTAGCGAAAGGCTTCTTGAAGGGAAAGATGTAACTCTGTGAGATGAATTAACAGAACACAGAGCAGTTTCTCAGAAAGCTTCTTTCCAGTTTTGAAAGGAAGATATTTCCTTTTTCACCATTGCCCTCTATGTTCTTCCAAATATCCCTTTGCCAATTCCACAAGAACAGCCTTAGCGAAAGGCTTCTTGAAGGGAAAGATGTAACTCTGTGAGATGAATTAACAGAACACAGAGCAGTTTCTCAGAAAGCTTCTTTCCAGTTTTGAACGGAAGATATTTCCTTTTTCACCATAGCCCTCTATGGGCTTCCAAATATCCCTTTGCCGATTCCACAAGAACAGTCTTAGCGAAAGGCTTCTTGAAGGGAAAGATGTAACTCTGTGAGATGAATTAACAGAACACAGAGCAGTTTCTCAGAAAGCTTCTTTCCAGTTTTGAACGGAAGATATTTCCTTTTTCACCATAGCCCTCTATAGGCTTCCAAATATCCCTTTGCCGATTCCACAAGAACAGCCTTAGCGAAAGGCTTCTTGAAGGGAAAGATGTAACTCTGTGAGATGAATTAACAGAACACAGAGCAGTTTCTCAGAAAGATTCTTTCCAGTTTTGAACGGAAGATATTTCCTTTTTCACCATAGCCCTCTATGGGCTTCCAAATATCCCTTTGCCAATTCCACAAGAACAGCCTTAGCGAAAGGCTTCTTGAAGGGAAAGATGTAACTCTGTGAGATGAATTAACAGAACACAGAGCAGTTTCTCAGAAAGCTTCTTTCCAGTTTTGAACGGAAGATATTTCCTTTTTCACCATAGCCCTCTATGGGCTTCCAAATATCCCTTTGCCAATTCCACAAGAACAGCCTTAGCGAAAGGCTTCTTGAAGGGAAAGATGAAACTCTCTGAGATGAATTAACAGAACACAGAGCAGTTTCTCAGAAAGCTTCTTTCCAGTTTTGAACGGAAGATATTTCCTTTTTCACCATAGCCCTCTATGGGCTTCCAAATATCCCTTTGCCAATTCCACAAGAACAGCCTTAGCGAAAGGCTTCTTCAAGGGAAAGATGTAACTCTGTGAGATGAATTAACAGAACACAGAGCAGTTTCTCAGAAAGCTTCTTTCCAGTTTTGAACGGAAGATATTTCCTTTTTCACCACAGCCCTCTATGGGCTTCCAAATATCCCTTTGCCAATTCCACAAGAACAGCCTTAGCGAAAGGCTTCTTGAAGGGAAAGATGTAACTCTGTGAGATGAATTAACAGAACACCGAGCAGTTTCTCAGAAAGCTTCTTTCCAGTTTTGAACGGAAGATATTTCCTTTTTCACCATAGCCCTCTATGGGCTTCCAAATATCCCTTTGCCAATTCCACAAGAACAGCCTTAGCGAAAGGCTTCTTGAAGGGAAAGATGAAACTATGTGAGATGAACTAACAGAACACAGAGCAGTTTCTCAGAAAGCTTCTTTCCAGTTTTGAACCGAAGATATTTCCTTTTTCACCATAGCCCTCTATGGGCTTCCAAATATCCCTTTGCCAATTCCACAAGAACAGCCTTAGCGAAAGGCTTCTTGAAGGGAAAGATGTAACTCTGTGAGATGAATTAACAGAACACAGAGCAGTTTCTCAGAAAGCTTCTTTCCAGTTTTGAACGGAAGATATTTCCTTTTTCACCATAGCCCTCTATGGGCTTCCAAATATCCCTTTGCCAATTCCACAAGAACAGCCTTAGCGAAAGGCTTCTTGAAGGGAAAGATGTAACTCTGTGAGATGAACTAACAGAACACAGAGCAGTTTCTCAGAAAGGTTCTTTCCAGTTTTGAACGGAAGATATTTTCTTTTTCACCATAGCCGTCTATGGGCTTCCAAATATCCCTTTGCCAATTCCACAAGAACAGCCTTAGCGAAAGGCTTCTTGAAGGGAAAGATGTAACTCTGTGAGATGAATTAACAGAACACAGAGCAGTTTCTCAGAAAGCTTCTTTCCAGTTTTGAACGGAAGGTATTTCCTTTTTCACCCTAGCCCTCTATGGGTTTCCAAATATCCCTTTGACAAATTCCACCAGAAGAGACTTAGCGAAAGGCTTCTTCAAGGGAAAGATGTAACTCTGTGAGATGAATTAACAGAACACAGAGCAGTTTCTCAGAAAGCTTCTTTCCAGTTTTGAACGGAAGATATTTCCTTTTTCACCATAGCCGTCTATGGGCTTCCAAATATCCCTTTGCCAATTCCACAAGAACAGCCTTATCGAAAGGCTTCTTCAAGGGAAAGATGTAACTCTGTGAGATGAATTAACAGAACACAGAGCAGTTTCTCAAAAGCTTCTTTCCAGTTTTGAACGGAAGGTATTTCCTTTTTCACCATAGCCCTCTATGGGCTTCCAAATATCTCTTTGACAAATTCCACCAGAAGAGACTTAGCGAAAGGCTTCTTGAAGGGAAAGATGTAACTCTGTGAGATGAATTAACAGAACACAGAGCAGTTTCTCAGAAAGCTTCTTTCCAGTTTTGAACGGAAGATATTTCCTTTTTCACCATAGCCCTCTATGGGCTTCCAAATATCCCTTTGCCGATTCCACAAGAACAGACTTAGCGAAAGGCTTCTTGAAGGGAAAGATGTAACTCTGTGAGATGAATTAACAGAACACAGAGCAGTTTCTCAGAAAGCTTCTTTCCAGTTTTGAACGGAAGATATTTCCTTTTTCACCATAGCCCTCTATGGGCTTCCAAATATCCCTTTGCCAATTCCACAAGAACAGCGTTAGCGAAAGGCTTCTTGAAGGGAAAGATGTAACTCTGTGAGATGAACTAACAGAACACAGAGCAGTTTCTCAGAAAGCTTCTTTCCAGTTTTGAACCGAAGATATTTCCTTTTTCACCATAGCCCTCTATGGGCTTCCAAATATCCCTTTGCCAATTCCACAAGAACAGCCTTAGCGAAAGGCTTCTTGAAGGGAAAGATGTAACTCTGTGAGATGAATTAACAGAACACAGAGCAGTTTCTCAGAAAGCTTCTTTCCAGTTTTGAACGGAAGATATTTCCTTTTTCACCATAGCCCTCTATGGGCTTCCAAATATCCCTTTGCCAATTCCACAAGAACAGCCTTAGCGAAAGGCTTCTTGAAGGGAAAGATGTAACTCTGTGAGATGAACTAACAGAACACAGAGCAGTTTCTCAGAAAGGTTCTTTCCAGTTTTGAACGGAAGATATTTTCTTTTTCACCATAGCCGTCTATGGGCTTCCAAATATCCCTTTGACAATTCCACAAGAACAGCCTTAGCGAAAGGCTTCTTCAAGGGAAAGATGTAACTCTGTGAGATGAATTAACAGAACACAGAGCAGTTTCTCAGAAAGCTTCTTTCCAGTTTTGAACGGAAGGTATTTCCTTTTTCACCCTAGCCCTCTATGGGCTTCCAAATATCCCTTTGACAAATTCCACCAGAAGAGACTTAGCGAAAGGCTTCTTGAAGGGAAAGATGTAACTCTGTGAGATGAATTAACAGAACACAGAGCAGTTTCTCAGAAAGCTTGTTTCCAGTTTTGAATGGAAGATATTTCCTTTTTCACCATAGCCGTCTATGGGCTTCCAAATATCCCTTTGCCAATTCCACAAGAACAGCCTTAGCGAAAGGCTTCTTCAAGGGAAAGATGTAACTCTGTGAGATGAATTAACAGAACACAGAGCAGTTTCTCAGAAAGCTTCTTTCCAGTTTTGAACGGAAGGTATTTCCTTTTTCACCATAGCCCTCTATGGGCTTCCAAATATCTCTTTGACAAATTCCACCAGAAGAGACTTAGCGAAAGGCTTCTTGAAGGGAAAGATGTAACTCTGTGAGATGAATTAACAGAACACAGAGCAGTTTCTCAGAAAGCTTCTTTCCAGTTTTGAACGGAAGATAATTCCTTTTTCACCATAGCCCTCTATGGGCTTCCCAATATCCCTTTGCCAATTCCACAAGAACAGCCTTAGCGAAAGGCTTCTTGAAGGGAAACATGTAACTCTGTGAGATGAATTAACAGAACACAGAGCAGTTTCTCAGAAAGCTTCTTTCCAGTTTTGAACGGAAGATATTTCCTTTTTCACCATAGCCCTCTATGGGCTTCCAAATATCCCTTTGCCAATTCCACAAGAACAGCCTTAGCGAAAGGCTTCTTGAAGGGAAAGATGTAACTCTGTGAGATGAACTAACAGAACACAGAGCAGTTTCTCAGAAAGGTTCTTTCCAGTTTTGAACGGAAGATATTTTCTTTTTCACCATAGCCGTCTATGGGCTTCCAAATATCCCTTTGCCAATTCCACAAGAACAGCCTTAGCGAAAGGCTTCTTGAAGGGAAAGATGTAACTCTGTGAGATGAATTAACAGAACACAGAGCAGTTTCTCAGAAAGCTTCTTTCCAGTTTTGAACGGAAGGTATTTCATTTTTCACCCTAGCCCTCTATGGGCTTCCAAATATCCCTTTGACAAATTCCACCAGCAGAGACTTAGCGAAAGGCTTCTTGAAGGGAAAGATGTAACTCTGTGAGATGAATTAACAGAACACAGAGCAGTTTCTCAGAAAGCTTCTTTCCAGTTTTGAACGGAAGATATTTCCTTTTTCACCATAGCCGTCTATGGGCTTCCAAATATCCCTTTGCCTATTCCACAAGAACAGCCTTATCGAAAGGCTTCTTCAAGGGAAAGATGTAACTCTGTGAGATGAATTAACAGAACACAGAGCAGTTTCTCAGAAAGCTTCTTTCCAGTTTTGAACGGAAGGTATTTCCTTTTTCACCATAGCCCTCTATGGGCTTCCAAATATCTCTTTGACAAATTCCACCAGAAGAGACTTAGCGAAAGGCTTCTTGAAGGGAAAGATGTAACTCTGTGAGATGAATTAACAGAACACAGAGCAGTTTCTCAGAAAGCTTCTTTCCAGTTTTGAACGGAAGATATTTCCTTTTTCACCATAGCCCTCTATGGGCTTCCAAATATCCCTTTGCCAATTCCACAAGAACAGCCTTAGCGAAAGGCTTCTTGAAGGGAAACATGTAACTCTGTGAGATGAATTAACAGAACACAGAGCAGTTTCTCAGAAAGCTTCTTTCCAGTTTTGAACGGAAGATATTTCCTTTTTCACCATAGCCCTCTATGGGCTTCCAAATATCCCTTTGCCGATTCCACAAGAACAGTCTTAGCGAAAGGCTTCTTGAAGGGAAAGATGTAACTCTGTGAGATGAATTAACAGAACACAGAGCAATTTCTCAGAAAGCTACTTTCCAGTTTTGAACGGAAGATATTTCCTTTTTCACCATAGCCCTCTATGGGCTTCCAAATATCCCTTTGCCGATTCCACAAGAACAGACTTAGCGAAAGGCTTCTTGAAGGGAAAGATGTAACTCTGTGAGATGAATTAACAGAACACAGAGCAGTTTCTCAGAAAGCTTCTTTCCAGTTTTGAACGGAAGATATTTCCTTTTTCACCATAGCACTCATTGGGCTTCCAAATATCCCTTTGCCAATTCCACAAGAACAGCCTTAGCGAAAGGCTTCTTGAAGGGAAAGATGTAACTCTGTGAGATGAACTAACAGAACACAGAGCAGTTTCTCAGAAAGGTTCTTTCCAGTTTTGAACGGAAGATATTTTCTTTTTCACCATAGCCGTCTATGGGCTTCCAAATATCCCTTTGCCAATTCCACAAGAACAGCCTTAGCGAAAGGCTTATTCAAGGGAAAGATGTAACTCTGTGAGATGAATTAACAGAACACAGAGCAGTTTCTCAGAAAGCTTCTTTCCAGTTTTGAACGGAAGGTATTTCCTTTTTCACCATAGCCCTCTATGGGCTTCCAAATATCCCTTTGACAAATTCCACCAGAAGAGACTTAGCGAAAGGCTTCTTGAAGGGAAAGATGTAACTCTGTGAGATGAATTAACAGAACACAGAGCAGTTTCTCAGAAAGCTTCTTTCCAGTTTTGAACGGAAGATTTTTCCTTTTTCACCATAGCCCTCTATGGGCTTCCAAATATCCCTTTGCCAATTCCACAAGAACAGTCTTAGCGAAAGGCTTCTTGAAGGGAAAGATGTAACTCTGTGAGATGAATTAACAGAACACAGAGCAGTTTCTCAGAAAGCTTCTTTCCAGTTTTGAACGGAAGATATTTCCTTTTTCACCATAGCCCTCTATGGGCTTCCTAATATCCCTTTTCCAATTCCACAAGAACAGCCTTAGCGAAAGGCTTCTTGAAGGGAAAGATTTAACTCTGTGAGATGAATTAACAGAACACAGAACAGTTTCTCAGAACGCTTCTTTCCAGTTTTGAACGGAAGATATTTCCTTTTTCACCATAGCCCTCTATAGGCTTCCAAATATCCCTTTGCCAATTCCACAAGAACAGCCTTAGCGAAAGGCTTCTTGAAGGGAAAGATGTAACTCTGTGAGATGAATTAACAGAACACAGAGCAGTTTCTCAGAAAGCTTCTTTCCAGTTTTGAACGGAAGATATTTCCTTTTTCACCATTGCCCTCTATGGGCTTCCAAGTATCCCTTTGCCAATTCCACAAGAACAGCCTTAGCGAAAGGCTTCTTGAAGGGAAAGATGTAACTCTGTGAGATGAATTAACAGAACACAGAGCAGTTTCTCAGAAAGCTTCTTTCCAGTTTTGAACGGAAGATATTTCCTTTTTCACCATAGCCCTCTATGGGCTTCCAAATATCCCTTTGCCAATTCCACAAGAACAGCCTTAGCGAAAGGCTTCTTGAAGGGAAAGATGTAACTCTGTGAGATGAATTAACAGAACACAGAGCAGTTTCTCAGAAAGCTTCTTTCCAGTTTTGAACGGAAGATTTTTCCTTTTTCACCATAGCCCTCTATGGGCTTCCAAATATCCCTTTGCCAATTCCACAAGAACAGTCTTAGCGAAAGGCTTCTTGAAGGGAAAGATGTAACTCTGTGAGATGAATTAACAGAACACAGAGCAGTTTCTCAGAAAGCTTCTTTCCAGTTTTGAACGGAAGATATTTCCTTTTTCACCATAGCCCTCTATGGGCTTCCTAATATCCCTTTTCCAATTCCACAAGAACAGCCTTAGCGAAAGGCTTCTTGAAAGGAAAGATGTAACTCTGTGAGATGAATTAACAGAACACAGAACAGTTTCTCAGAAAGCTTCTTTCCAGTTTTGAACGGAAGATATTTTCTTTTTCACCATAGCCCTCTATAGGCTTCCAAATATCCCTTTGCCAATTCCACAAGAACAGCCTTAGCGAAAGGCTTCTTGAAGGGAAAGATGTAACTCTGTGAGATGAATTAACAGAACACAGAGCAGTTTCTCAGAAAGCTTCTTTCCAGTTTTGAAAGGAAGATATTTCCTTTTTCACCATTGCCCTCTATGTTCTTCCAAATATCCCTTTGCCAATTCCACAAGAACAGCCTTAGCGAAAGGCTTCTTGAAGGGAAAGATGTAACTCTGTGAGATGAATTAACAGAACACAGAGCAGTTTCTCAGAAAGCTTCTTTCCAGTTTTGAACGGAAGATATTTCCTTTTTCACCATAGCCCTCTATGGGCTTCCAAATATCCCTTTGCCGATTCCACAAGAACAGTCTTAGCGAAAGGCTTCTTGAAGGGAAAGATGTAACTCTGTGAGATGAATTAACAGAACACAGAGCAATTTCTCAGAAAGTTTCTTTCCAGTTTTGAACGGAAGATATTTCCTTTTTCACCATAGCCCTCTATAGGCTTCCAAATATCCCTTTGCCGATTCCACAAGAACAGCCTTAGCGAAAGGCTTCTTGAAGGGAAAGATGTAACTCTGTGAGATGAATTAACAGAACACAGAGCAGTTTCTCAGAAAGCTTCTTTCCAGTTTTGAACGGAAGATATTTCCTTTTTCACCATAGCCCTCTATGGGCTTCCAAATATCCCTTTGCCAATTCCACAAGAACAGCCTTAGCGAAAGGCTTCTTGAAGGGAAAGATGTAACTCTGTGAGATGAATTAACAGAACACAGAGCAGTTTCTCAGAAAGCTTCTTTCCAGTTTTGAACGGAAGATATTTAGGGAAAGATGAAACTCTGTGAGATGAATTAACAGAACACAGAGCAGTTTCTCAGAAAGCTTCTTTCCAGTTTTGAACGGAAGATATTTCCTTTTTCACCATAGCCCTCTATGGGCTTCTAAATATCCCTTTGCCAATTCCACAAGAACAGCCTTAGCGAAAGGCTTCTTCAAGGGAAAGATGTAACTCTGTGAGATGAATTAACAGAACACAGAGCAGTTTCTCAGAAAGCTTCTTTCCAGTTTTGAACGGAAGATATTTCCTTTTTCACCACAGCCCTCTATGGGCTTCCAAATATCCCTTTGCCAATTCCACAAGAACAGCCTTAGCGAAAGGCTTCTTGAAGGGAAAGATGTAACTCTGTGAGATGAATTTACAGAACACCGAGCAGTTTCTCAGAAAGCTTCTTTCCAGTTTTGAACGGAAGATATTTCCTTTTTCAACATAGCCCTCTATGTGCTTCCAAATATCCCTTTTCCAATTCCACAAGAACAGCCTTAGCGAAAGGCTTCTTGAAGGGAAAGATGTAACTCTGTGAGATGAACAAACAGAACACAGAGCAGTTTCTCAGAAAGCTTCTTTCCAGTTTTCAACGGAAGATATTTCCTTTTTCACCATAGCCCTCTATGGGCTTCCAAATATCCCTTTGCCAATTCCACAAGAACAGCCTTAGCGAAAGGCTTCTTTAAGGGAAAGATGTAACTCTGTGAGATGAATTAACAGAACACAGAGCAGTTTCTCAGAAAACTTCTTTCCAGTTTTGAACGGAAGATTTTTCCTTTTTCACCATAGCCCTCTATGGGCTTCCAAATATCCCTTTGACAAATTCCACCAGAAGAGACTTAGCGAAAGGCTTCTTGAAGGGAAAGATGTAACTCTGTGAGATGAATTAACAGAACACAGAGCAGTTTCTCAGAAAGCTTCTTTCCAGTTTTGAACGGAAGATATTTCCTTTTTCACCATAGCCCTCTATGGGCTTCCAAATATCCCTTTGCCAATTCCACAAGAACAGCCTTAGCGAAAGGCTTCTTGAAGGGAAAGATGTAACTCTGTGAGACGAATTAACAGAACACAGAGCAGTTTCTCAGAAAGCTTCTTTCCAGTTTTGAACGGAAGATTTTTCCTTTTTCACCATAGCCCTCTATGGGCTTCCAAATATCCCTTTGCCAATTCCACAAGAACAGTCTTAGCGAAAGGCTTCTTGAAGGGAAAGATGTAACTCTGTGAGATGAATTAACAGAACACAGAGCAGTTTCTCAGAAAGCTTCTTTCCAGTTTTGAACGGAAGATATTTCCTTTTTCACCATAGCCCTCTATGGGCTTCCAAATATCCCTTTGCCGATTCCACAAGAACAGCCTTAGCGAAAGGCTTCTTGAAGGGAAAGATGTAACTCTGTGAGATGAATTAACAGAACACAGAGCAGTTTCTCAGAAAGCTTCTTTCCAGTTTTGAAAGGAAGATATTTCCTTTTTCACCATTGCCCTCTATGTTCTTCCAAATATCCCTTTGCCAATTCCACAAGAACAGCCTTAGCGAAAGGCTTCTTGAAGGGAAAGATGTAACTCTGTGAGATGAATTAACAGAACACAGAGCAGTTTCTCAGAAAGCTTCTTTCCAGTTTTGAACGGAAGATATTTCCTTTTTCACCATAGCCCTCTATGGGCTTCCAAATATCCCTTTGCCGATTAAACAAGAACAGTCTTAGCGAAAGGCTTCTTGAAGGGAAAGATGTAACTCTGTGAGATGAATTAACAGAACACAGAGCAGTTTCTCAGAAAGCTTCTTTCCAGTTTTGAACGGAAGATATTTCCTTTTTCACCATAGCCCTCTATAGGCTTCCAAATATCCCTTTGCCGATTCCACAAGAACAGCCTTAGCGAAAGGCTTCTTGAAGGGAAAGATGTAACTCTGTGAGATGAATTAACAGAACACAGAGCAGTTTCTCAGAAAGATTCTTTCCAGTTTTGAACGGAAGATATTTCCTTTTTCACCATAGCCCTCTATGGGCTTCCAAATATCCCTTTGCCAATTCCACACGAACAGCCTTAGCGAAAGGCTTCTTGAAGGGAAAGATGTAACTCTGTGAGATGAATTAACAGAACACAGAGCAGTTTCTCAGAAAGCTTCTTTCCAGTTTTGAACGGAAGATATTTCCTTTTTCACCATAGCCCTCTATGGGCTTCCAAATATCCCTTTGCCAATTCCACAAGAACAGCCTTAGCGAAAGGCTTCTTGAAGGGAAAGATGAAACTCTGTGAGATGAATTAACAGAACACAGAGCAGTTTCTCAGAAAGCTTCTTTCCAGTTTTGAACGGAAGATATTTCCTTTTTCACCATAGCCCTCTATGGGCTTCCAAATATCCCTTTGCCAATTCCACAAGAACAGCCTTAGCGAAAGGCTTCTTCAAGTGAAAGATGTAACTCTGTGAGATGAATTAACAGAACACAGAGCAGTTTCTCAGAAAGCTTCTTTCCAGTTTTGAACGGAAGATATTTCCTTTTTCACCACAGCCCTCTATGGGCTTCCAAATATCCCTTTGCCAATTCCACAAGAACAGCCTTAGCGAAAGGCTTCTTGAAGGGAAAGATGTAACTCTGTGAGATGAATTAACAGAACACCGAGCAGTTTCTCAGAAAGCTTCTTTCCAGTTTTGAACGGAAGATATTTCCTTTTTCACCATAGCCCTCTATGGGCTTCCAAATATCCCTTTGCCAATTCCACAAGAACAGCCTTAGCGAAAGGCTTCTTGAAGGGAAAGATGTAACTCTGTGAGATGAACTAACAGAACACAGAGCAGTTTCTCAGAAAGCTTCTTTCCAGTTTTGAACCGAAGATATTTCCTTTTTCACCATAGCCCTCTAAGGGCTTCCAAATATCCCTTTGCCAATTCCACAAGAACAGCCTTAGCGAAAGGCTTCTTGAAGGGAAAGATGTAACTCTGTGAGATGAATTAACAGAACACAGAGCAGTTTCTCAGAAAGCTTCTTTCCAGTTTTGAACGGAAGATATTTCCTTTTTCACCATAGCCCTCTATGGGCTTCCAAATATCCCTTTGCCAATTCCACAAGAACAGCCGTAGCGAAAGGCTTCTTGAAGGGAAAGATGGAACTCTGTGAGATGAACTAACAGAACACAGAGCAGTTTCTCAGAAAGGTTCTTTCCAGTTTTGAACGGAAGATATTTTCTTTTTCACCATAGCCGTCTATGGGCTTCCAAATATCCCTTTGCCAATTCCACAAGAACAGCCTTAGCGAAAGGCTTCTTCAAGTGAAAGATGTAACTCTGTGAGATGAATTAACAGAACACAGAGCAGTTTCTCAGAAAGCTTCTTTCCAGTTTTGAACGGAAGGTATTTCCTTTTTCACCCTAGCCCTCTATGGGCTTCCAAATATCCCTTTGACAAATTCCACCAGAAGAGACTTAGCGAAAGGCTTCTTGAAGGGAAAGATGTAACTCTGTGAGATGAATTAACAGAACACAGAGCAGTTTCTCAGAAAGCTTCTTTCCAGTTTTGAACGGAAGATATTTCCTTTTTCACCATAGCCGTCTATGGGCTTCCAAATATCCCTTTGCCAATTCCACAAGAACAGCCTTATCGAAAGGCTTCTTCAAGGGAAAGATGTAACTCTGTGAGATGAATTAACAGAACACAGAGCAGTTTCTCAGAAAGCTTCTTTCCAGTTTTGAACGGAAGATATTTCCTTTTTCACCATAGCCCTCTATGGGCTTCCAAATATCTCTTTGACAAATTCCACCAGAAGAGACTTAGCGAAAGGCTTCTTGAAGGGAAAGATGTAACTCTGTGAGATGAATTAACAGAACACAGAGCAGTTTCTCAGAAAGCTTCTTTCCAGTTTTGAACGGAAGATATTTCCTTTTTCACCATAGCCCTCTATGGGCTTCCAAATATCCCTTTGCCAATTCCACAAGAACAGCCTTAGCGAAAGGCTTCTTGAAGGGAAACATGTAACTCTGTGAGATGAATTAACAGAACACAGAGCAGTTTCTCAGAAAGCTTCTTTCCAGTTTTGAACGGAAGATATTTCCTTTTTCACCATAGCCCTCTATGGGCTTCCAAATATCCCTTTGCCGATTCCACAAGAACAGTCTTAGCGAAAGGCTTCTTGAAGGGAAAGATGTAACTCTGTGAGATGAATTAACAGAACACAGAGCAATTTCTCAGAAAGCTTCTTTCCAGTTTTGAACGGAAGATATTTCCTTTTTCACCATAGCCCTCTATGGGCTTCCAAATATCCCTTTGCCGATTCCACAAGAACAGACTTAGCGAAAGGCTTCTTGAAGGGAAAGATGTAACTCTGTGAGATGAATTAACAGAACACAGAGCAGTTTCTCAGAAAGCCTCTCCAGTTTTGAACGGAAGATATTTCCTTTTTCACCATAGCCCTCTATGGGCTTCCAAATATCCCTTTGCCAATTCCACAAGAACAGCCTTAGCGAAAGGCTTCTTGAAGGGAAAGATGTAACTCTGTGAGATGAACTAACAGAACACAGAGCAGTTTCTCAGAAAGGTTCTTTCCAGTTTTGAACGGAAGATATTTTCTTTTTCACCATAGCCGTCTATGGGCTTCCAAATATCCCTTTGCCAATTCCACAAGAACAGCCTTAGCGAAAGGCTTATTCAAGGGAAAGATGTAACTCTGTGAGATGAATTAACAGAACACAGAGCAGTTTCTCAGAAAGCTTCTTTCCAGTTTTGAACGGAAGGTATTTCCTTTTTCACCATAGCCCTCTATGGGCTTCCAAATATCCCTTTGACAAATTCCACCAGAAGAGACTTAGCGAAAGGCTTCTTGAAGGGAAAGATGTAACTCTGTGAGATGAATTAACAGAACACAGATCAGTTTCTCAGAAAGCTTCTTTCCAGTTTTGAACGGAAGATATTTCCTTTTTCACCATAGCCCTCTATGGGCTTCCAAATATCCCTTTGCCAATTCCACAAGAACAGTCTTAGCGAAAGGCTTCTTGAAGGGAAAGATGTAACTCTGTGAGATGAATTAACAGAACACAGAGCAGTTTCTCAGAAAGCTTCTTTCCAGTTTTGAACGGAAGATATTTCCTTTTTCACCATAGCCCTCTATGGGCTTCCTAATATCCCTTTTCCAATTCCACAAGAACAGCCTTAGCGAAAGGCTTCTTGAAGGGAAAGATTTAACTCTGTGAGATGAATTAACAGAACACAGAACAGTTTCTCAGAAAGCTTCTTTCCAGTTTTGAACGGAAGATATTTCCTTTTTCACCATAGCCCTCTATAGGCTTCCAAATATCCCTTTGCCAATTCCACAAGAACAGCCTTAGCGAAAGGCTTCTTGAAGGGAAAGATGTAACTCTGTGAGATGAATTAACAGAACACAGAGCAGTTTCTCAGAAAGCTTCTTTCCAGTTTTGAACGGAAGATATTTCCTTTTTCACCATTGCCCTCTATGGGCCTCCAAATATCCCTTTGCCAATTCCACAAGAACAGCCTTAGCGAAAGGCTTCTTGAAGGGAAAGATGTAACTCTGTGAGATGAATTAACAGAACACAGAGCAGTTTCTCAGAAAGCTTCTTTCCAGTTTTGAACGGAAGATATTTCCTTTTTCACAATAGCCCTCTATGGGCTTCCAAATATCCCTTTGCCAATTCCACAAGAACAGCCTTAGCGAAAGGCTTCTTGAAGGGAAAGATGTAACTCTGTGAGATGAATTAACAGAACACAGAGCAGTTTCTCAGAAAGCTTCTTTCCAGTTTTGAACGGAAGATTTTTCCTTTTTCACCATAGCCCTCTATGGGCTTCCAAATATCCCTTTGCCAATTCCACAAGAACAGTCTTAGCGAAAGGCTTCTTGAAGGGAAAGATGTAACTCTGTGAGATGAATTAACAGAACACAGAGCAGTTTCTCAGAAAGCTTCTTTCCAGTTTTGAACGGAAGATATTTCCTTTTTCACCATAGCCCTCTATGGGCTTCCTAATATCCCTTTTCCAATTCCACAAGAACAGCCTTAGCGAAAGGCTTCTTGAAAGGAAAGATGTAACTCTGTGAGATGAACAAACAGAACACAGAGCAGTTTCTCAGAAAGCTTCTTTCCAGTTTTCAACGGAAGATATTTCCTTTTTCACCATAGCCCTCTATGGGCTTCCAAATATCCCTTTGCCAATTCCACAAGAACAGCCTTAGCGAAAGGCTTCTTGAAGGGAAAGATGTAACTCTGTGAGATGAATTAACAGAACACAGAGCAGTTTCTCAGAAACCTTCTTTCCAGTTTTGAACGGAAGATTTTTCCTTTTTCACCATAGCCCTCTATGGGCTTCCACATATCCCTTTGACAAATTCCACCAGAAGAGACTTAGCGAAAGGCTTCTTGAAGGGAAAGATGTAACTCTGTGAGATGAATTAACAGAACACAGAGCAGTTTCTCAGAAAGCTTCTTTCCAGTTTTGAACGGAAGATATTTCCTTTTTCACCATAGCCCTCTATGGGCTTCCAAATATCCCTTTGCCAATTCCACAAGAACAGCCTTAGCGAAAGGCTTCTTGAAGGGAAAGATGTAACTCTGTGAGATGAATTAACAGAACACAGAGCAGTTTCTCAGAAAGCTTCTTTCCAGTTTTGAACGGAAGATTTTTCCTTTTTCACCATAGCCCTCTATGGGCTTCCAAATATCCCTTTGCCAATTCCACAAGAACAGTCTTAGCGAAAGGCTTCTTGAAGGGAAAGATGTAACTCTGTGAGATGAATTAACAGAACACAGAGCAGTTTCTCAGAAAGCTTCTTTCCAGTTTTGAACGGAAGATATTTCCTTTTTCACCATAGCCCTCTATGGGCTTCCAAATATCCCTTTGCCGATTCCACAAGAACAGCCTTAGCGAAAGGCTTCTTGAAGGGAAAGATGTAACTCTGTGAGATGAATTAACAGAACACAGAGCAGTTTCTCAGAAAGCTTCTTTCCAGTTTTGAAAGGAAGATATTTCCTTTTTCACCATTGCCCTCTATGTTCTTCCAAATATCCCTTTGCCAATTCCACAAGAACAGCCTTAGCGAAAGGCTTCTTGAAGGGAAAGATGTAACTCTGTGAGATGAATTAACAGAACACAGAGCAGTTTCTCAGAAAGCTTCTTTCCAGTTTTGAACGGAAGATATTTCCTTTTTCACCATAGCCCTCTATGGGCTTCCAAATATCCCTTTGCCGATTCCACAAGAACAGTCTTAGCGAAAGGCTTCTTGAAGGGAAAGATGTAACTCTGTGAGATGAATTAACAGAACACAGAGCAATTTCTCAGAAAGCTTCTTTCCAGTTTTGAACGGAAGATATTTCCTTTTTCACCATAGCCCTCTATAGGCTTCCAAATATCCCTTTGCCGATTCCACAAGAACAGCCTTAGCGAAAGGCTTCTTGAAGGGAAAGATGTAACTCTGTGAGATGAATTAACAGAACACAGAGCAGTTTCTCAGAAAGCTTCTTTCCAGTTTTGAACGGAAGATATTTCCTTTTTCACCATAGCCCTCTATGGGCTTCCAAATATCCCTTTGCCAATTCCACAAGAACAGCCTTAGCGAAAGGCTTCTTGAAGGGAAAGATGTAACTCTGTGAGATGAATTAACAGAACACAGAGCAGTTTCTCAGAAAGGTTCTTTCCAGTTTTGAACGGAAGATATTTCCTTTTTCACCATAGCCCTCTATGGGCTTCCAAATATCCCTTTGCCAATTCCACAAGAACAGCCTTAGCGAAAGGCTTCTTGAAGGGAAAGATGAAACTCTGTGAGATGAATTAACAGAACACAGAGCAGTTTCTCAGAAAGCTTCTTTCCAGTTTTGAACGGAAGATATTTCCTTTTTCACCATAGCCCTCTATGGGCTTCCAAATATCCCTTTGCCAATTCCACAAGAACAGCCTTAGCGAAAGGCTTCTTCAAGGGAAAGATGTAACTCTGTGAGATGAATTAACAGAACACAGAGCAGTTTCTCAGAAAGCTTCTTTCCAGTTTTGAACGGAAGATATTTCCTTTTTCACCACAGCCCTCTATGGGCTTCCAAATATCCCTTTGCCAATTCCACAAGAAGAGCCTTAGCGAAAGGCTTCTTGAAGGGAAAGATGTAACTCTGTGAGATGAATTAACAGAACACCGAGCAGTTTCTCAGAAAGCTTCTTTCCAGTTTTGAACGGAAGATATTTCCTTTTTCACCATAGCCCTCTATGGGCTTCCAAATATCCCTTTGCCAATTCCACAAGAACAGCCTTAGCGAAAGGCTTCTTGAAGGGAAAGATGTAACTCTGTGAGATGAATTAACAGAACACAGAGCAGTTTCTCAGAAAGCTTCTTTCCAGTTTTGAACGGAAGATTTTTCCTTTTTCACCATAGCCCTCTATGGGCTTCCAAATATCCCTTTGCCAATTCCACAAGAACAGTCTTAGCGAAAGGCTTCTTGAAGGGAAAGATGTAACTCTGTGAGATGAATTAACAGAACACAGAGCAGTTTCTCAGAAAGCTTCTTTCCAGTTTTGAACGGAAGATATTTCCTTTTTCACCATAGCCCTCTATGGGCTTCCTAGTATCCCTTTTCCAATTCCACAAGAACAGCCTTAGCGAAAGGCTTCTTGAAAGGAAAGATGTAACTCTGTGAGATGAATTAACAGAACACAGAACAGTTTCTCAGAAAGCTTCTTTCCAGTTTTGAACGGAAGATATTTTCTTTTTCACCATAGCCCTCTATAGGCTTCCAAATATCCCTTTGCCAATTCCACAAGAACAGCCTTAGCGAAAGGCTTCTTGAAGGGAAAGGTGTAACTCTGTGAGATGAATTAACAGAACACAGAGCAGTTTCTCAGAAAGCTTCTTTCCAGTTTTGAAAGGAAGATATTTCCTTTTTCACCATTGCCCTCTATGTTCTTCCAAATATCCCTTTGCCAATTCCACAAGAACAGCCTTAGCGAAAGGCTTCTTGAAGGGAAAGATGTAACTCTGTGAGATGAATTAACAGAACACAGAGCAGTTTCTCAGAAAGCTTCTTTCCAGTTTTGAACGGAAGATATTTCCTTTTTCACCATAGCCCTCTATGGGCTTCCAAATATCCCTTTGCCGATTCCACAAGAACAGTCTTAGCGAAAGGCTTCTTGAAGGGAAAGATGTAACTCTGTGAGATGAATTAACAGAACACAGAGCAATTTCTCAGAAAGTTTCTTTCCAGTTTTGAACGGAAGATATTTCCTTTTTCACCATAGCCCTCTATAGGCTTCCAAATATCCCTTTGCCGATTCCACAAGAACAGCCTTAGCGAAAGGCTTCTTGAAGGGAAAGATGTAACTCTGTGATATGAATTAACAGAACACAGAGCAGTTTCTCAGAAAGCTTCTTTCCAGTTTTGAACGGAAGATATTTCCTTTTTCACCATAGCCCTCTATGGGCTTCCAAATATCCCTTTGCCAATTCCACAAGAACAGCCTTAGCGAAAGGCTTCTTGAAGGGAAAGATGTAACTCTGTGAGATGAATTAACAGAACACAGAGCAGTTTCTCAGAAAGCTTCTTTCCAGTTTTGAACGGAAGATATTTAGGGAAAGATGAAACTCTGTGAGATGAATTAACAGAACACAGAGCAGTTTCTCAGAAAGCTTCTTTCCAGTTTTGAACGGAAGATATTTCCTTTTTCACCATAGCCCTCTATGGGCTTCTAAATATCCCTTTGCCAATTCCACAAGAACAGCCTTAGCGAAAGGCTTCTTCAAGGGAAAGATGTAACTCTGTGAGATGAATTAACAGAACACAGAGCAGTTTCTCAGAAAGCTTCTTTCCAGTTTTGAACGGAAGATATTTCCTTTTTCACCACAGCCCTCTATGGGCTTCCAAATATCCCTTTGCCAATTCCACAAGAACAGCCTTAGCGAAAGGCTTCTTGAAGGGAAAGATGTAACTCTGTGAGATGAATTTACAGAACACCGAGCAGTTTCTCAGAAAGCTTCTTTCCAGTTTTGAACGGAAGATATTTCCTTTTTCAACATAGCCCTCTATGGGCTTCCAAATATCCCTTTTCCAATTCCACAAGAACAGCCTTAGCGAAAGGCTTCTTGAAGGGAAAGATGTAACTCTGTGAGATGAACAAACAGAACACAGAGCAGTTTCTCAGAAAGCTTCTTTCCAGTTTTCAACGGAAGATATTTCCTTTTTCACCATAGCCCTCTATGGGCTTCCAAATATCCCTTTGCCAATTCCACAAGAACAGCCTTAGCGAAAGGCTTCTTGAAGGGAAAGATGTAACTCTGTGAGATGAATTAACAGAACACAGAGCAGTTTCTCAGAAAACTTCTTTCCAGTTTTGAACGGAAGATTTTTCCTTTTTCACCATAGCCCTCTATGGGCTTCCAAATATCCCTTTGACAAATTCCACCAGAAGAGACTTAGCGAAAGGCTTCTTGAAGGGAAAGATGTAACTCTGTGAGATGAATTAACAGAACACAGAGCAGTTTCTCAGAAAGCTTCTTTCCAGTTTTGAACGGAAGATATTTCCTTTTTCACCATAGCCCTCTATGGGCTTCCAAATATCCCTTTGCCAATTCCACAAGAACAGCCTTAGCGAAAGGCTTCTTGAAGGGAAAGATGTAACTCTGTGAGACGAATTAACAGAACACAGAGCAGTTTCTCAGAAAGCTTCTTTCCAGTTTTGAACGGAAGATTTTTCCTTTTTCACCATAGCCCTCTATGGGCTTCCAAATATCCCTTTGCCAATTCCACAAGAACAGTCTTAGCGAAAGGCTTCTTGAAGGGAAAGATGTAACTCTGTGAGATGAATTAACAGAACACAGAGCAGTTTCTCAGAAAGCTTCTTTCCAGTTTTGAACGGAAGATATTTCCTTTTTCACCATAGCCCTCTATGGGCTTCCAAATATCCCTTTGCCGATTCCACAAGAACAGCCTTAGCGAAAGGCTTCTTGAAGGGAAAGATGTAACTCTGTGAGATGAAATAACAGAACACAGAGCAGTTTCTCAGAAAGCTTCTTTCCAGTTTTGAAAGGAAGATATTTCCTTTTTCACCATTGCCCTCTATGTTCTTCCAAATATCCCTTTGCCAATTCCACAAGAACAGCCTTAGCGAAAGGCTTCTTGAAGGGAAAGATGTAACTCTGTGAGATGAATTAACAGAACACAGAGCAGTTTCTCAGAAAGCTTCTTTCCAGTTTTGAACGGAAGATATTTCCTTTTTCACCATAGCCCTCTATGGGCTTCC
Source organism: Chlorocebus sabaeus (assembly GCF_047675955.1). Classification (NCBI taxonomy): domain Eukaryota; kingdom Metazoa; phylum Chordata; class Mammalia; order Primates; family Cercopithecidae; genus Chlorocebus; species Chlorocebus sabaeus. The sequence goes on along the minus strand of NW_027327659.1, from coordinate 438,070 downwards.
AAATATCCCTTTGCCGATTAAACAAGAACAGTCTTAGCGAAAGGCTTCTTGAAGGGAAAGATGTAACTCTGTGAGATGAATTAACAGAACACAGAGCAGTTTCTCAGAAAGCTTCTTTCCAGTTTTGAACGGAAGATATTTCCTTTTTCACCATAGCCCTCTATAGGCTTCCAAATATCCCTTTGCCGATTCCACAAGAACAGCCTTAGCGAAAGGCTTCTTGAAGGGAAAGATGTAACTCTGTGAGATGAATTAACAGAACACAGAGCAGTTTCTCAGAAAGATTCTTTCCAGTTTTGAACGGAAGATATTTCCTTTTTCACCATAGCCCTCTATGGGCTTCCAAATATCCCTTTGCCAATTCCACAAGAACAGCCTTAGCGAAAGGCTTCTTGAAGGGAAAGATGTAACTCTGTGAGATGAATTAACAGAACACAGAGCAGTTTCTCAGAAAGCTTCTTTCCAGTTTTGAACGGAAGATATTTCCTTTTTCACCATAGCCCTCTATGGGCTTCCAAATATCCCTTTGCCAATTCCACAAGAACAGCCTTAGCGAAAGGCTTCTTGAAGGGAAAGATGAAACTCTGTGAGATGAATTAACAGAACACAGAGCAGTTTCTCAGAAAGCTTCTTTCCAGTTTTGAACGGAAGATATTTCCTTTTTCACCATAGCCCTCTATGGGCTTCCAAATATCCCTTTGCCAATTCCACAAGAACAGCCTTAGCGAAAGGCTTCTTCAAGGGAAAGATGTAACTCTGTGAGATGAATTAACAGAACACAGAGCAGTTTCTCAGAAAGCTTCTTTCCAGTTTTGAACGGAAGATATTTCCTTTTTCACCACAGCCCTCTATGGGCTTCCAAATATCCCTTTGCCAATTCCACAAGAACAGCCTTAGCGAAAGGCTTCTTGAAGGGAAAGATGTAACTCTGTGAGATGAATTAACAGAACACCGAGCAGTTTCTCAGAAAGCTTCTTTCCAGTTTTGAACGGAAGATATTTCCTTTTTCACCATAGCCCTCTATGGGCTTCCAAATATCCCTTTGCCAATTCCACAAGAACAGCCTTAGCGAAAGGCTTCTTGAAGGGAAAGATGTAACTCTGTGAGATGAACTAACAGAACACAGAGCAGTTTCTCAGAAAGCTTCTTTCCAGTTTTGAACCGAAGATATTTCCTTTTTCACCATAGCCCACTAAGGGCTTCCAAATATCCCTTTGCCAATTCCACAAGAACAGCCTTAGCGAAAGGCTTCTTGAAGGGAAAGATGTAACTCTGTGAGATGAATTAACAGAACACAGAGCAGTTTCTCAGAAAGCTTCTTTCCAGTTTTGAACGGAAGATATTTCCTTTTTCACCATAGCCCTCTATGGGCTTCCAAATATCCCTTTGCCAATTCCACAAGAACAGCCTTAGCGAAAGGCTTCTTGAAGGGAAAGATGGAACTCTGTGAGATGAACTAACAGAACACAGAGCAGTTTCTCAGAAAGGTTCTTTCCAGTTTTGAACGGAAGATATTTTCTTTTTCACCATAGCCGTCTATGGGCTTCCAAATATCCCTTTGCCAATTCCACAAGAACAGCCTTAGCGAAAGGCTTCTTCAAGTGAAAGATGTAACTCTGTGAGATGAATTAACAGAACACAGAGCAGTTTCTCAGAAAGCTTCTTTCCAGTTTTGAACGGAAGGTATTTCCTTTTTCACCCTAGCCCTCTATGGGCTTCCAAATATCCCTTTGACAAATTCCACCAGAAGAGACTTAGCGAAAGGCTTCTTGAAGGGAAAGATGTAACTCTGTGAGATGAATTAACAGAACACAGAGCAGTTTCTCAGAAAGCTTCTTTCCAGTTTTGAACGGAAGATATTTCCTTTTTCACCATAGCCGTCTATGGGCTTCCAAATATCCCTTTGCCAATTCCACAAGAACAGCCTTATCGAAAGGCTTCTTCAAGGGAAAGATGTAACTCTGTGAGATGAATTAACAGAACACAGAGCAGTTTCTCAGAAAGCTTCTTTCCAGTTTTGAACGGAAGATATTTCCTTTTTCACCATAGCCCTCTATGGGCTTCCAAATATCTCTTTGACAAATTCCACCAGAAGAGACTTAGCGAAAGGCTTCTTGAAGGGAAAGATGTAACTCTGTGAGATGAATTAACAGAACACAGAGCAGTTTCTCAGAAAGCTTCTTTCCAGTTTTGAACGGAAGATATTTCCTTTTTCACCATAGCCCTCTATGGGCTTCCAAATATCCCTTTGCCAATTCCACAAGAACAGCCTTAGCGAAAGGCTTCTTGAAGGGAAACATGTAACTCTGTGAGATGAATTAACAGAACACAGAGCAGTTTCTCAGAAAGCTTCTTTCCAGTTTTGAACGGAAGATATTTCCTTTTTCACCATAGCCCTCTATGGGCTTCCAAATATCCCTTTGCCGATTCCACAAGAACAGTCTTAGCGAAAGGCTTCTTGAAGGGAAAGATGTAACTCTGTGAGATGAATTAACAGAACACAGAGCAATTTCTCAGAAAGCTTCTTTCCAGTTTTGAACGGAAGATATTTCCTTTTTCACCATAGCCCTCTATGGGCTTCCAAATATCCCTTTGCCGATTCCACAAGAACAGACTTAGCGAAAGGCTTCTTGAAGGGAAAGATGTAACTCTGTGAGATGAATTAACAGAACACAGAGCAGTTTCTCAGAAAGCCTCTCCAGTTTTGAACGGAAGATATTTCCTTTTTCACCATAGCCCTCTATGGGCTTCCAAATATCCCTTTGCCAATTCCACAAGAACAGCCTTAGCGAAAGGCTTCTTGAAGGGAAAGATGTAACTCTGTGAGATGAACTAACAGAACACAGAGCAGTTTCTCAGAAAGGTTCTTTCCAGTTTTGAACGGAAGATATTTTCTTTTTCACCATAGCCGTCTATGGGCTTCCAAATATCCCTTTGCCAATTCCACAAGAACAGCCTTAGCGAAAGGCTTATTCAAGGGAAAGATGTAACTCTGTGAGATGAATTAACAGAACACAGAGCAGTTTCTCAGAAAGCTTCTTTCCAGTTTTGAACGGAAGGTATTTCCTTTTTCACCATAGCCCTCTATGGGCTTCCAAATATCCCTTTGACAAATTCCACCAGAAGAGACTTAGCGAAAGGCTTCTTGAAGGGAAAGATGTAACTCTGTGAGATGAATTAACAGAACACAGATCAGTTTCTCAGAAAGCTTCTTTCCAGTTTTGAACGGAAGATATTTCCTTTTTCACCATAGCCCTCTATGGGCTTCCAAATATCCCTTTGCCAATTCCACAAGAACAGTCTTAGCGAAAGGCTTCTTGAAGGGAAAGATGTAACTCTGTGAGATGAATTAACAGAACACAGAGCAGTTTCTCAGAAAGCTTCTTTCCAGTTTTGAACGGAAGATATTTCCTTTTTCACCATAGCCCTCTATGGGCTTCCTAATATCCCTTTTCCAATTCCACAAGAACAGCCTTAGCGAAAGGCTTCTTGAAGGGAAAGATTTAACTCTGTGAGATGAATTAACAGAACACAGAACAGTTTCTCAGAAAGCTTCTTTCCAGTTTTGAACGGAAGATATTTCCTTTTTCACCATAGCCCTCTATAGGCTTCCAAATATCCCTTTGCCAATTCCACAAGAACAGCCTTAGCGAAAGGCTTCTTGAAGGGAAAGATGTAACTCTGTGAGATGAATTAACAGAACACAGAGCAGTTTCTCAGAAAGCTTCTTTCCAGTTTTGAACGGAAGATATTTCCTTTTTCACCATTGCCCTCTATGGGCCTCCAAATATCCCTTTGCCAATTCCACAAGAACAGCCTTAGCGAAAGGCTTCTTGAAGGGAAAGATGTAACTCTGTGAGATGAATTAACAGAACACAGAGCAGTTTCTCAGAAAGCTTCTTTCCAGTTTTGAACGGAAGATATTTCCTTTTTCACAATAGCCCTCTATGGGCTTCCAAATATCCCTTTGCCAATTCCACAAGAACAGCCTTAGCGAAAGGCTTCTTGAAGGGAAAGATGTAACTCTGTGAGATGAATTAACAGAACACAGAGCAGTTTCTCAGAAAGCTTCTTTCCAGTTTTGAACGGAAGATTTTTCCTTTTTCACCATAGCCCTCTATGGGCTTCCAAATATCCCTTTGCCAATTCCACAAGAACAGTCTTAGCGAAAGGCTTCTTGAAGGGAAAGATGTAACTCTGTGAGATGAATTAACAGAACACAGAGCAGTTTCTCAGAAAGCTTCTTTCCAGTTTTGAACGGAAGATATTTCCTTTTTCACCATAGCCCTCTATGGGCTTCCTAATATCCCTTTTCCAATTCCACAAGAACAGCCTTAGCGAAAGGCTTCTTGAAAGGAAAGATGTAACTCTGTGAGATGAACAAACAGAACACAGAGCAGTTTCTCAGAAAGCTTCTTTCCAGTTTTCAACGGAAGATATTTCCTTTTTCACCATAGCCCTCTATGGGCTTCCAAATATCCCTTTGCCAATTCCACAAGAACAGCCTTAGCGAAAGGCTTCTTGAAGGGAAAGATGTAACTCTGTGAGATGAATTAACAGAACACAGAGCAGTTTCTCAGAAACCTTCTTTCCAGTTTTGAACGGAAGATTTTTCCTTTTTCACCATAGCCCTCTATGGGCTTCCAAATATCCCTTTGACAAATTCCACCAGAAGAGACTTAGCGAAAGGCTTCTTGAAGGGAAAGATGTAACTCTGTGAGATGAATTAACAGAACACAGAGCAGTTTCTCAGAAAGCTTCTTTCCAGTTTTGAACGGAAGATATTTCCTTTTTCACCATAGCCCTCTATGGGCTTCCAAATATCCCTTTGCCAATTCCACAAGAACAGCCTTAGCGAAAGGCTTCTTGAAGGGAAAGATGTAACTCTGTGAGATGAATTAACAGAACACAGAGCAGTTTCTCAGAAAGCTTCTTTCCAGTTTTGAACGGAAGATTTTTCCTTTTTCACCATAGCCCTCTATGGGCTTCCAAATATCCCTTTGCCAATTCCACAAGAACAGTCTTAGCGAAAGGCTTCTTGAAGGGAAAGATGTAACTCTGTGAGATGAATTAACAGAACACAGAGCAGTTTCTCAGAAAGCTTCTTTCCAGTTTTGAACGGAAGATATTTCCTTTTTCACCATAGCCCTCTATGGGCTTCCAAATATCCCTTTGCCGATTCCACAAGAACAGCCTTAGCGAAAGGCTTCTTGAAGGGAAAGATGTAACTCTGTGAGATGAATTAACAGAACACAGAGCAGTTTCTCAGAAAGCTTCTTTCCAGTTTTGAAAGGAAGATATTTCCTTTTTCACCATTGCCCTCTATGTTCTTCCAAATATCCCTTTGCCAATTCCACAAGAACAGCCTTAGCGAAAGGCTTCTTGAAGGGAAAGATGTAACTCTGTGAGATGAATTAACAGAACACAGAGCAGTTTCTCAGAAAGCTTCTTTCCAGTTTTGAACGGAAGATATTTCCTTTTTCACCATAGCCCTCTATGGGCTTCCAAATATCCCTTTGCCGATTCCACAAGAACAGTCTTAGCGAAAGGCTTCTTGAAGGGAAAGATGTAACTCTGTGAGATGAATTAACAGAACACAGAGCAATTTCTCAGAAAGCTTCTTTCCAGTTTTGAACGGAAGATATTTCCTTTTTCACCATAGCCCTCTATAGGCTTCCAAATATCCCTTTGCCGATTCCACAAGAACAGCCTTAGCGAAAGGCTTCTTGAAGGGAAAGATGTAACTCTGTGAGATGAATTAACAGAACACAGAGCAGTTTCTCAGAAAGCTTCTTTCCAGTTTTGAACGGAAGATATTTCCTTTTTCACCATAGCCCTCTATGGGCTTCCAAATATCCCTTTGCCAATTCCACAAGAACAGCCTTAGCGAAAGGCTTCTTGAAGGGAAAGATGTAACTCTGTGAGATGAATTAACAGAACACAGAGCAGTTTCTCAGAAAGGTTCTTTCCAGTTTTGAACGGAAGATATTTCCTTTTTCACCATAGCCCTCTATGGGCTTCCAAATATCCCTTTGCCAATTCCACAAGAACAGCCTTAGCGAAAGGCTTCTTGAAGGGAAAGATGAAACTCTGTGAGATGAATTAACAGAACACAGAGCAGTTTCTCAGAAAGCTTCTTTCCAGTTTTGAACGGAAGATATTTCCTTTTTCACCATAGCCCTCTATGGGCTTCCAAATATCCCTTTGCCAATTCCACAAGAACAGCCTTAGCGAAAGGCTTCTTCAAGGGAAAGATGTAACTCTGTGAGATGAATTAACAGAACACAGAGCAGTTTCTCAGAAAGCTTCTTTCCAGTTTTGAACGGAAGATATTTCCTTTTTCACCACAGCCCTCTATGGGCTTCCAAATATCCCTTTGCCAATTCCACAAGAAGAGCCTTAGCGAAAGGCTTCTTGAAGGGAAAGATGTAACTCTGTGAGATGAATTAACAGAACACCGAGCAGTTTCTCAGAAAGCTTCTTTCCAGTTTTGAACGGAAGATATTTCCTTTTTCACCATAGCCCTCTATGGGCTTCCAAATATCCCTTTGCCAATTCCACAAGAACAGCCTTAGCGAAAGGCTTCTTGAAGGGAAAGATGTAACTCTGTGAGATGAACTAACAGAACACAGAGCAGTTTCTCAGAAAGCTTCTTTCCAGTTTTGAACCGAAGATATTTCCTTTTTCACCATAGCCCTCTAAGGGCTTCCAAATATCCCTTTGCCAATTCCACAAGAACAGCCTTAGCGAAAGGCTTCTTGAAGGGAAAGATGTAACTCTGTGAGATGAATTAACAGAACACAGAGCAGTTTCTCAGAAAGCTTCTTTCCAGTTTTGAACGGAAGATATTTCCTTTTTCACCATAGCCCTCTATGGGCTTCCAAATATCCCTTTGCCAATTCCACAAGAACAGCCTTAGCGAAAGGCTTCTTGAAGGGAAAGATGGAACTCTGTGAGATGAACTAACAGAACACAGAGCAGTTTCTCAGAAAGGTTCTTTCCAGTTTTGAACGGAAGATATTTTCTTTTTCACCATAGCCGTCTATGGGCTTCCAAATATCCCTTTGCCAATTCCACAAGAACAGCCTTAGCGAAAGGCTTCTTCAAGGGAAAGATGTAACTCTGTGAGATGAATTAACAGAACACAGAGCAGTTTCTCAGAAAGCTTCTTTCCAGTTTTGAACGGAAGGTATTTCCTTTTTCACCATAGCCCTCTATGGGCTTCCAAATATCCCTTTGACAAATTCCACCAGAAGAGACTTAGCGAAAGGCTTCTTGAAGGGAAAGATGTAACTCTGTGAGATGAATTAACAGAACACAGAGCAGTTTCTCAGAAAGCTTCTTTCCAGTTTTGAACGGAAGATATTTCCTTTTTCACCATAGCCCTCTATGGGCTTCCAAATATCCCTTTGCCAATTCCACAAGAACAGTATTAGCGAAAGGCTTCTTGAAGGGATAGATGTAACTCTGTGAGATGAATTAACAGAACACAGAGCAGTTTCTCAGAAAGCTTCTTTCCAGTTTTGAACGGAAGATATTTCCTTTTTCACCATAGCCCTCTATGGGCTTCCTAATATCCCTTTTCCAATTCCACAAGAACAGCCTTAGCGAAAGGCTTCTTGAAGGGAAAGATTTAACTCTGTGAGATGAATTAACAGAACACAGAACAGTTTCTCAGAAAGCTTCTTTCCAGTTTTGAACGGAAGATATTTCCTTTTTCACCATAGCCCTCTATAGGCTTCCAAATATCCCTTTGCCAATTCCACAAGAACAGCCTTAGCGAAAGGCTTCTTGAAGGGAAAGATGTAACTCTGTGAGATGAATTAACAGAACACAGAGCAGTTTCTCAGAAAGCTTCTTTCCAGTTTTGAACGGAAGATATTTCCTTTTTCACCATTGCCCTCTATGGGCTTCCAAATATCCCTTTGCCAATTCCACAAGAACAGCCTTAGCGAAAGGCTTCTTGAAGGGAAAGATGTAACTCTGTGAGATGAATTAACAGAACACAGAGCAGTTTCTCAGAAAGCTTCTTTCCAGTTTTGAACGGAAGATATTTCCTTTTTCACCATAGCCCTCTATGGGCTTCCAAATATCCCTTTGCCAATTCCACAAGAACAGCCTTAGCGAAAGGCTTCTTGAAGGGAAAGATGTAACTCTGTGAGATGAATTAACAGAACACAGAGCAGTTTCTCAGAAAGCTTCTTTCCAGTTTTGAACGGAAGATATTTCCTTTTTCACCATAGCCCTCTATGGGCTTCCAAATATCCCTTTGCCAATTCCACAAGAACAGTCTTAGCGAAAGGCTTCTTGAAGGGAAAGATGTAACTCTGTGAGATGAATTAACAGAACACAGAGCAGTTTCTCAGAAAGCTTCTTTCCAGTTTTGAACGGAAGATATTTCCTTTTTCACCATAGCCCTCTATGGGCTTCCTAATATCCCCTTTTCCAATTCCACAAGAACAGCCTTAGCGAAAGGCTTCTTGAAGGGAAAGATGTAACTCTGTGAGATGAATTAACAGAACACAGAGCAGTTTCTCAGAAAGCTTCTTTCCAGTTTTGAACGGAAGATATTTCCTTTTTCACCATAGCCCTCTATAGGCTTCCAAATATCCCTTTGCCAATTCCACAAGAACAGCCTTAGCGAAAGGCTTCTTGAAGGGAAAGATGTAACTCTGTGAGATGAATTAACAGAACACCGAGCAGTTTCTCAGAAAGCTTCTTTCCAGTTTTGAACGGAAGATATTTCCTTTTTCACCATAGCCCTCTATGGGCTTCCAAATATCCCTTTGCCAATTCCACAAGAACAGCCTTAGCGAAAGGCTTCTTGAAGGGAAAGATGTAATTCTGTGAGATGAACTAACAGAACACAGAGCAGTTTCTCAGAAAGCTTCTTTCCAGTTTTGAACCGAAGATATTTCCTTTTTCACCATAGCCCTCTAAGGGCTTCCAAATATCCCTTTGCCAATTCCACAAGAACAGCCTTAGCGAAAGGCTTCTTGAAGGGAAAGATGTAACTCTGTGAGATGAATTAACAGAACACAGAGCAGTTTCTCAGAAAGCTTCTTTCCAGTTTTGAACGGAAGATATTTCCTTTTTCACCATAGCCCTCTATGGGCTTCCAAATATCCCTTTGCCAATTCCACAAGAACAGCCTTAGCGAAAGGCTTCTTGAAGGGAAAGATGGAACTCTGTGAGATGAACTAACAGAACACAGAGCAGTTTCTCAGAAAGGTTCTTTCCAGTTTTGAACGGAAGATATTTTCTTTTTCACCATAGCCGTCTATGGGCTTCCAAATATCCCTTTGCCAATTCCACAAGAACAGCCTTAGCGAAAGGCTTCTTCAAGGGAAAGATGTAACTCTGTGAGATGAATTAACAGAACACAGAGCAGTTTCTCAGAAAGCTTCTTTCCAGTTTTGAACGGAAGGTATTTCCTTTTTCACCATAGCCCTCTATGGGCTTCCAAATATCCCTTTGACAAATTCCACCAGAAAAGACTTAGCGAAAGGCTTCTTGAAGGGAAAGATGTAACTCTGTGAGATGAATTAACAGAACACAGAGCAGTTTCTCAGAAAGCTTCTTTCCAGTTTTGAACGGAAGATATTTCCTTTTTCACCATAGCCCTCTATGGGCTTCCAAATATCCCTTTGCCAATTCCACAAGAACAGTCTTAGCGAAAGGCTTCTTGAAGGGAAAGATGTAACTCTGTGAGATGAATTAACAGAACACAGAGCAGTTTCTCAGAAAGCTTCTTTCCAGTTTTGAACGGAAGATATTTCCTTTTTCACCATAGCCCTCTATGGGCTTCCTAATATCCCTTTTCCAATTCCACAAGAACAGCCTTAGCGAAAGGCTTCTTGAAGGGAAAGATTTAACTCTGTGAGATGAATTAACAGAACACAGAGCAGTTTCTCAGAAAGCTTCTTTCCAGTTTTGAACGGAAGATATTTCCTTTTTCCCCATAGCCCTCTATGGGCTTCCAAATATCCCTTTGCCAATTCCACAAGAACAGCCTTAGCGAAAGGCTTCTTGAAGGGAAAGATGTAACTCTGTGAGATGAATTAACAGAACACAGAGCAGTTTCTCAGAAAGCTTCTTTCCAGTTTTGAACGGAAGATATTTCCTTTTTCACCATAGCCCTCTATGGGCTTCCAAATATCCCTTTGCCAATTCCACAAGAACAGTCTTAGCGAAAGGCTTCTTGAAGGGAAAGATGTAACTCTGTGAGATGAATTAACAGAACACAGAGCAGTTTCTCAGAAAGCTTCTTTCCAGTTTTGAACGGAAGATATTTCCTTTTTCACCATAGCCCTCTATGGGCTTCCTAATATCCCCTTTTCCAATTCCACAAGAACAGCCTTAGCGAAAGGCTTCTTGAAGGGAAAGATGTAACTCTGTGAGATGAATTAACAGAACACAGAGCAGTTTCTCAGAAAGCTTCTTTCCAGTTTTGAACGGAAGATATTTCCTTTTTCACCATAGCCCTCTATAGGCTTCCAAATATCCCTTTGCCAATTCCACAAGAACAGCCTTAGCGAAAGGCTTCTTGAAGGGAAAGATGTAACTCTGTGAGATGAATTAACAGAACACAGAGCAGTTTCTCAGAAAGCTTCTTTCCAGTTTTGAAAGGAAGATATTTCCTTTTTCACCATTGCCCTCTATGTTCTTCCAAATATCCCTTTGCCAATTCCACAAGAACAGCCTTAGCGAAAGGCTTCTTGAAGGGAAAGATGTAACTCTGTGAGATGAATTAACAGAACACAGAGCAGTTTCTCAGAAAGCTTCTTTCCAGTTTTGAACGGAAGATATTTCCTTTTTCACCATAGCCCTCTATGGGCTTACAAATATCCCTTTGCCGATTCCACAAGAACAGTCTTAGCGAAAGGCTTCTTGAAGGGAAAGATGTAACTCTGTGAGATGAATTATCAGAACACAGAGCAATTTCTCAGAAAGCTTCTTTCCAGTTTTGAACGGAAGATATTTCCTTTTTCACCATAGCCCTCTATAGGCTTCCAAATATCCCTTTGCCGATTCCACAAGAACAGCCTTAGCGAAAGGCTTCTTGAAGGGAAAGATGTAACTCTGTGAGATGAATTAACAGAACACAGAGCAGTTTCTCAGAAAGCTTCTTTCCAGTTTTGAACGGAAGATATTTCCTTTTTCACCATAGCCCTCTATGGGTTTCCAAATATCCCTTTGCCAATTCCACAAGAACAGCCTTAGCGAAAGGCTTCTTGAAGGGAAAGATGTAACTCTGTGAGATGAATTAACAGAACACAGAGCAGTTTCTCAGAAAGCTTCTTTCCAGTTTTGAACGGAAGATATTTCCTTTTTCACCATAGCCCTCTATGGGCTTCCAAATATCCCTTTGCAAATTCCACAAGAACAGCCTTAGCGAAAGGCTTCTTGAAGGGAAAGATGAAACTCTGTGAGATGAATTAACAGAACACAGAGCAGTTTCTCAGAAAGCTTCTTTCCAGTTTTGAACGGAAGATATTTCCTTTTTCACCATAGCCCTCTATGGGCTTCCAAATATCCCTTTGCCAATTCCACAAGAACAGCCTTAGCGAAAGGCTTCTTCAAGGGAAAGATGTAACTCTGTGAGATGAATTAACAGAACACAGAGCAGTTTCTCAGAAAGCTTCTTTCCAGTTTTGAACGGAAGATATTTCCTTTTTCACCACAGCCCTCTATGGGCTTCCAAATATCCCTTTGCCAATTCCACAAGAACAGCCTTAGCGAAAGGCTTCTTGAAGGGAAAGATGTAACTCTGTGAGATGAATTAACAGAACACCGAGCAGTTTCTCAGAAAGCTTCTTTCCAGTTTTGAACGGAAGATATTTCCTTTTTCACCATAGCCCTCTATGGGCTTCCAAATATCCCTTTGCCAATTCCACAAGAACAGCCTTAGCGAAAGGCTTCTTGAAGGGAAAGATGTAACTCTGTGAGATGAACAAACAGAACACAGAGCAGTTTCTCAGAAAGCTTCTTTCCAGTTTTCAACGGAAGATATTTCCTTTTTCACCATAGCCCTCTATGGGCTTCCAAATATCCCTTTGCCAATTCCACAAGAACAGCCTTAGCGAAAGGCTTCTTGAAGGGAAAGATGTAACTCTGTGAGATGAATTAACAGAACACAGAGCAGTTTCTCAGAAAGCCTCTCCAGTTTTGAACGGAAGATATTTCCTTTTTCACCATAGCCCTCTATGGGCTTCCAAATATCCCTTTGCAAATTCCACAAGAACAGCCTTAGCGAAAGGCTTCTTGAAGGGAAAGATGTAACTCTGTGAGATGAACTAACAGAACACAGAGCAGTTTCTCAGAAAGGTTCTTTCCAGTTTTGAACGGAAGATATTTTCTTTTTCACCATAGCCGTCTATGGGCTTCCAAATATCCCTTTGCCAATTCCACATGAACAGCCTTAGCGAAAGGCTTATTCAAGGGAAAGATGTAACTCTGTGAGATGAATTAACAGAACACAGAGCAGTTTCTCAGAAAGCTTCTTTCCAGTTTTGAACTGAAGGTATTTCCTTTTTCACCATAGCCCTCTATGGGCTTCCAAATATCCCTTTGACAAATTCCACCAGAAGAGACTTAGCGAAAGGCTTCTTGAAGGGAAAGATGTAACTCTGTGAGATGAATTAACAGAACACAGATCAGTTTCTCAGAAAGCTTCTTTCCAGTTTTGAACGGAAGATATTTCCTTTTTCACCATAGCCCTCTATGGGCTTCCAAATATCCCTTTGCCAATTCCACAAGAACAGTCTTAGCGAAAGGCTTCTTGAAGGGAAAGATGTAACTCTGTGAGATGAATTAACAGAACACAGAGCAGTTTCTCAGAAAGCTTCTTTCCAGTTTTGAACGGAAGATATTTCCTTTTTCACCATAGCCCTCTATGGGCTTCCTAATATCCCTTTTCCAATTCCACAAGAACAGCCTTAGCGAAAGGCTTCTTGAAGGGAAAGATGTAACTCTGTGAGATGAACAAACAGAACACAGAGCAGTTTCTCAGAAAGCTTCTTTCCAGTTTTCAACGGAAGATATTTCCTTTTTCACCATAGCCCTCTATGGGCTTCCAAATATCCCTTTGCCAATTCCACAAGAACAGCCTTAGCGAAAGGCTTCTTGAAGGGAAAGATGTAACTCTGTGAGATGAATTAACAGAACACAGAGCAGTTTCTCAGAAAGCTTCTTTCCAGTTTTGAACGGAAGATATTTCCTTTTTCACCATAGCCCTCTATGGGCTTCCAAATATCCCTTTGCCAATTCCACAAGAACAGCCTTAGCGAAAGGCTTCTTGAAGGGAAAGATGAAACTCTGTGAGATGAATTAACAGAACACAGAGCAGTTTCTCAGAAAGCTTCTTTCCAGTTTTGAACGGAAGATATTTCCTTTTTCACCATAGCCCTCTATGGGCTTCCAAATATCCCTTTGCCAATTCCACAAGAACAGCCTTAGCGAAAGGCTTCTTCAAGGGAAAGATGTAACTCTGTGAGATGAATTAACAGAACACAGAGCAGTTTCACAGAAAGCTTCTTTCCAGTTTTGAACGGAAGATATTTCCTTTTTCACCACAGCCCTCTATGGGCTTCCAAATATCCCTTTGCCAATTCCACAAGAACAGCCTTAGCGAAAGGCTTCTTGAAGGGAAAGATGTAACTCTGTGAGATGAATTAACAGAACACCGAGCAGTTTCTCAGAAAGCTTCTTTCCAGTTTTGAACGGAAGATATTTCCTTTTTCACCATAGCCCTCTATGGGCTTCCAAATATCCCTTTGCCAATTCCACAAGAACAGCCTTAGCGAAAGGCTTCTTGAAGGGAAAGATGTAACTCTGTGAGATGAACTAACAGAACACAGAGCAGTTTCTCAGAAAGCTTCTTTCCAGTTTTGAACCGAAGATATTTCCTTTTTCACCATAGCCCTCTAAGGGCTTCCAAATATCCCTTTGCCAATTCCACAAGAACAGCCTTAGCGAAAGGCTTCTTGAAGGGAAAGATGTAACTCTGTGAGATGAATTAACAGAACACAGAGCAGTTTCTCAGAAAGCTTCTTTCCAGTTTTGAACGGAAGATATTTCCTTTTTCACCATAGCCCTCTATGGGCTTCCAAATATCCCTTTGCCAATTCCACAAGAACAGCCTTAGCGAAAGGCTTCTTGAAGGGAAAGATGGAACTCTGTGAGATGAACTAACAGAACACAGAGCAGTTTCTCAGAAAGGTTCTTTCCAGTTTTGAACGGAAGATATTTTCTTTTTCACCATAGCCGTCTATGGGCTTCCAAATATCCCTTTGCCAATTCCACAAGAACAGCCTTAGCGAAAGGCTTCTTCAAGGGAAAGATGTAACTCTGTGAGATGAATTAACAGAACACAGAGCAGTTTCTCAGAAAGCTTCTTTCCAGTTTTGAACGGAAGGTATTTCCTTTTTCACCCTAGCCCTCTATGGGCTTCCAAATATCCCTTTGACAAATTCCACCAGAAGAGACTTAGCGAAAGGCTTCTTGAAGGGAAAGATGTAACTCTGTGAGATGAATTAACAGAACACAGAGCAGTTTCTCAGAAAGCTTCTTTCCAGTTTTGAACGGAAGATATTTCCTTTTTCACCATAGCCGTCTATGGGCTTCCAAATATCCCTTTGCCAATTCCACAAGAACAGCCTTATCGAAAGGCTTCTTCAAGGGAAAGATGTAACTCTGTGAGATGAATTAACAGAACACAGAGCAGTTTCTCAGAAAGCTTCTTTCCAGTTTTGAACGGAAGGTATTTCCTTTTTCACCATAGCCCTCTATGGGCTTCCAAATATCTCTTTGACAAATTCCACCAGAAGAGACTTAGCGAAAGGCTTCTTGAAGGGAAAGATGTAACTCTGTGAGATGAATTAACAGAACACAGAGCAGTTTCTCAGAAAGCTTCTTTCCAGTTTTGAACGGAAGATATTTCCTTTTTCACCATAGCCCTCTATGGGCTTCCAAATATCCCTTTGCCAATTCCACAAGAACAGCCTTAGCGAAAGGCTTCTTGAAGGGAAACATGTAACTCTGTGAGATGAATTAACAGAACACAGAGCAGTTTCTCAGAAAGCTTCTTTCCAGTTTTGAACGGAAGATATTTCCTTTTTCACCATAGCCCTCTATGGGCTTCCAAATATCCCTTTGCCGATTCCACAAGAACAGTCTTAGCGAAAGGCTTCTTGAAGGGAAAGATGTAACTCTGTGAGATGAATTAACAGAACACAGAGCAATTTCTCAGAAAGCTTCTTTCCAGTTTTGAACGGAAGATATTTCCTTTTTCACCATAGCCCTCTATGGGCTTCCAAATATCCCTTTGCCGATTCCACAAGAACAGACTTAGCGAAAGGCTTCTTGAAGGGAAAGATGTAACTCTGTGAGATGAATTAACAGAACACAGAGCAGTTTCTCAGAAAGCCTCTCCAGTTTTGAACGGAAGATATTTCCTTTTTCACCATAGCCCTCTATGGGCTTCCAAATATCCCTTTGCCAATTCCACAAGAACAGCCTTAGCGAAAGGCTTCTTGAAGGGAAAGATGTAACTCTGTGAGATGAACTAACAGAACACAGAGCAGTTTCTCAGAAAGGTTCTTTCCAGTTTTGAACGGAAGATATTTTCTTTTTCACCATAGCCGTCTATGGGCTTCCAAATATCCCTTTGCCAATTCCAAAAGAACAGCCTTAGCGAAAGGCTTATTCAAGGGAAAGATGTAACTCTGTGAGATGAATTAACAGAACACAGAGCAGTTTCTCAGAAAGCTTCTTTCCAGTTTTGAACGGAAGGTATTTCCTTTTTCACCATAGCCCTCTATGGGCTTCCAAATATCCCTTTGACAAATTCCACCAGAAGAGACTTAGCGAAAGGCTTCTTGAAGGGAAAGATGTAACTCTGTGAGATGAATTAACAGAACACAGATCAGTTTCTCAGAAAGCTTCTTTCCAGTTTTGAACGGAAGATATTTCCTTTTTCACCATAGCCCTCTATGGGCTTCCAAATATCCCTTTGCCAATTCCACAAGAACAGTCTTAGCGAAAGGCTTCTTGAAGGGAAAGATGTAACTCTGTGAGATGAATTAACAGAACACAGAGCAGTTTCTCAGAAAGCTTCTTTCCAGTTTTGAACGGAAGATATTTCCTTTTTCACCATAGCCCTCTATGGGCTTCCTAATATCCCTTTTCCAATTCCACAAGAACAGCCTTAGCGAAAGGCTTCTTGAAGGGAAAGATTTAACTCTGTGAGATGAATTAACAGAACACAGAACAGTTTCTCAGAAAGCTTCTTTCCAGTTTTGTACGGAAGATATTTCCTTTTTCACCATAGCCCTCTATAGGCTTCCAAATATCCCTTTGCCAATTCCACAAGAACAGCCTTAGCGAAAGGCTTCTTGAAGGGAAAGATGTAACTCTGTGAGATGAATTAACAGAACACAGAGCAGTTTCTCAGAAAGCTTCTTTCCAGTTTTGAACGGAAGATATTTCCTTTTTCACCATTGCCCTCTATGGGCTTCCAAATATCCCTTTGCCAATTCCACAAGAACAGCCTTAGCGAAAGGCTTCTTGAAGGGAAAGATGTAACTCTGTGAGATGAATTAACAGAACACAGAGCAGTTTCTCAGAAAGCTTCTTTCCAGTTTTGAACGGAAGATATTTCCTTTTTCACCATAGCCCTCTATGGGCTTCCAAATATCCCTTTGCCAATTCCACAAGAACAGCCTTAGCGAAAGGCTTCTTGAAGGGAAAGATGTAACTCTGTGAGATGAATTAACAGAACACAGAGCAGTTTCTCAGAAAGCTTCTTTCCAGTTTTGAACGGAAGATTTTTCCTTTTTCACCATAGCCCTCTATGGGCTTCCAAATATCCCTTTGCCAATTCCACAAGAACAGTCTTAGCGAAAGGCTTCTTGAAGGGAAAGATGTAACTCTGTGAGATGAATTAACAGAACACAGAGCAGTTTCTCAGAAAGCTTCTTTCCAGTTTTGAACGGAAGATATTTCCTTTTTCACCATAGCCCTCTATGGGCTTCCTAATATCCCTTTTCCAATTCCACAAGAACAGCCTTAGCGAAAGGCTTCTTGAAGGGAAAGATGTAACTCTGTGAGATGAATTAACAGAACACAGAGCAGTTTCTCAGAAAGCTTCTTTCCAGTTTTGAACGGAAGATATTTCCTTTTTCACCATAGCCCTCTATAGGCTTCCAAATATCCCTTTGCCAATTACACAAGAACAGCCTTAGCGAAAGGCTTCTTGAAGGGAAAGATGTAACTCTGTGAGATGAATTAACAGAACACAGAGCAGTTTCTCAGAAAGCTTCTTTCCAGTTTTGAAAGGAAGATATTTCCTTTTTCACCATTGCCCTCTATGCTCTTCCAAATATCCCTTTGCCAATTCCACAAGAACAGCCTTAGCGAAAGGCTTCTTGAAGGGAAAGATGTAACTCTGTGAGATGAATTAACAGAACACAGAGCAGTTTCTCAGAAAGCTTCTTTCCAGTTTTGAACGGAAGATATTTCCTTTTTCACCATAGCCCTCTATGGGCTTCCAAATATCCCTTTGCCGATTCCACAAGAACAGTCTTAGCGAAAGGCTTCTTGAAGGGAAAGATGTAACTCTGTGAGATGAATTATCAGAACACAGAGCAATTTCTCAGAAAGCTTCTTTCCAGTTTTGAACGGAAGATATTTCCTTTTTCACCATAGCCCTCTATAGGCTTCCAAATATCCCTTTGCCGATTCCACAAGAACAGCCTTAGCGAAAGGCTTCTTGAAGGGAAAGATGTAACTCTGTGAGATGAATTAACAGAACACAGAGCAGTTTCTCAGAAAGCTTCTTTCCAGTTTTGAACGGAAGATATTTCCTTTTTCACCATAGCCCTCTATGGGCTTCCAAATATCCCTTTGCCAATTCCACAAGAACAGCCTTAGCGAAAGGCTTCTTGAAGGGAAAGATGTAACTCTGTGAGATGAATTAACAGAACACAGAGCAGTTTCTCAGAAAGCTTCTTTCCAGTTTTGAACGGAAGATATTTCCTTTTTCACCATAGCCCTCTATGGGCTTCCAAATATCCCTTTGCCAATTCCACAAGAACAGCCTTAGCGAAAGGCTTCTTGAAGGGAAAGATGAAACTCTGTGAGATGAATTAACAGAACACAGAGCAGTTTCTCAGAAAGCTTCTTTCCAGTTTTGAACGGAAGATATTTCCTTTTTCACCATAGCCCTCTATGGGCTTCCAAATATCCCTTTGCCAATTCCACAAGAACAGCCTTAGCGAAAGGCTTCTTCAAGGGAAAGATGTAACTCTGTGAGATGAATTAACAGAACACAGAGCAGTTTCTCAGAAAGCTTCTTTCCAGTTTTGAACGGAAGATATTTCCTTTTTCACCACAGCCCTCTATGGGCTTCCAAATATCCCTTTGCCAATTCCACAAGAACAGCCTTAGCGAAAGGCTTCTTGAAGGGAAAGATGTAACTCTGTGAGATGAATTAACAGAACACCGAGCAGTTTCTCAGAAAGCTTCTTTCCAGTTTTGAACGGAAGATATTTCCTTTTTCAACATAGCCCTCTATGGGCTTCCAAATATCCCTTTGCCAATTCCACAAGAACAGCCTTAGCGAAAGGCTTCTTGAAGGGAAAGATGTAACTCTGTGAGATGAACAAAGAGAACACAGAGCAGTTTCTCAGAAAGCTTCTTTCCAGTTTTCAACGGAAGATATTTCCTTTTTCACCATAGCCCTCTATGGGCTTCCAAATATCCCTTTGCCAATTCCACAAGAACAGCCTTAGCGAAAGGCTTCTTGAAGGGAAAGATGTAACTCTGTGAGATGAATTAACAGAACACAGAGCAGTTTCTCAGAAACCTTCTTTCCAGTTTTGAACGGAAGATTTTTCCTTTTTCACCATAGCCCTCTATGGGCTTCCAAATATCCCTTTGACAAATTCCACCAGAAGAGACTTAGCGAAAGGCTTCTTGAAGGGAAAGATGTAACTCTGTGAGATGAATTAACAGAACACAGAGCAGTTTCTCAGACAGCTTCTTTCCAGTTTTGAACGGAAGATATTTCCTTTTTCACCATAGCCCTCTATGGGCTTCCAAATATCCCTTTGCCAATTCCACAAGAACAGCCTTAGCGAAAGGCTTCTTGAAGGGAAAGATGTAACTCTGTGAGATGAATTAACAGAACACAGAGCAGTTTCTCAGAAAGCTTCTTTCCAGTTTTGAACGGAAGATTTTTCCTTTTTCACCATAGCCCTCTATGGGCTTCCAAATATCCCTTTTCCAATTCCACAAGAACAGCCTTAGCGAAAGGCTTCTTGAAGGGAAAGATGTAACTCTGTGAGATGAATTAACAGAACACAGAACAGTTTCTCAGAAAGCTTCTTTCCAGTTTTGAACGGAAGATATTTCCTTTTTCACCATAGCCCTCTATAGGCTTCCAAATATCCCTTTGCCAATTCCACAAGAACAGCCTTAGCGAAAGGCGTCTTCAAGGGAAAGATGTAACTCTGTGAGATGAATTAACAGAACACAGAGCAGTTTCTCAGAAAGCTTCTTTCCAGTTTTGAAAGGAAGATATTTCCTTTTTCACCATTGCCCTCTATGTTCTTCCAAATATCCCTTTGCCAATTCCACAAGAACAGCCTTAGCGAAAGGCTTCTTGAAGGGAAAGATGTAACTCTGTGAGATGAATTAACAGAACACAGAGCAGTTTCTCAGAAAGCTTCTTTCCAGTTTTGAACGGAAGATATTTCCTTTTTCACCATAGCCCTCTATGGGCTTCCAAATATCCCTTTGCCGATTCCACAAGAACAGTCTTAGCGAAAGGCTTCTTGAAGGGAAAGATGTAACTCTGTGAGATGAATTAACAGAACACAGAGCAATTTCTCAGAAAGCTTCTTTCCAGTTTTGAACGGAAGATATTTCCTTTTTCACCATAGCCCTCTATAGGCTTCCAAATATCCCTTTGCCGATTCCACAAGAACAGCCTTAGCGAAAGGCTTCTTGAAGGGAAAGATGTAACTCTGTGAGATGAATTAACAGAACACAGAGCAGTTTCTCAGAAAGCTTCTTTCCAGTTTTGAACGGAAGATATTTCCTTTTTCACCATAGCCCTCTATGGGCTTCCAAATATCCCTTTGCCAATTCCACAAGAACAGCCTTAGCGAAAGGCTTCTTGAAGGGAAAGATGAAACTCTGTGAGATGAATTAACAGAACACAGAGCAGTTTCTCAGAAAGGTTCTTTCCAGTTTTGAACGGAAGATATTTCCTTTTTCACCATAGCCCTCTATGGGCTTCCAAATATCCCTTTGCCAATTCCACAACAACAGCATTAGCGAAAGGCTTCTTCAAGGGAAAGATGTAACTCTGTGGGATGAATTAACAGAACACAGAGCAGTTTCTCAGAAAGCTTCTTTCCAGTTCTGATCAGAAGATATTTCCTTTTTCACCATAGCCCTCTATGGGCTTCCAAATATCCCTTTGCCAATTCCACAAGAAAAGCCTTAGCGAAAGGCTTCTTGAAGGGAAAGATGTAACTCTGTGAGATGAATTAACAGAACACAGAGCAGTTTCTCAAAAAGCTTCTTTCCAGTTTTGAACGGAAGATATTTCCTTTTTCACCATAGCCCTCTATGGGCTTCCAAATATCCGTTTGCCAATTCCACAAGAACAGCCTTAGCGAAAGGCTTCTAGAAGGGAAAGATGTAACTCTGTGAGATGAATTAGCAGAACACAGAGCAGTTTCTCAGAAAGCTTCTTTCCAGTTTTGAACGGAAGATATTTCCTTTTTCACCATAGCCCTCTACGGGCTTCCAAATATCCCTTTGCCAATTCCACAAGAACAGCCTTAGCGAAAGGCTTCTTGAAGGGAAAGATGTAACTCTGTGAGATGAATTAACAGAACACAGAGCAGTTTCTCAGAAAGCTTCTTTCCAGTTTTGAACGGAAGATATTTCCTTTTTCACCATAGCCCTCTATGGGCTTCCAAATATCCCTTTGCCCATTCCACAAGAACAGCCTTAGCGAAAGGCTTCTTGAAGGGAATGATGTAACTCTGTGAGATGAATTAACAGAACACAGAGCAGTTTCTCAGAAAGCTTCTTTCCAGTTTTAAACGGAAGATATTACCTTTTTCACCATAGCCCTCTATGGGCTTTCAAATATCCCTTTGCCAATTCCACAAGAACAGCCTTAGCGAAAGGCTTCTAGAAGGGAAAGATGTAACTCTGTGAGATGAATTAACAGAACACAGAGCAGTTTCTCAGAAAGATTCTTTCCAGTTTTGAACGGAAGATATTTCCTTTTTCACCATAGCCCTCTACGGGCTTCCAAATATCCCTTTGCCAATTCCTCAAGAACAGCCTTAGCGAAAGGCTTCTTGAAGGGAAAGATGTAACTCTGTGAGATGAATTAACCGAACACAGAGCAGTTTCTCAGAAAGCTTCTTTCCAGTTTTGAACGGAAGATATTTCCTTTTTCACCATAGCCCTCTATGGGCTTCCAAATATCCCTTTGCCAATTCCACAAGAACAGCCTTAGCGAAAGGCTTCTTGAAGGGAAAGATGTAACTCTGTGAGATGAACTAACAGAACACAGAGCAGTTTCTCAGAAAGCTTCTTTCCAGTTTTGAACTGAAGATATTTCCTTTTTCACCATAGCCCTCTATGGGCTTCCAAATATCCATTTGCCAATTCCACCAGAACAGCCTTAGCGAAAGGCTTCTTGAAGGGAAAGATGTAACTCTGTGAGATGAATTAACAGAACACAGAGCAGTTTCTCAGAAAGCTTCTTTCCAGTTTTGAACGGAAGATATTTACTTTTTCACCATAGCCCTCTATGGGCTTCCAAATATCCCTTTGCCAATTCCACAAGAACAGTCTAAGAGAAAGGCTTCTTGAAGGCAAAGATGTAACTCTGTGAGATGAATTAACAGAACACAGAGCAGTTTCTCAGAAAGCTTCTTTCCAGTTTTGAACGGAAGATATTTCCTTTTTCACCATAGCCCTCTATGGGCTTCCTAATATCCCTTTTCCAATTCCACAAGAACAGCCTTAGCGAAAGGCTTCTTGAAGGGAAAGATGTAACTCTGTGAGATGAATTAACAGAACACAGAGCAGTTTCTCAGAAAGCTTCTTTCCAGTTTTGAACGGAAGATATTTCCTTTTTCACCATAGCCCTCTATGGGCTTCCAAATATCCCTTTGCCAATTCCACAAGAACAGCCTTAGCGAAAGGCTTCTTGAAGGGAAAGATGTAACTCTGTGAGATGAATTAACAGAACACAGAGCAGTTTCTCAGAAAGCTTCTTTCCAGTTTTGAACGGAAGATTTTTCCTTTTTCACCATAGCCCTCTATGGGCTTCCAAATATCCCTTTGCCAATTCCAGAAGAACAGTCTTAGCGAAAGGCTTCTTGAAGGGAAAGATGTAACTCTGTGAGATGAATTAACAGAACACAGAGCAGTTTCTCAGAAAGCTTCTTTCCAGTTTTGAACGGAAGATATTTCCTTTTTCACCATAGCCCTCTATGGGCTTCCTAATATCCCTTTTCCAATTCCACAAGAACAGCCTTAGCGAAAGGCTTCTTGAAGGGAAAGATGTAACTCTGTGAGATGAACAAACAGAACACAGAACAGTTTCTCAGAAAGCTTCTTTCCAGTTTTCAACGGAAGATATTTCCTTTTTCACCATAGCCCTCTATGGGCTTCCAAATATCCCTTTGCCAATTCCACAAGAACAGCCTTAGCGAAAGGCTTCTTGAAGGGAAAGATGTAACTCTGTGAGATGAATTAACAGAACACAGAGCAGTTTCTCAGAAAGCTTCTTTCCAGTTTTGAACGGAAGATATTTCCTTTTTCACCATAGCCCTCTATGGGCTTCCAAATATCCCTTTGCCAATTCCACAAGAACAGCCTTAGCGAAAGGCTTCTTGAAGGGAAAGATGAAACTCTGTGAGATGAATTAACAGAACACAGAGCAGTTTCTCAGAAAGCTTCTTTCCAGTTTTGAACGGAAGATATTTCCTTTTTCACCATAGCCCTCTATGGGCTTCCAAATATCCCTTTGCCAATTCCACAAGAACAGCCTTAGCGAAAGGCTTCTTCAAGGGAAAGATGTAACTCTGTGAGATGAATTAACAGAACACAGAGCAGTTTCTCAGAAAGCTTCTTTCCAGTTTTGAACGGAAGATATTTCCTTTTTCACCACAGCCCTCTATGGGCTTCCAAATATCCCTTTGCCAATTCCACAAGAACAGCCTTAGCGAAAGGCTTCTTGAAGGGAAAGATGTAACTCTGTGAGATGAATTAACAGAACACCGAGCAGTTTCTCAGAAAGCTTCTTTCCAGTTTTGAACGGAAGATATTTCCTTTTTCACCATAGCCCTCTATGGGCTTCCAAATATCCCTTTGCCAATTCCACAAGAACAGCCTTAGCGAAAGGCTTCTTGAAGGGAAAGATGTAACTCTGTGAGATGAACTAACAGAACACAGAGCAGTTTCTCAGAAAGCTTCTTTCCAGTTTTGAACCGAAGATATTTCCTTTTTCACCATAGCCCTCTAAGGGCTTCCAAATATCCCTTTGCCAATTCCACAAGAACAGCCTTAGCGAAAGGCTTCTTGAAGGGAAAGATGTAACTCTGTGAGATGAATTAACAGAACACAGAGCAGTTTCTCAGAAAGCTTCTTTCCAGTTTTGAACGGAAGATATTTCCTTTTTCACCATAGCCCTCTATGGGCTTCCAAATATCCCTTTGCCAATTCCACAAGAACAGCCTTAGCGAAAGGCTTCTTGAAGGGAAAGATGGAACTCTGTGAGATGAACTAACAGAACACAGAGCAGTTTCTCAGAAAGGTTCTTTCCAGTTTTGAACGGAAGATATTTTCTTTTTCACCATAGCCGTCTATGGGCTTCCAAATATCCCTTTGCCAATTCCACAAGAACAGCCTTAGCGAAAGGCTTCTTCAAGGGAAAGATGTAACTCTGTGAGATGAATTAACAGAACACAGAGCAGTTTCTCAGAAAGCTTCTTTCCAGTTTTGAACGGAAGGTATTTCCTTTTTCACCCTAGCCCTCTATGGGCTTCCAAATATCCCTTTGACAAATTCCACCAGAAGAGACTTAGCGAAAGGCTTCTTGAAGGGAAAGATGTAACTCTGTGAGATGAATTAACAGAACACAGAGCAGTTTCTCAGAAAGCTTCTTTCCAGTTTTGAACGGAAGATATTTCCTTTTTCACCATAGCCGTCTATGGGCTTCCAAATATCCCTTTGCCAATTCCACAAGAACAGCCTTATCGAAAGGCTTCTTCAAGGGAAAGATGTAACTCTGTGAGATGAATTAACAGAACACAGAGCAGTTTCTCAGAAAGCTTCTTTCCAGTTTTGAACGGAAGGTATTTCCTTTTTCACCATAGCCCTCTATGGGCTTCCAAATATCTCTTTGACAAATTCCACCAGAAGAGACTTAGCGAAAGGCTTCTTGAAGGGAAAGATGTAACTCTGTGAGATGAATTAACAGAACACAGAGCAGTTTCTCAGAAAGCTTCTTTCCAGTTTTGAACGGAAGATATTTCCTTTTTCACCATAGCCCTCTATGGGCTTCCAAATATCCCTTTGCCAATTCCACAAGAACAGCCTTAGCGAAAGGCTTCTTGAAGGGAAACATGTAACTCTGTGAGATGAATTAACAGAACACAGAGCAGTTTCTCAGAAAGCTTCTTTCCAGTTTTGAACGGAAGATATTTCCTTTTTCACCATAGCCCTCTATGGGCTTCCAAATATCCCTTTGCCGATTCCACAAGAACAGTCTTAGCGAAAGGCTTCTTGAAGGGAAAGATGTAACTCTGTGAGATGAATTAACAGAACACAGAGCAGTTTCTCAGAAAGATTCTTTCCAGTTTTGAACGGAAGATATTTCCTTTTTCACCATAGCCCTCTACGGGCTTCCAAATATCCCTTTGCCAATTCCTCAAGAACAGCCTTAGCGAAAGGCTTCTTGAAGGGAAAGATGTAACTCTGTGAGATGAATTAACCGAACACAGAGCAGTTTCTCAGAAAGCTTCTTTCCAGTTTTGAACGGAAGATATTTCCTTTTTCACCATAGCCCTCTATGGGCTTCCAAATATCCCTTTGCCAATTCCACAAGAACAGCCTTAGCGAAAGGCTTCTTGAAGGGAAAGATGTAACTCTGTGAGATGAACTAACAGAACACAGAGCAGTTTCTCAGAAAGCTTCTTTCCAGTTTTGAACTGAAGATATTTCCTTTTTCACCATAGCACTCTATGGGCTTCCAAATATCCATTTGCCAATTCCACCAGAACAGCCTTAGCGAAAGGCTTCTTGAAGGGAAAGATGTAACTCTGTGAGATGAATTAACAGAACACAGAGCAGTTTCTCAGAAAGCTTCTTTCCAGTTTTGAACGGAAGATATTTACTTTTTCACCATAGCCCTCTATGGGCTTCCAAATATCCCTTTGCCAATTCCACAAGAACAGTCTAAGAGAAAGGCTTCTTGAAGGCAAAGATGTAACTCTGTGAGATGAATTAACAGAACACAGAGCAGTTTCTCAGAAAGCTTCTTTCCAGTTTTGAACGGAAGATATTTCCTTTTTCACCATAGCCCTCTATGGGCTTCCTAATATCCCTTTTCCAATTCCACAAGAACAGCCTTAGCGAAAGGCTTCTTCAAGGGAAAGATGTAACTCTGTGAGATGAATTAACAGAACACAGAGCAGTTTCTCAGAAAGCTTCTTTCCAGTTTTGAACGGAAGGTATTTCCTTTTTCACCATAGCCCTCTATGGGCTTCCAAATATCCCTTTGACAAATTCCACCAGAAGAGACTTAGCGAAAGGCTTCTTGAAGGGAAAGATGTAACTCTGTGAGATGAATTAACAGAACACAGAGCAGTTTCTCAGAAAGCTTCTTTCCAGTTTTGAACGGAAGATATTTCCTTTTTCACCATAGCCCTCTATGGGCTTCCAAATATCCCTTTGCCAATTCCACAAGAACAGTATTAGCGAAAGGCTTCTTGAAGGGAAAGATGTAACTCTGTGAGATGAATTAACAGAACACAGAGCAGTTTCTCAGAAAGCTTCTTTCCAGTTTTGAACGGAAGATATTTCCTTTTTCACCATAGCCCTCTATGGGCTTCCTAATATCCCTTTTCCAATTCCACAAGAACAGCCTTAGCGAAAGGCTTCTTGAAGGGAAAGATTTAACTCTGTGAGATGAATTAACAGAACACAGAACAGTTTCTCAGAAAGCTTCTTTCCAGTTTTGAACGGAAGATATTTCCTTTTTCACCATAGCCCTCTATAGGCTTCCAAATATCCCTTTGCCAATTCCACAAGAACAGCCTTAGCGAAAGGCTTCTTGAAGGGAAAGATGTAACTCTGTGAGATGAATTAACAGAACACAGAGCAGTTTCTCAGAAAGCTTCTTTCCAGTTTTGAACGGAAGATATTTCCTTTTTCACCATTGCCCTCTATGGGCTTCCAAATATCCCTTTGCCAATTCCACAAGAACAGCCTTAGCGAAAGGCTTCTTGAAGGGAAAGATGTAACTCTGTGAGATGAATTAACAGAACACAGAGCAGTTTCTCAGAAAGCTTCTTTCCAGTTTTGAACGGAAGATATTTCCTTTTTCACCATAGCCCTCTATGGGCTTCCAAATATCCCTTTGCCAATTCCACAAGAACAGCCTTAGCGAAAGGCTTCTTGAAGGGAAAGATGTAACTCTGTGAGATGAATTAACAGAACACAGAGCAGTTTCTCAGAAAGCTTCTTTCCAGTTTTGAACGGAAGATATTTCCTTTTTCACCATAGCCCTCTATGGGCTTCCAAATATCCCTTTGCCAATTCCACAAGAACA
This sequence comes from Chlorocebus sabaeus, assembly GCF_047675955.1. NCBI lineage: Eukaryota > Metazoa > Chordata > Mammalia > Primates > Cercopithecidae > Chlorocebus > Chlorocebus sabaeus. The sequence continues at coordinate 411,198 of NW_027327659.1, read as the reverse complement.
GTCTTAGCGAAAGGCTTCTTGAAGGGAAAGATGTAACTCTGTGAGATGAATTAACAGAACACAGAGCAGTTTCTCAGAAAGCTTCTTTCCAGTGTTGAACGGAAGATATTTCCTTTTTCACCATAGCCCTCTATGGGCTTCCTAATATCCCCTTTTCCAATTCCACAAGAACAGCCTTAGCGAAAGGCTTCTTGAAGGGAAAGATGTAACTCTGTGAGATGAATTAACAGAACACAGAGCAGTTTCTCAGAAAGCTTCTTTCCAGTGTTGAACGGAAGATATTTCCTTTTTCACCATAGCCCTCTATGGGCTTCCTAATATCCCCTTTTCCAATTCCACAAGAACAGCCTTAGCGAAAGGCTTCTTGAAGGGAAAGATGTAACTCTGTGAGATGAATTAACAGAACACCGAGCAGTTTCTCAGAAAGCTTCTTTCCAGTTTTGAACGGAAGATATTTCCTTTTTCACCATAGCCCTCTATGGGCTTCCAAATATCCCTTTGCCAATTCCACAAGAACAGCCTTAGCGAAAGGCTTCTTGAAGGGAAAGATGTAACTCTGTGAGATGAACTAACAGAACACAGAGCAGTTTCTCAGAAAGCTTCTTTCCAGTTTTGAACCGAAGATATTTCCTTTTTCACCATAGCCCTCTAAGGGCTTCCAAATATCCCTTTGCCAATTCCACAAGAACAGCCTTAGCGAAAGGCTTCTTGAAGGGAAAGATGTAACTCTGTGAGATGAATTAACAGAACACAGAGCAGTTTCTCAGAAAGCTTCTTTCCAGTTTTGAACGGAAGATATTTCCTTTTTCACCATAGCCCTCTATGGGCTTCCAAATATCCCTTTGCCAATTCCACAAGAACAGCCTTAGCGAAAGGCTTCTTGGAGGGAAAGATGGAACTCTGTGAGATGAACTAACAGAACACAGAGCAGTTTCTCAGAAAGGTTCTTTCCAGTTTTGAACGGAAGATATTTTCTTTTTCACCATAGCCGTCTATGGGCTTCCAAATATCCCTTTGCCAATTCCACAAGAACAGCCTTAGCGAAAGGCTTCTTCAAGGGAAAGATGTAACTCTGTGAGATGAATTAACAGAACACAGAGCAGTTTCTCAGAAAGCTTCTTTCCAGTTTTGAACGGAAGGTATTTCCTTTTTCACCATAGCCCTCTATGGGCTTCCAAATATCCCTTTGACAAATTCCACCAGAAAAGACTTAGCGAAAGGCTTCTTGAAGGGAAAGATGTAACTCTGTGAGATGAATTAACAGAACACAGAGCAGTTTCTCAGAAAGCTTCTTTCCAGTTTTGAACGGAAGATATTTCCTTTTTCACCATAGCCCTCTATGGGCTTCCAAATATCCCTTTGCCAATTCCACAAGAACAGTCTTAGCGAAAGGCTTCTTGAAGGGAAAGATGTAACTCTGTGAGATGAATTAACAGAACACAGAGCAGTTTCTCAGAAAGCTTCTTTCCAGTTTTGAACGGAAGATATTTCCTTTTTCACCATAGCCCTCTATGGGCTTCCTAATATCCCTTTTCCAATTCCACAAGAACAGCCTTAGCGAAAGGCTTCTTGAAGGGAAAGATTTAACTCTGTGAGATGAATTAACAGAACACAGAGCAGTTTCTCAGAAAGCTTCTTTCCAGTTTTGAACGGAAGATATTTCCTTTTTCACCATAGCCCTCTATGGGCTTCCAAATATCCCTTTGCCAATTCCACAAGAACAGCCTTAGCGAAAGGCTTCTTGAAGGGAAAGATGTAACTCTGTGAGATGAATTAACAGAACACAGAGCAGTTTCTCAGAAAGCTTCTTTCCAGTTTTGAACGGAAGATATTTCCTTTTTCACCATAGCCCTCTATGGGCTTCCAAATATCCCTTTGCCAATTCCACAAGAACAGTCTTAGCGAAAGGCTTCTTGAAGGGAAAGATGTAACTCTGTGAGATGAATTAACAGAACACAGAGCAGTTTCTCAGAAAGCTTCTTTCCAGTTTTGAACGGAAGATATTTCCTTTTTCACCATAGCCCTCTATGGGCTTCCTAATATCCCCTTTTCCAATTCCACAAGAACAGCCTTAGCGAAAGGCTTCTTGAAGGGAAAGATGTAACTCTGTGAGATGAATTAACAGAACACAGAGCAGTTTCTCAGAAAGCTTCTTTCCAGTTTTGAACGGAAGTTATTTCCTTTTTCACCATAGCCCTCTATAGGCTTCCAAATATCCCTTTGCCAATTCCACAAGAACAGCCTTAGCGAAAGGCTTCTTGAAGGGAAAGATGTAACTCTGTGAGATGAATTAACAGAACACAGAGCAGTTTCTCAGAAAGCTTCTTTCCAGTTTTGAAAGGAAGATATTTCCTTTTTCACCATTGCCCTCTATGTTCTTCCAAATATCCCTTTGCCAATTCCACAAGAACAGCCTTAGCGAAAGGCTTCTTGAAGGGAAAGATGTAACTCTGTGAGATGAATTAACAGAACACAGAGCAGTTTCTCAGAAAGCTTCTTTCCAGTTTTGAACGGAAGATATTTCCTTTTTCACCATAGCCCTCTATGGGCTTCCAAATATCCCTTTGCCGATTCCACAAGAACAGTCTTAGCGAAAGGCTTCTTGAAGGGAAAGATGTAACTCTGTGAGATGAATTATCAGAACACAGAGCAATTTCTCAGAAAGCTTCTTTCCAGTTTTGAACGGAAGATATTTCCTTTTTCACCATAGCCCTCTATAGGCTTCCAAATATCCCTTTGCCGATTCCACAAGAACAGCCTTAGCGAAAGGCTTCTTGAAGGGAAAGATGTAACTCTGTGAGATGAATTAACAGAACACAGAGCAGTTTCTCAGAAAGCTTCTTTCCAGTTTTGAACGGAAGATATTTCCTTTTTCACCATAGCCCTCTATGGGCTTCCAAATATCCCTTTGCCAATTCCACAAGAACAGCCTTAGCGAAAGGCTTCTTGAAGGGAAAGATGTAACTCTGTGAGATGAATTAACAGAACACAGAGCAGTTTCTCAGAAAGCTTCTTTCCAGTTTTGAACGGAAGATATTTCCTTTTTCACCATAGCCCTCTATGGGCTTCCAAATATCCCTTTGAAAATTCCACAAGAACAGCCTTAGCGAAAGGCTTCTTGAAGGGAAAGATGAAACTCTGTGAGATGAATTAACAGAACACAGAGCAGTTTCTCAGAAAGCTTCTTTCCAGTTTTGAACGGAAGATATTTCCTTTTTCACCATAGCCCTCTATGGGCTTCCAAATATCCCTTTGCCAATTCCACAAGAACAGCCTTAGCGAAAGGCTTCTTCAAGGGAAAGATGTAACTCTGTGAGATGAATTAACAGAACACAGAGCAGTTTCTCAGAAAGCTTCTTTCCAGTTTTGAACGGAAGATATTTCCTTTTTCACCACAGCCCTCTATGGGCTTCCAAATATCCCTTTGCCAATTCCACAAGAACAGCCTTAGCGAAAGGCTTCTTGAAGGGAAAGATGTAACTCTGTGAGATGAATTAACAGAACACCGAGCAGTTTCTCAGAAAGCTTCTTTCCAGTTTTGAACGGAAGATATTTCCTTTTTCACCATAGCCCTCTATGGGCTTCCAAATATCCCTTTGCCAATTCCACAAGAACAGCCTTAGCGAAAGGCTTCTTGAAGGGAAAGATGTAACTCTGTGAGATGAACAAACAGAACACAGAGCAGTTTCTCAGAAAGCTTCTTTCCAGTTTTCAACGGAAGATATTTCCTTTTTCACCATAGCCCTCTATGGGCTTCCAAATATCCCTTTGCCAATTCCACAAGAACAGCCTTAGCGAAAGGCTTCTTGAAGGGAAAGATGTAACTCTGTGAGATGAATTAACAGAACACAGAGCAGTTTCTCAGAAAGCCTCTCCAGTTTTGAACGGAAGATATTTCCTTTTTCACCATAGCCCTCTATGGGCTTCCAAATATCCCTTTGCCAATTCCACAAGAACAGCCTTAGCGAAAGGCTTCTTGAAGGGAAAGATGTAACTCTGTGAGATGAACTAACAGAACACAGAGCAGTTTCTCAGAAAGGTTCTTTCCAGTTTTGAACGGAAGATATTTTCTTTTTCACCATAGCCGTCTATGGGCTTCCAAATATCCCTTTGCCAATTCCACAAGAACAGCCTTAGCGAAAGGCTTATTCAAGGGAAAGATGTAACTCTGTGAGATGAATTAACAGAACACAGAGCAGTTTCTCAGAAAGCTTCTTTCCAGTTTTGAACGGAAGGTATTTCCTTTTTCACCATAGCCCTCTATGGGCTTCCAAATATCCCTTTGACAAATTCCACCAGAAGAGACTTAGCGAAAGGCTTCTTGAAGGGAAAGATGTAACTCTGTGAGATGAATTAACAGAACACAGATCAGTTTCTCAGAAAGCTTCTTTCCAGTTTTGAACGGAAGATATTTCCTTTTTCACCATAGCCCTCTATGGGCTTCCAAATATCCCTTTGCCAATTCCACAAGAACAGTCTTAGCGAAAGGCTTCTTGAAGGGAAAGATGTAACTCTGTGAGATGAATTAACAGAACACAGAGCAGTTTCTCAGAAAGCTTCTTTCCAGTTTTGAACGGAAGATATTTCCTTTTTCACCATAGCCCTCTATGGGCTTCCTAATATCCCTTTTCCAATTCCACAAGAACAGCCTTAGCGAAAGGCTTCTTGAAGGGAAAGATTTAACTCTGTGAGATGAATTAACAGAACACAGAACAGTTTCTCAGAAAGCTTCTTTCCAGTTTTGAACGGAAGATATTTCCTTTTTCACCATAGCCCTCTATAGGCTTCCAAATATCCCTTTGCCAATTCCACAAGAACAGCCTTAGCGAAAGGCTTCTTGAAGGGAAAGATGTAACTCTGTGAGATGAATTAACAGAACACAGAGCAGTTTCTCAGAAAGCTTCTTTCCAGTTTTGAACGGAAGATATTTCCTTTTTCACCATTGCCCTCTATGGGCTTCCAAATATCCCTTTGCCAATTCCACAAGAACAGCCTTAGCGAAAGGCTTCTTGAAGGGAAAGATGTAACTCTGTGAGATGAATTAACAGAACACAGAGCAGTTTCTCAGAAAGCTTCTTTCCAGTTTTGAACGGAAGATATTTCCTTTTTCACCATAGCCCTCTATGGGCTTCCAAATATCCCTTTGCCAATTCCACAAGAACAGCCTTAGCGAAAGGCTTCTTGAAGGGAAAGATGTAACTCTGTGAGATGAATTAACAGAACACAGAGCAGTTTCTCAGAAAGCTTCTTTCCAGTTTTGAACGGAAGATTTTTCCTTTTTCACCATAGCCCTCTATGGGCTTCCAAATATCCCTTTGCCAATTCCACAAGAACAGTCTTAGCGAAAGGCTTCTTGAAGGGAAAGATGTAACTCTGTGAGATGAATTAACAGAACACAGAGCAGTTTCTCAGAAAGCTTCTTTCCAGTTTTGAACGGAAGATATTTCCTTTTTCACCATAGCCCTCTATGGGCTTCCTAATATCCCTTTTCCAATTCCACAAGAACAGCCTTAGCGAAAGGCTTCTTGAAGGGAAAGATGTAACTCTGTGAGATGAACAAACAGAACACAGAGCAGTTTCTCAGAAAGCTTCTTTCCAGTTTTCAACGGAAGATATTTCCTTTTTCACCATAGCCCTCTATGGGCTTCCAAATATCCCTTTGCCAATTCCACAAGAACAGCCTTAGCGAAAGGCTTCTTGAAGGGAAAGATGTAACTCTGTGAGATGAATTAACAGAACACAGAGCAGTTTCTCAGAAAGCTTCTTTCCAGTTTTGAACGGAAGATATTTCCTTTTTCACCATAGCCCTCTATGGGCTTCCAAATATCCCTTTGCCAATTCCACAAGAACAGCCTTAGCGAAAGGCTTCTTGAAGGGAAAGATGAAACTCTGTGAGATGAATTAACAGAACACAGAGCAGTTTCTCAGAAAGCTTCTTTCCAGTTTTGAACGGAAGATATTTCCTTTTTCACCATAGCCCTCTATGGGCTTCCAAATATCCCTTTGCCAATTCCACAAGAACAGCCTTAGCGAAAGGCTTCTTCAAGGGAAAGATGTAACTCTGTGAGATGAATTAACAGAACACAGAGCAGTTTCTCAGAAAGCTTCTTTCCAGTTTTGAACGGAAGATATTTCCTTTTTCACCACAGCCCTCTATGGGCTTCCAAATATCCCTTTGCCAATTCCACAAGAACAGCCTTAGCGAAAGGCTTCTTGAAGGGAAAGATGTAACTCTGTGAGATGAATTAACAGAACACCGAGCAGTTTCTCAGAAAGCTTCTTTCCAGTTTTGAACGGAAGATATTTCCTTTTTCACCATAGCCCTCTATGGGCTTCCAAATATCCCTTTGCCAATTCCACAAGAACAGCCTTAGCTAAAGGCTTCTTGAAGGGAAAGATGTAACTCTGTGAGATGAACTAACAGAACACAGAGCAGTTTCTCAGAAAGCTTCTTTCCAGTTTTGAACCGAAGATATTTCCTTTTTCACCATAGCCCTCTAAGGGCTTCCAAATATCCCTTTGCCAATTCCACAAGAACAGCCTTAGCGAAAGGCTTCTTGAAGGGAAAGATGTAACTCTGTGAGATGAATTAACAGAACACAGAGCAGTTTCTCAGAAAGCTTCTTTCCAGTTTTGAACGGAAGATATTTCCTTTTTCACTATAGCCCTCTATGGGCTTCCAAATATCCATTTGCCAATTCCACAAGAACAGCCTTAGCGAAAGGCTTCTTGAAGGGAAAGATGGAACTCTGTGAGATGAACTAACAGAACACAGAGCAGTTTCTCAGAAAGGTTCTTTCCAGTTTTGAACGGAAGATATTTTCTTTTTCACCATAGCCGTCTATGGGCTTCCAAATATCCCTTTGCCAATTCCACAAGAACAGCCTTAGCGAAAGGCTTCTTCAAGGGAAAGATGTAACTCTGTGAGATGAATTAACAGAACACAGAGCAGTTTCTCAGAAAGCTTCTTTCCAGTTTTGAACGGAAGGTATTTCCTTTTTCACCCTAGCCCTCTATGGGCTTCCAAATATCCCTTTGACAAATTCCACCAGAAGAGACTTAGCGAAAGGCTTCTTGAAGGGAAAGATGTAACTCTGTGAGATGAATTAACAGAACACAGAACAGTTTCTCAGAAAGCTTCTTTCCAGTTTTGTACGGAAGATATTTCCTTTTTCACCATAGCCCTCTATAGGCTTCCAAATATCCCTTTGCCAATTCCACAAGAACAGCCTTAGCGAAAGGCTTCTTGAAGGGAAAGATGTAACTCTGTGAGATGAATTAACAGAACACAGAGCAGTTTCTCAGAAAGCTTCTTTCCAGTTTTGAACGGAAGATATTTCCTTTTTCACCATTGCCCTCTATGGGCTTCCAAATATCCCTTTGCCAATTCCACAAGAACAGCCTTAGCGAAAGGCTTCTTGAAGGGAAAGATGTAACTCTGTGAGATGAATTAACAGAACACAGAGCAGTTTCTCAGAAAGCTTCTTTCCAGTTTTGAACGGAAGATATTTCCTTTTTCACCATAGCCCTCTATGGGCTTCCAAATATCCCTTTGCCAATTCCACAAGAACAGCCTTAGCGAAAGGCTTCTTGAAGGGAAAGATGTAACTCTGTGAGATGAATTAACAGAACACAGAGCAGTTTCTCAGAAAGCTTCTTTCCAGTTTTGAACGGAAGATTTTTCCTTTTTCACCATAGCCCTCTATGGGCTTCCAAATATCCCTTTGCCAATTCCACAAGAACAGTCTTAGCGAAAGGCTTCTTGAAGGGAAAGATGTAACTCTGTGAGATGAATTAACAGAACACAGAGCAGTTTCTCAGAAAGCTTCTTTCCAGTTTTGAACGGAAGATATTTCCTTTTTCACCATAGCCGTCTATGGGCTTCCAAATATCCCTTTGCCAATTCCACAAGAACAGCCTTAGCGAAAGGCTTCTTCAAGGGAAAGATGTAACTCTGTGAGATGAATTAACAGAACACAGAGCAGTTTCTCAGAAAGCTTCTTTCCAGTTTTGAACGGAAGGTATTTCCTTTTTCACCCTAGCCCTCTATGGGCTTCCAAATATCCCTTTGACAAATTCCACCAGAAGAGACTTAGCGAAAGGCTTCTTGAAGGGAAAGATGTAACTCTGTGAGATGAATTAACAGAACACAGAGCAGTTTCTCAGAAAGCTTCTTTCCAGTTTTGAACGGAAGATATTTCCTTTTTCACCATAGCCGTCTATGGGCTTCCAAATATCCCTTTGCCAATTCCACAAGAACAGCCTTATCGAAAGGCTTCTTCAAGGGAAAGATGTAACTCTGTGAGATGAATTAACAGAACACAGAGCAGTTTCTCAGAAAGCTTCTTTCCAGTTTTGAACGGAAGGTATTTCCTTTTTCACCATAGCCCTCTATGGGCTTCCAAATATCTCTTTGACAAATTCCACCAGAAGAGACTTAGCGAAAGGCTTCTTGAAGGGAAAGATGTAACTCTGTGAGATGAATTAACAGAACACAGAGCAGTTTCTCAGAAAGCTTCTTTCCAGTTTTGAACGGAAGATATTTCCTTTTTCACCATAGCCCTCTATGGGCTTCCAAATATCCCTTTGCCAATTCCACAAGAACAGCCTTAGCGAAAGGCTTCTTGAAGGGAAACATGTAACTCTGTGAGATGAATTAACAGAACACAGAGCAGTTTCTCAGAAAGCTTCTTTCCAGTTTTGAACGGAAGATATTTCCTTTTTCACCATAGCCCACTATGGGCTTCCAAATATCCCTTTGCCGATTCCACAAGAACAGTCTTAGCGAAAGGCTTCTTGAAGGGAAAGATGTAACTCTGTGAGATGAATTAACAGAACACAGAGCAGTTTCTCAGAAAGATTCTTTCCAGTTTTGAACGGAAGATATTTCCTTTTTCACCATAGCCCTCTACGGGCTTCCAAATATCCCTTTGCCAATTCCTCAAGAACAGCCTTAGCGAAAGGCTTCTTGAAGGGAAAGATGTAACTCTGTGAGATGAATTAACCGAACACAGAGCAGTTTCTCAGAAAGCTTCTTTCCAGTTTTGAACGGAAGATATTTCCTTTTTCACCATAGCCCTCTATGGGCTTCCAAATATCCCTTTGCCAATTCCACAAGAACAGCCTTAGCGAAAGGCTTCTTGAAGGGAAAGATGTAACTCTGTGAGATGAACTAACAGAACACAGAGCAGTTTCTCAGAAAGCTTCTTTCCAGTTTTGAACTGAAGATATTTCCTTTTTCACCATAGCCCTCTATGGGCTTCCAAATATCCATTTGCCAATTCCACCAGAACAGCCTTAGCGAAAGGCTTCTTGAAGGGAAAGATGTAACTCTGTGAGATGAATTAACAGAACACAGAGCAGTTTCTCAGAAAGCTTCTTTCCAGTTTTGAACGGAAGATATTTACTTTTTCACCATAGCCCTCTATGGGCTTCCAAATATCCCTTTGCCAATTCCACAAGAACAGTCTAAGAGAAAGGCTTCTTGAAGGCAAAGATGTAACTCTGTGAGATGAATTAACAGAACACAGAGCAGTTTCTCAGAAAGCTTCTTTCCAGTTTTGAACGGAAGATATTTCCTTTTTCACCATAGCCCTCTATGGGCTTCCTAATATCCCTTTTCCAATTCCACAAGAACAGCCTTAGCGAAAGGCTTCTTCAAGGGAAAGATGTAACTCTGTGAGATGAATTAACAGAACACAGAGCAGTTTCTCAGAAAGCTTCTTTCCAGTTTTGAACGGAAGGTATTTCCTTTTTCACCATAGCCCTCTATGGGCTTCCAAATATCCCTTTGACAAATTCCACCAGAAGAGACTTAGCGAAAGGCTTCTTGAAGGGAAAGATGTAACTCTGTGAGATGAATTAACAGAACACAGAGCAGTTTCTCAGAAAGCTTCTTTCCAGTTTTGAACAGAAGATATTTCCTTTTTCACCATAGCCCTCTATGGGCTTCCAAATATCCCTTTGCCAATTCCACAAGAACAGTATTAGCGAAAGGCTTCTTGAAGGGAAAGATGTAACTCTGTGAGATGAATTAACAGAACACAGAGCAGTTTCTCAGAAAGCTTCTTTCCAGTTTTGAACGGAAGATATTTCCTTTTTCACCATAGCCCTCTATGGGCTTCCTAATATCCCTTTTCCAATTCCACAAGAACAGCCTTAGCGAAAGGCTTCTTGAAGGGAAAGATTTAACTCTGTGAGATGAATTAACAGAACACAGAACAGTTTCTCAGAAAGCTTCTTTCCAGTTTTGAACGGAAGATATTTCCTTTTTCACCATAGCCCTCTATAGGCTTCCAAATATCCCTTTGCCAATTCCACAAGAACAGCCTTAGCGAAAGGCTTCTTGAAGGGAAAGATGTAACTCTGTGAGATGAATTAACAGAACACAGAGCAGTTTCTCAGAAAGCTTCTTTCCAGTTTTGAACGGAAGATATTTCCTTTTTCACCATTGCCCTCTATGGGCTTCCAAATATCCCTTTGCCAATTCCACAAGAACAGCCTTAGCGAAAGGCTTCTTGAAGGGAAAGATGTAACTCTGTGAGATGAATTAACAGAACACAGAGCAGTTTCTCAGAAAGCTTCTTTCCAGTTTTGAACGGAAGATATTTCCTTTTTCACCATAGCCCTCTATGGGCTTCCAAATATCCCTTTGCCAATTCCACAAGAACAGCCTTAGCGAAAGGCTTCTTGAAGGGAAAGATGTAACTCTGTGAGATGAATTAACAGAACACAGAGCAGTTTCTCAGAAAGCTTCTTTCCAGTTTTGAACGGAAGATATTTCCTTTTTCACCATAGCCCTCTATGGGCTTCCAAATATCCCTTTGCCAATTCCACAAGAACAGTCTTAGCGAAAGGCTTCTTGAAGGGAAAGATGTAACTCTGTGAGATGAATTAACAGAACACAGAGCAGTTTCTCAGAAAGCTTCTTTCCAGTGTTGAACGGAAGATATTTCCTTTTTCACCATAGCCCTCTATGGGCTTCCTAATATCCCCTTTTCCAATTCCACAAGAACAGCCTTAGCGAAAGGCTTCTTGAAGGGAAAGATGTAACTCTGTGAGATGAATTAACAGAACACAGAGCAGTTTCTCAGAAAGCTTCTTTCCAGTTTTCAACGGAAGATATTTCCTTTTTCACCATAGCCCTCTATAGGCTTCCAAATATCCCTTTGCCAATTCCACAAGAACAGCCTTAGCGAAAGGCTTCTTGAAGGGAAAGATGTAACTCTGTGAGATGAATTAACAGAACACCGAGCAGTTTCTCAGAAAGCTTCTTTCCAGTTTTGAACGGAAGATATTTCCTTTTTCACCATAGCCCTCTATGGGCTTCCAAATATCCCTTTGCCAATTCCACAAGAACAGCCTTAGCGAAAGGCTTCTTGAAGGGAAAGATGTAACTCTGTGAGATGAACTAACAGAACACAGAGCAGTTTCTCAGAAAGCTTCTTTCCAGTTTTGAACCGAAGATATTTCCTTTTTCACCATAGCCCTCTAAGGGCTTCCAAATATCCCTTTGCCAATTCCACAAGAATAGCCTTAGCGAAAGGCTTCTTGAAGGGAAAGATGTAACTCTGTGAGATGAATTAACAGAACACAGAGCAGTTTCTCAGAAAGCTTCTTTCCAGTTTTGAACGGAAGATATTTCCTTTTTCACCATAGCCCTCTATGGGCTTCCAAATATCCCTTTGCCAATTCCACAAGAACAGCCTTAGCGAAAGGCTTCTTGGAGGGAAAGATGGAACTCTGTGAGATGAACTAACAGAACACAGAGCAGTTTCTCAGAAAGGTTCTTTCCAGTTTTGAACGGAAGATATTTTCTTTTTCACCATAGCCGTCTATGGGCTTCCAAATATCCCTTTGCCAATTCCACAAGAACAGCCTTAGCGAAAGGCTTCTTGAAGGGAAAGATGTAACTCTGTGAGATGAATTAACAGAACACAGAGCAGTTTCTCAGAAAGCTTCTTTCCAGTTTTGAACGGAAGGTATTTCCTTTTTCACCATAGCCCTCTATGGGCTTCCAAATATCCCTTTGCCAATTCCACAAGAACAGTCTTAGCGAAAGGCTTCTTGAAGGGAAAGATGTAACTCTGTGAGATGAATTAACAGAACACAGAGCAGTTTCTCAGAAAGCTTCTTTCCAGTTTTGAACTGAAGATATTTCCTTTTTCACCATAGCCCTCTATGGGCTTCCTAATATCCCTTTTCCAATTCCACAAGAACAGCCTTAGCGAAAGGCTTCTTGAAGGGAAAGATTTAACTCTGTGAGATGAATTAACAGAACACAGAGCAGTTTCTCAGAAAGCTTCTTTCCAGTTTTGAACGGAAGATATTTCCTTTTTCACCATAGCTCTCTATGGGCTTCCAAATATCCCTTTGCCAATTCCACAAGAACAGCCTTAGCGAAAGGCTTCTTGAAGGGAAAGATGTAACTCTGTGAGATGAATTAACAGAACACAGAGCAGTTTCTCAGAAAGCTTCTTTCCAGTTTTGAACGGAAGATATTTCCTTTTTCACCATAGCCCTCTATGGGCTTCCAAATATCCCTTTGCCAATTCCACAAGAACAGTCTTAGCGAAAGGCTTCTTGAAGGGAAAGATGTAACTCTGTGAGATGAATTAACAGAACACAGAGCAGTTTCTCAGAAAGCTTCTTTCCAGTTTTGAACGGAAGATATTTCCTTTTTCACCATAGCCCTCTATGGGCTTCCTAATATCCCCTTTTCCAATTCCACAAGAACAGCCTTAGCGAAAGGCTTCTTGAAGGGAAAGATGTAACTCTGTGAGATGAATTAACAGAACACAGAGCAGTTTCTCAGAAAGCTTCTTTCCAGTTTTGAACGGAAGATATTTCCTTTTTCACCATAGCCCTCTATAGGCTTCCAAATATCCCTTTGCCAATTCCACAAGAACAGCCTTAGCGAAAGGCTTCTTGAAGGGAAAGATGTAACTCTGTGAGATGAATTAACAGAACACAGAGCAGTTTCTCAGAAAGCTTCTTTCCAGTTTTGAAAGGAAGATATTTCCTTTTTCACCATTGCCCTCTATGTTCTTCCAAATATCCCTTTGCCAATTCCACAAGAACAGCCTTAGCGAAAGGCTTCTTGAAGGGAAAGATGTAACTCTGTGAGATGAATTAACAGAACACAGAGCAGTTTCTCAGAAAGCTTCTTTCCAGTTTTGAACGGAAGATATTTCCTTTTTCACCATAGCCCTCTATGGGCTTCCAAATATCCCTTTGCCGATTCCACAAGAACAGTCTTAGCGAAAGGCTTCTTGAAGGGAAAGATGTAACTCTGTGAGATGAATTATCAGAACACAGAGCAATTTCTCAGAAAGCTTCTTTCCAGTTTTGAACGGAAGATATTTCCTTTTTCACCATAGCCCTCTATAGGCTTCCAAATATCCCTTTGCCGATTCCACAAGAACAGCCTTAGCGAAAGGCTTCTTGAAGGGAAAGATGTAACTCTGTGAGATGAATTAACAGAACACAGAGCAGTTTCTCAGAAAGCTTCTTTCCAGTTTTGAACGGAAGATATTTCCTTTTTCACCATAGCCCTCTATGGGCTTCCAAATATCCCTTTGCCAATTCCACAAGAACAGCCTTAGCGAAAGGCTTCTTGAAGGGAAAGATGTAACTCTGTGAGATGAATTAACAGAACACAGAGCAGTTTCTCAGAAAGCTTCTTTCCAGTTTTGAACGGAAGATATTTCCTTTTTCACCATAGCCCTCTATGGGCTTCCAAATATCCCTTTGAAAATTCCACAAGAACAGCCTTAGCGAAAGGCTTCTTGAAGGGAAAGATGAAACTCTGTGAGATGAATTAACAGAACACAGAGCAGTTTCTCAGAAAGCTTCTTTCCAGTTTTGAACGGAAGATATTTCCTTTTTCACCATAGCCCTCTATGGGCTTCCAAATATCCCTTTGCCAATTCCACAAGAACAGCCTTAGCGAAAGGCTTCTTCAAGGGAAAGATGTAACTCTGTGAGATGAATTAACAGAACACAGAGCAGTTTCTCAGAAAGCTTCTTTCCAGTTTTGAACGGAAGATATTTCCTTTTTCACCACAGCCCTCTATGGGCTTCCAAATATCCCTTTGCCAATTCCACAAGAACAGCCTTAGCGAAAGGCTTCTTGAAGGGAAAGATGTAACTCTGTGAGATGAATTAACAGAACACCGAGCAGTTTCTCAGAAAGCTTCTTTCCAGTTTTGAACGGAAGATATTTCCTTTTTCACCATAGCCCTCTATGGGCTTCCAAATATCCCTTTGCCAATTCCACAAGAACAGCCTTAGCGAAAGGCTTCTTGAAGGGAAAGATGTAACTCTGTGAGATGAACAAACAGAACACAGAGCAGTTTCTCAGAAAGCTTCTTTCCAGTTTTCAACGGAAGATATTTCCTTTTTCACCATAGCCCTCTATGGGCTTCCAAATATCCCTTTGCCAATTCCACAAGAACAGCCTTAGCGAAAGGCTTCTTGAAGGGAAAGATGTAACTCTGTGAGATGAATTAACAGAACACAGAGCAGTTTCTCAGAAAGCCTCTCCAGTTTTGAACGGAAGATATTTCCTTTTTCACCATAGCCCTCTATGGGCTTCCAAATATCCCTTTGCCAATTCCACAAGAACAGCCTTAGCGAAAGGCTTCTTGAAGGGAAAGATGTAACTCTGTGAGATGAACTAACAGAACACAGAGCAGTTTCTCAGAAAGGTTCTTTCCAGTTTTGAACGGAAGATATTTTCTTTTTCACCATAGCCGTCTATGGGCTTCCAAATATCCCTTTGCCAATTCCACAAGAACAGCCTTAGCGAAAGGCTTATTCAAGGGAAAGATGTAACTCTGTGAGATGAATTAACAGAACACAGAGCAGTTTCTCAGAAAGCTTCTTTCCAGTTTTGAACGGAAGGTATTTCCTTTTTCACCATAGCCCTCTATGGGCTTCCAAATATCCCTTTGACAAATTCCACCAGAAGAGACTTAGCGAAAGGCTTCTTGAAGGGAAAGATGTAACTCTGTGAGATGAATTAACAGAACACAGATCAGTTTCTCAGAAAGCTTCTTTCCAGTTTTGAACGGAAGATATTTCCTTTTTCACCATAGCCCTCTATGGGCTTCCAAATATCCCTTTGCCAATTCCACAAGAACAGTCTTAGCGAAAGGCTTCTTGAAGGGAAAGATGTAACTCTGTGAGATGAATTAACAGAACACAGAGCAGTTTCTCAGAAAGCTTCTTTCCAGTTTTGAACGGAAGATATTTCCTTTTTCACCATAGCCCTCTATGGGCTTCCTAATATCCCTTTTCCAATTCCACAAGAACAGCCTTAGCGAAAGGCTTCTTGAAGGGAAAGATTTAACTCTGTGAGATGAATTAACAGAACACAGAACAGTTTCTCAGAAAGCTTCTTTCCAGTTTTGAACGGAAGATATTTCCTTTTTCACCATAGCCCTCTATAGGCTTCCAAATATCCCTTTGCCAATTCCACAAGAACAGCCTTAGCGAAAGGCTTCTTGAAGGGAAAGATGTAACTCTGTGAGATGAATTAACAGAACACAGAGCAGTTTCTCAGAAAGCTTCTTTCCAGTTTTGAACGGAAGATATTTCCTTTTTCACCATTGCCCTCTATGGGCTTCCAAATATCCCTTTGCCAATTCCACAAGAACAGCCTTAGCGAAAGGCTTCTTGAAGGGAAAGATGTAACTCTGTGAGATGAATTAACAGAACACAGAGCAGTTTCTCAGAAAGCTTCTTTCCAGTTTTGAACGGAAGATATTTCCTTTTTCACCATAGCCCTCTATGGGCTTCCAAATATCCCTTTGCCAATTCCACAAGAACAGCCTTAGCGAAAGGCTTCTTGAAGGGAAAGATGTAACTCTGTGAGATGAATTAACAGAACACAGAGCAGTTTCTCAGAAAGCTTCTTTCCAGTTTTGAACGGAAGATTTTTCCTTTTTCACCATAGCCCTCTATGGGCTTCCAAATATCCCTTTGCCAATTCCACAAGAACAGTCTTAGCGAAAGGCTTCTTGAAGGGAAAGATGTAACTCTGTGAGATGAATTAACAGAACACAGAGCAGTTTCTCAGAAAGCTTCTTTCCAGTTTTGAACGGAAGATATTTCCTTTTTCACCATAGCCCTCTATGGGCTTCCTAATATCCCTTTTCCAATTCCACAAGAACAGCCTTAGCGAAAGGCTTCTTGAAGGGAAAGATGTAACTCTGTGAGATGAACAAACAGAACACAGAGCAGTTTCTCAGAAAGCTTCTTTCCAGTTTTCAACGGAAGATATTTCCTTTTTCACCATAGCCCTCTATGGGCTTCCAAATATCCCTTTGCCAATTCCACAAGAACAGCCTTAGCGAAAGGCTTCTTGAAGGGAAAGATGTAACTCTGTGAGATGAATTAACAGAACACAGAGCAGTTTCTCAGAAAGCTTCTTTCCAGTTTTGAACGGAAGATATTTCCTTTTTCACCATAGCCCTCTATGGGCTTCCAAATATCCCTTTGCCAATTCCACAAGAACAGCCTTAGCGAAAGGCTTCTTGAAGGGAAAGATGAAACTCTGTGAGATGAATTAACAGAACACAGAGCAGTTTCTCAGAAAGCTTCTTTCCAGTTTTGAACGGAAGATATTTCCTTTTTCACCATAGCCCTCTATGGGCTTCCAAATATCCCTTTGCCAATTCCACAAGAACAGCCTTAGCGAAAGGCTTCTTCAAGGGAAAGATGTAACTCTGTGAGATGAATTAACAGAACACAGAGCAGTTTCTCAGAAAGCTTCTTTCCAGTTTTGAACGGAAGATATTTCCTTTTTCACCACAGCCCTCTATGGGCTTCCAAATATCCCTTTGCCAATTCCACAAGAACAGCCTTAGCGAAAGGCTTCTTGAAGGGAAAGATGTAACTCTGTGAGATGAATTAACAGAACACCGAGCAGTTTCTCAGAAAGCTTCTTTCCAGTTTTGAACGGAAGATATTTCCTTTTTCACCATAGCCCTCTATGGGCTTCCAAATATCCCTTTGCCAATTCCACAAGAACAGCCTTAGCGAAAGGCTTCTTGAAGGGAAAGATGTAACTCTGTGAGATGAACTAACAGAACACAGAGCAGTTTCTCAGAAAGCTTCTTTCCAGTTTTGAACCGAAGATATTTCCTTTTTCACCATAGCCCTCTAAGGGCTTCCAAATATCCCTTTGCCAATTCCACAAGAACAGCCTTAGCGAAAGGCTTCTTGAAGGGAAAGATGTAACTCTGTGAGATGAATTAACAGAACACAGAGCAGTTTCTCAGAAAGCTTCTTTCCAGTTTTGAACGGAAGATATTTCCTTTTTCACTATAGCCCTCTATGGGCTTCCAAATATCCATTTGCCAATTCCACAAGAACAGCCTTAGCGAAAGGCTTCTTGAAGGGAAAGATGGAACTCTGTGAGATGAACTAACAGAACACAGAGCAGTTTCTCAGAAAGGTTCTTTCCAGTTTTGAACGGAAGATATTTTCTTTTTCACCATAGCCGTCTATGGGCTTCCAAATATCCCTTTGCCAATTCCACAAGAACAGCCTTAGCGAAAGGCTTCTTCAAGGGAAAGATGTAACTCTGTGAGATGAATTAACAGAACACAGAGCAGTTTCTCAGAAAGCTTCTTTCCAGTTTTGAACGGAAGGTATTTCCTTTTTCACCCTAGCCCTCTATGGGCTTCCAAATATCCCTTTGACAAATTCCACCAGAAGAGACTTAGCGAAAGGCTTCTTGAAGGGAAAGATGTATCTCTGTGAGATGAATTAACAGAACACAGAACAGTTTCTCAGAAAGCTTCTTTCCAGTTTTGTACGGAAGATATTTCCTTTTTCACCATAGCCCTCTATAGGCTTCCAAATATCCCTTTGCCAATTCCACAAGAACAGCCTTAGCGAAAGGCTTCTTGAAGGGAAAGATGTAACTCTGTGAGATGAATTAACAGAACACAGAGCAGTTTCTCAGAAAGCTTCTTTCCAGTTTTGAACGGAAGATATTTCCTTTTTCACCATTGCCCTCTATGGGCTTCCAAATATCCCTTTGCCAATTCCACAAGAACAGCCTTAGCGAAAGGCTTCTTGAAGGGAAAGATGTAACTCTGTGAGATGAATTAACAGAACACAGAGCAGTTTCTCAGAAAGCTTCTTTCCAGTTTTGAACGGAAGATATTTCCTTTTTCACCATAGCCCTCTATGGGCTTCCAAATATCCCTTTGCCAATTCCACAAGAACAGCCTTAGCGAAAGGCTTCTTGAAGGGAAAGATGTAACTCTGTGAGATGAATTAACAGAACACAGAGCAGTTTCTCAGAAAGCTTCTTTCCAGTTTTGAACGGAAGATTTTTCCTTTTTCACCATAGCCCTCTATGGGCTTCCAAATATCCCTTTGCCAATTCCACAAGAACAGTCTTAGCGAAAGGCTTCTTGAAGGGAAAGATGTAACTCTGTGAGATGAATTAACAGAACACAGAGCAGTTTCTCAGAAAGCTTCTTTCCAGTTTTGAACGGAAGATATTTCCTTTTTCACCATAGCCCTCTATGGGCTTCCTAATATCCCTTTTCCAATTCCACAAGAACAGCCTTAGCGAAAGGCTTCTTGAAGGGAAAGATGTAACTCTGTGAGATGAATTAACAGAACACAGAGCAGTTTCTCAGAAAGCTTCTTTCCAGTTTTGAACGGAAGATATTTCCTTTTTCACCATAGCCCTCTATAGGCTTCCAAATATCCCTTTGCCAATTCCACAAGAACAGCCTTAGCGAAAGGCTTCTTGAAGGGAAAGATGTAACTCTGTGAGATGAATTAACAGAACACAGAGCAGTTTCTCAGAAAGCTTCTTTCCAGTTTTGAAAGGAAGATATTTCCTTTTTCACCATTGCCCTCTATGCTCTTCCAAATATCCCTTTGCCAATTCCACAAGAACAGCCTTAGCGAAAGGCTTCTTGAAGGGAAAGATGTAACTCTGTGAGATGAATTAACAGAACACAGAGCAGTTTCTCAGAAAGCTTCTTTCCAGTTTTGAACGGAAGATATTTCCTTTTTCACCATAGCCCTCTATGGGCTTCCAAATATCCCTTTGCCGATTCCACAAGAACAGTCTTAGCGAAAGGCTTCTTGAAGGGAAAGATGTAACTCTGTGAGATGAATTATCAGAACACAGAGCAATTTCTCAGAAAGCTTCTTTCCAGTTTTGAACGGAAGATATTTCCTTTTTCACCATAGCCCTCTATAGGCTTCCAAATATCCCTTTGCCGATTCCACAAGAACAGCCTTAGCGAAAGGCTTCTTGAAGGGAAAGATGTAACTCTGTGAGATGAATTAACAGAACACAGAGCAGTTTCTCAGAAAGCTTCTTTCCAGTTTTGAACGGAAGATATTTCCTTTTTCACCATAGCCCTCTATGGGCTTCCAAATATCCCTTTGCCAATTCCACAAGAACAGCCTTAGCGAAAGGCTTCTTGAAGGGAAAGATGTAACTCTGTGAGATGAATTAACAGAACACAGAGCAGTTTCTCAGAAAGCTTCTTTCCAGTTTTGAACGGAAGATATTTCCTTTTTCACCATAGCCCTCTATGGGCTTCCAAATATCCCTTTGCCAATTCCACAAGAACAGCCTTAGCGAAAGGCTTCTTGAAGGGAAAGATGAAACTCTGTGAGATGAATTAACAGAACACAGAGCAGTTTCTCAGAAAGCTTCTTTCCAGTTTTGAACGGAAGATATTTCCTTTTTCACCATAGCCCTCTATGGGCTTCCAAATATCCCTTTGCCAATTCCACAAGAACAGCCTTAGCGAAAGGCTTCTTCAAGGGAAAGATGTAACTCTGTGAGATGAATTAACAGAACACAGAGCAGTTTCTCAGAAAGCTTCTTTCCAGTTTTGAACGGAAGATATTTCCTTTTTCACCACAGCCCTCTATGGGCTTCCAAATATCCCTTTGCCAATTCCACAAGAACAGCCTTAGCGAAAGGCTTCTTGAAGGGAAAGATGTAACTCTGTGAGATGAATTAACAGAACACCGAGCAGTTTCTCAGAAAGCTTCTTTCCAGTTTTGAACGGAAGATATTTCCTTTTTCAACATAGCCCTCTATGGGCTTCCAAATATCCCTTTGCCAATTCCACAAGAACAGCCTTAGCGAAAGGCTTCTTGAAGGGAAAGATGTAACTCTGTGAGATGAACAAAGAGAACACAGAGCAGTTTCTCAGAAAGCTTCTTTCCAGTTTTCAACGGAAGATATTTCCTTTTTCACCATAGCCCTCTATGGGCTTCCAAATATCCCTTTGCCAATTCCACAAGAACAGCCTTAGCGAAAGGCTTCTTGAAGGGAAAGATGTAACTCTGTGAGATGAATTAACAGAACACAGAGCAGTTTCTCAGAAACCTTCTTTCCAGTTTTGAACGGAAGATTTTTCCTTTTTCACCATAGCCCTCTATGGGCTTCCAAATATCCCTTTGACAAATTCCACCAGAAGAGACTTAGCGAAAGGCTTCTTGAAGGGAAAGATGTAACTCTGTGAGATGAATTAACAGAACACAGAGCAGTTTCTCAGACAGCTTCTTTCCAGTTTTGAACGGAAGATATTTCCTTTTTCACCATAGCCCTCTATGGGCTTCCAAATATCCCTTTGCCAATTCCACAAGAACAGCCTTAGCGAAAGGCTTCTTGAAGGGAAAGATGTAACTCTGTGAGATGAATTAACAGAACACAGAGCAGTTTCTCAGAAAGCTTCTTTCCAGTTTTGAACGGAAGATTTTTCCTTTTTCACCATAGCCCTCTATGGGCTTCCAAATATCCCTTTTCCAATTCCACAAGAACAGCCTTAGCGAAAGGCTTCTTGAAGGGAAAGATGTAACTCTGTGAGATGAATTAACAGAACACAGAACAGTTTCTCAGAAAGCTTCTTTCCAGTTTTGAACGGAAGATATTTCCTTTTTCACCATAGCCCTCTATAGGCTTCCAAATATCCCTTTGCCAATTCCACAAGAACAGCCTTAGCGAAAGGCGTCTTCAAGGGAAAGATGTAACTCTGTGAGATGAATTAACAGAACACAGAGCAGTTTCTCAGAAAGCTTCTTTCCAGTTTTGAAAGGAAGATATTTCCTTTTTCACCATTGCCCTCTATGTTCTTCCAAATATCCCTTTGCCAATTCCACAAGAACAGCCTTAGCGAAAGGCTTCTTGAAGGGAAAGATGTAACTCTGTGAGATGAATTAACAGAACACAGAGCAGTTTCTCAGAAAGCTTCTTTCCAGTTTTGAACGGAAGATATTTCCTTTTTCACCATAGCCCTCTATGGGCTTCCAAATATCCCTTTGCCGATTCCACAAGAACAGTCTTAGCGAAAGGCTTCTTGAAGGGAAAGATGTAACTCTGTGAGATGAATTAACAGAACACAGAGCAATTTCTCAGAAAGCTTCTTTCCAGTTTTGAACGGAAGATATTTCCTTTTTCACCATAGCCCTCTATAGGCTTCCAAATATCCCTTTGCCGATTCCACAAGAACAGCCTTAGCGAAAGGCTTCTTGAAGGGAAAGATGTAACTCTGTGAGATGAATTAACAGAACACAGAGCAGTTTCTCAGAAAGCTTCTTTCCAGTTTTGAACGGAAGATATTTCCTTTTTCACCATAGCCCTCTATGGGCTTCCAAATATCCCTTTGCCAATTCCACAAGAACAGCCTTAGCGAAAGGCTTCTTGAAGGGAAAGATGAAACTCTGTGAGATGAATTAACAGAACACAGAGCAGTTTCTCAGAAAGGTTCTTTCCAGTTTTGAACGGAAGATATTTCCTTTTTCACCATAGCCCTCTATGGGCTTCCAAATATCCCTTTGCCAATTCCACAACAACAGCATTAGCGAAAGGCTTCTTCAAGGGAAAGATGTAACTCTGTGGGATGAATTAACAGAACACAGAGCAGTTTCTCAGAAAGCTTCTTTCCAGTTCTGATCAGAAGATATTTCCTTTTTCACCATAGCCCTCTATGGGCTTCCAAATATCCCTTTGCCAATTCCACAAGAAAAGCCTTAGCGAAAGGCTTCTTGAAGGGAAAGATGTAACTCTGTGAGATGAATTAACAGAACACAGAGCAGTTTCTCAGAAAGCTTCTTTCCAGTTTTGAACGGAAGATATTTCCTTTTTCACCATAGCCCTCTATGGGCTTCCAAATATCCGTTTGCCAATTCCACAAGAACAGCCTTAGCGAAAGGCTTCTAGAAGGGAAAGATGTAACTCTGTGAGATGAATTAGCAGAACACAGAGCAGTTTCTCAGAAAGCTTCTTTCCAGTTTTGAACGGAAGATATTTCCTTTTTCACCATAGCCCTCTACTGGCTTCCAAATATCCCTTTTCCAATTCCACAAGAACAGCCTTAGCGAAAGGCTTCTTGAAGGGAAAGATGTAACTCTGTGAGATGAATTAACAGAACACAGAGCAGTTTCTCAGAAAGCTTCTTTCCAGTTTTGAACGGAAGATATTTCCTTTTTCACCATAGCCCTCTATGGGCTTCCAAATATCCCTTTGCCCATTCCACAAGAACAGCCTTAGCGAAAGGCTTCTTGAAGGGAATGATGTAACTCTGTGAGATGAATTAACAGAACACAGAGCAGTTTCTCAGAAAGCTTCTTTCCAGTTTTAAACGGAAGATATTACCTTTTTCACCATAGCCCTCTATGGGCTTTCAAATATCCCTTTGCCAATTCCACAAGAACAGCCTTAGCGAAAGGCTTCTAGAATGGAAAGATGTAACTCTGTGAGATGAATTAACAGAACACAGAGCAGTTTCTCAGAAAGATTCTTTCCAGTTTTGAACGGAAGATATTTCCTTTTTCACCATAGCCCTCTACGGGCTTCCAAATATCCCTTTGCCAATTCCTCAAGAACAGCCTTAGCGAAAGGCTTCTTGAAGGGAAAGATGTAACTCTGTGAGATGAATTAACCGAACACAGAGCAGTTTCTCAGAAAGCTTCTTTCCAGTTTTGAACGGAAGATATTTCCTTTTTCACCATAGCCCTCTATGGGCTTCCAAATATCCCTTTGCCAATTCCACAAGAACAGCCTTAGCGAAAGGCTTCTTGAAGGGAAAGATGTAACTCTGTGAGATGAACAAACAGAACACAGAGCAGTTTCTCAGAAAGCTTCTTTCCAGTTTTCAACGGAAGATATTTCCTTTTTCACCATAGCCCTCTATGGGCTTCCAAATATCCCTTTGCCAATTCCACAAGAACAGCCTTAGCGAAAGGCTTCTTGAAGGGAAAGATGTAACTCTGTGAGATGAATTAACAGAACACAGAGCAGTTTCTCAGAAACCTTCTTTCCAGTTTTGAACGGAAGATATTTCCTTTTTCACCATAGCCCTCTATGGGCTTCCAAATATCCCTTTGCCAATTCCACAACAACAGCATTAGCGAAAGGCTTCTTCAAGGGAAAGATGTAACTCTGTGAGATGAATTAACAGAACACAGAGCAGTTTCTCAGAAACCTTCTTTCCAGTTTTGAACGGAAGATATTTCCTTTTTCACCATAGCCCTCTATGGGCTTCCAAATATCCCTTTGCCAATTCCACAACAACAGCATTAGCGAAAGGCTTCTTCAAGGGAAAGATGTAACTCTGTGGGATGAATTAACAGAACACAGAGCAGTTTCTCAGAAAGCTTCTTTCCAGTTCTGATCGGAAGATATTTCCTTTTTCACCATAGCCCTCTATGGGCTTCCAAATATCCCTTTGCCAATTCCACAAGAAAAGCCTTAGCGAAAGGCTTCTTGAAGGGAAAGATGTAACTCTGTGAGATGAATTAACAGAACACAGAGCAGTTTCTCAGAAAGCTTCTTTCCAGTTTTGAACGGAAGATATTTCCTTTTTCACCATAGCCGTCTATGGGCTTCCAAATATCCGTTTGCCAATTCCACAAGAACAGCCTTAGCGAAAGGCTTCTAGAAGGGAAAGATGTAACTCTGTGAGATGAATTAGCAGAACACAGAGCAGTTTCTCAGAAAGCTTCTTTCCAGTTTTGAACGGAAGATATTTCCTTTTTCACCATAGCCCTCTACGGGCTTCCAAATATCCCTTTGCCAATTCCACAAGAACAGCCTTAGCGAAAGGCTTCTTGAAGGGAAAGATGTAACTCTGTGAGATGAATTAACAGAACACAGAGCAGTTTCTCAGAAAGCTTCTTTCCAGTTTTGAACGGAAGATATTTCCTTTTTCACCATAGCCCTCTATGGGCTTCCAAATATCCCTTTGCCCATTCCACAAGAACAGCCTTAGCGAAAGGCTTCTTGAAGGGAATGATGTAACTCTGTGAGATGAATTAACAGAACACAGAGCAGTTTCTCAGAAAGCTTCTTTCCAGTTTTAAACGGAAGATATTACCTTTTTCACCATAGCCCTCTATGGGCTTTCAAATATCCCTTTGCCAATTCCACAAGAACAGCCTTAGCGAAAGGCTTCTAGAAGGGAAAGATGTAACTCTGTGAGATGAATTAACAGAACACAGAGCAGTTTCTCAGAAAGATTCTTTCCAGTTTTGAACGGAAGATATTTCCTTTTTCACCATAGCCCTCTACGGGCTTCCAAATATCCCTTTGCCAATTCCTCAAGAACAGCCTTAGCGAAAGGCTTCTTGAAGGGAAAGATGTAACTCTGTGAGATGAATTAACCGAACACAGAGCAGTTTCTCAGAAAGCTTCTTTCCCGTTTTGAACGGAAGATATTTCCTTTTTCACCATAGCCCTCTATGGGCTTCCAAATATCCCTTTGCCAATTCCACAAGAACAGCCTTAGCGAAAGGCTTCTTGAAGGGAAAGATGTAACTCTGTGAGATGAACTAACAGAACACAGAGCAGTTTCTCAGAAAGCTTCTTTCCAGTTTTGAACTGAAGATATTTCCTTTTTCACCATAGCCCTCTATGGGCTTCCAAATATCCATTTGCCAATTCCACCAGAACAGCCTTAGCGAAAGGCTTCTTGAAGGGAAAGATGTAACTCTGTGAGATGAATTAACAGAACACAGAGCAGTTTCTCAGAAAGCTTCTTTCCAGTTTTGAACGGAAGATATTTACTTTTTCACCATAGCCCTCTATGGGCTTCCAAATATCCCTTTGCCAATTCCACAAGAACAGTCTAAGAGAAAGGCTTCTTGAAGGCAAAGATGTAACTCTGTGAGATGAATTAACAGAACACAGAGCAGTTTCTCAGAAAGCTTCTTTCCAGTTTTGAACGGAAGATATTTCCTTTTTCACCATAGCCCTCTATGGGCTTCCTAATATCCCTTTTCCAATTCCACAAGAACAGCCTTAGCGAAAGGCTTCTTGAAGGGAAAGATTTAACTCTGTGAGATGAATTAACAGAACACAGAACAGTTTCTCAGAAAGCTTCTTTCCAGTTTTGAACGGAAGATATTTCCTTTTTCACCATAGCCCTCTATAGGCTTCCAAATATCCCTTTGCCAATTCCACAAGAACAGCCTTAGCGAAAGGCTTCTTGAAGGGAAAGATGTAACTCTGTGAGATGAATTAACAGAACACAGAGCAGTTTCTCAGAAAGCTTCTTTCCAGTTTTGAACGGAAGATATTTCCTTTTTCACCATTGCCCTCTATGGGCTTCCAAATATCCCTTTGCCAATTCCACAAGAACAGCCTTAGCGAAAGGCTTCTTGAAGGGAAAGATGTAACTCTGTGAGATGAATTAACAGAACACAGAGCAGTTTCTCAGAAAGCTTCTTTCCAGTTTTGAACGGAAGATATTTCCTTTTTCACCATAGCCCTCTATGGGCTTCCAAATATCCCTTTGCCAATTCCACAAGAACAGCCTTAGCGAAAGGCTTCTTGAAGGGAAAGATGTAACTCTGTGAGATGAATTAACAGAACACAGAGCAGTTTCTCAGAAAGCTTCTTTCCAGTTTTGAACGGAAGATTTTTCCTTTTTCACCATAGCCCTCTATGGGCTTCCAAATATCCCTTTGCCAATTCCAGAAGAACAGTCTTAGCGAAAGGCTTCTTGAAGGGAAAGATGTAACTCTGTGAGATGAATTAACAGAACACAGAGCAGTTTCTCAGAATGCTTCTTTCCAGTTTTGAACGGAAGATATTTCCTTTTTCACCATAGCCCTCTATGGGCTTCCTAATATCCCTTTTCCAATTCCACAAGAACAGCCTTAGCGAAAGGCTTCTTGAAGGGAAAGATGTAACTCTGTGAGATGAACAAACAGAACACAGAGCAGTTTCTCAGAAAGCTTCTTTCCAGTTTTCAACGGAAGATATTTCCTTTTTCACCATAGCCCTCTATGGGCTTCCAAATATCCCTTTGCCAATTCCACAAGAACAGCCTTAGCGAAAGGCTTCTTGAAGGGAAAGATGTAACTCTGTGAGATGAATTAACAGAACACAGAGCAGTTTCTCAGAAAGCTTCTTTCCAGTTTTGAACGGAAGATATTTCCTTTTTCACCATAGCCCTCTATGGGCTTCCAAATATCCCTTTGCCAATTCCACAAGAACAGCCTTAGCGAAAGGCTTCTTGAAGGGAAAGATGAAACTCTGTGAGATGAATTAACAGAACACAGAGCAGTTTCTCAGAAAGCTTCTTTCCAGTTTTGAACGGAAGATATTTCCTTTTTCACCATAGCCCTCTATGGGCTTCCAAATATCCCTTTGCCAATTCCACAAGAACAGCCTTAGCGAAAGGCTTCTTCAAGGGAAAGATGTAACTCTGTGAGATGAATTAACAGAACACAGAGCAGTTTCTCAGAAAGCTTCTTTCCAGTTTTGAACGGAAGATATTTCCTTTTTCACCACAGCCCTCTATGGGCTTCCAAATATCCCTTTGCCAATTCCACAAGAACAGCCTTAGCGAAAGGCTTCTTGAAGGGAAAGATGTAACTCTGTGAGATGAATTAACAGAACACCGAGCAGTTTCTCAGAAAGCTTCTTTCCAGTTTTGAACGGAAGATATTTCCTTTTTCACCATAGCCCTCTATGGGCTTCCAAATATCCCTTTGCCAATTCCACAAGAACAGCCTTAGCGAAAGGCTTCTTGAAGGGAAAGATGTAACTCTGTGAGATGAACTAACAGAACACAGAGCAGTTTCTCAGAAAGCTTCTTTCCAGTTTTGAACCGAAGATATTTCCTTTTTCACCATAGCCCTCTAAGGGCTTCCAAATATCCCTTTGCCAATTCCACAAGAACAGCCTTAGCGAAAGGCTTCTTGAAGGGAAAGATGTAACACTGTGAGATGAATTAACAGAACACAGAGCAGTTTCTCAGAAAGCTTCTTTCCAGTTTTGAACGGAAGATATTTCCTTTTTCACCATAGCCCTCTATGGGCTTCCAAATATCCCTTTGCCAATTCCACAAGAACAGCCTTAGCGAAAGGCTTCTTGAAGGGAAAGATGGAACTCTGTGAGATGAACTAACAGAACACAGAGCAGTTTCTCAGAAAGGTTCTTTCCAGTTTTGAACGGAAGATATTTTCTTTTTCACCATAGCCGTCTATGGGCTTCCAAATATCCCTTTGCCAATTCCACAAGAACAGCCTAAGCGAAAGGCTTCTTCAAGGGAAAGATGTAACTCTGTGAGATGAATTAACAGAACACAGAGCAGTTTCTCAGAAAGCTTCTTTCCAGTTTTGAACGGAAGGTATTTCCTTTTTCACCCTAGCCCTCTATGGGCTTCCAAATATCCCTTTGACAAATTCCACCAGAAGAGACTTAGCGAAAGGCTTCTTGAAGGGAAAGATGTAACTCTGTGAGATGAATTAACAGAACACAGAGCAGTTTCTCAGAAAGCTTCTTTCCAGTTTTGAACGGAAGATATTTCCTTTTTCACCATAGCCGTCTATGGGCTTCCAAATATCCCTTTGCCAATTCCACAAGAACAGCCTTATCGAAAGGCTTCTTCAAGGGAAAGATGTAACTCTGTGAGATGAATTAACAGAACACAGAGCAGTTTCTCAGAAAGCTTCTTTCCAGTTTTGAACGGAAGGTATTTCCTTTTTCACCATAGCCCTCTATGGGCTTCCAAATATCTCTTTGACAAATTCCACCAGAAGAGACTTAGCGAAAGGCTTCTTGAAGGGAAAGATGTAACTCTGTGAGATGAATTAACAGAACACAGAGCAGTTTCTCAGAAAGCTTCTTTCCAGTTTTGAACGGAAGATATTTCCTTTTTCACCATAGCCCTCTATGGGCTTCCAAATATCCCTTTGCCAATTCCACAAGAACAGCCTTAGCGAAAGGCTTCTTGAAGGGAAACATGTAACTCTGTGAGATGAATTAACAGAACACAGAGCAGTTTCTCAGAAAGCTTCTTTCCAGTTTTGAACGGAAGATATTTCCTTTTTCACCATAGCCCTCTATGGGCTTCCAAATATCCCTTTGCCGATTCCACAAGAACAGTCTTAGCGAAAGGCTTCTTGAAGGGAAAGATGTAACTCTGTGAGATGAATTAACAGAACACAGAGCAGTTTCTCAGAAAGATTCTTTCCAGTTTTGAACGGAAGATATTTTCTTTTTCACCATAGCCCTCTACGGGCTTCCAAATATCCCTTTGCCAATTCCTCAAGAACAGCCTTAGCGAAAGGCTTCTTGAAGGGAAAGATGTAACTCTGTGAGATGAATTAACCGAACACAGAGCAGTTTCTCAGAAAGCTTCTTTCCAGTTTTGAACGGAAGATATTTCCTTTTTCACCATAGCCCTCTATGGGCTTCCAAATATCCCTTTGCCAATTCCACAAGAACAGCCTTAGCGAAAGGCTTCTTGAAGGGAAAGATGTAACTCTGTGAGATGAACTAACAGAACACAGAGCAGTTTCTCAGAAAGCTTCTTTCCAGTTTTGAACTGAAGATATTTCCTTTTTCACCATAGCCCTCTATGGGCTTCCAAATATCCATTTGCCAATTCCACCAGAACAGCCTTAGCGAAAGGCTTCTTGAAGGGAAAGATGTAACTCTGTGAGATGAATTAACAGAACACAGAGCAGTTTCTCAGAAAGCTTCTTTCCAGTTTTGAACGGAAGATATTTACTTTTTCACCATAGCCCTCTATGGGCTTCCAAATATCCCTTTGCCAATTCCACAAGAACAGTCTAAGAGAAAGGCTTCTTGAAGGCAAAGATGTAACTCTGTGAGATGAATTAACAGAACACAGAGCAGTTTCTCAGAAAGCTTCTTTCCAGTTTTGAACGGAAGATATTTCCTTTTTCACCATAGCCCTCTATGGGCTTCCTAATATCCCTTTTCCAATTCCACAAGAACAGCCTTAGCGAAAGGCTTCTTGAAGGGAAAGATTTAACTCTGTGAGATGAATTAACAGAACACAGAACAGTTTCTCAGAAAGCTTCTTTCCAGTTTTGAACGGAAGATATTTCCTTTTTCACCATAGCCCTCTATAGGCTTCCAAATATCCCTTTGCCAATTCCACAAGAACAGCCTTAGCGAAAGGCTTCTTGAAGGGAAAGATGTAACTCTGTGAGATGAATTAACAGAACACAGATCAGTTTCTCAGAAAGCTTCTTTCCAGTTTTGAACGGAAGATATTTCCTTTTTCACCATAGCCCTCTATGGGCTTCCAAATATCCCTTTGCCAATTCCACAAGAACAGTCTTAGCGAAAGGCTTCTTGAAGGGAAAGATGTAACTCTGTGAGATGAATTAACAGAACACAGAGCAGTTTCTCAGAAAGCTTCTTTCCAGTTTTGAACGGAAGATATTTCCTTTTTCACCATAGCCCTCTATGGGCTTCCTAATATCCCTTTTCCAATTCCACAAGAACAGCCTTAGCGAAAGGCTTCTTGAAGGGAAAGATTTAACTCTGTGAGATGAATTAACAGAACACAGAACAGTTTCTCAGAAAGCTTCTTTCCAGTTTTGTACGGAAGATATTTCCTTTTTCACCATAGCCCTCTATAGGCTTCCAAATATCCCTTTGCCAATTCCACGAGAACAGCCTTAGCGAAAGGCTTCTTGAAGGGAAAGATGTAACTCTGTGAGATGAATTAACAGAACACAGAGCAGTTTCTCAGAAAGCTTTTTCCAGTTTTGAACGGAAGATATTTCCTTTTTCACCATTGCCCTCTATGGGCTTCCAAATATCCCTTTGCCAATTCCACAAGAACAGCCTTAGCGAAAGGCTTCTTGAAGGGAAAGATGTAACTCTGTGAGATGAATTAACAGAACACAGAGCAGTTTCTCAGAAAGCTTCTTTCCAGTTTTGAACGGAAGATATTTCCTTTTTCACCATAGCCCTCTATGGGCTTCCAAATATCCCTTTGCCAATTCCACAAGAACAGCCTTAGCGAAAGGCTTCTTGAAGGGAAAGATGTAACTCTGTGAGATGAATTAACAGAACACAGAGCAGTTTCTCAGAAAGCTTCTTTCCAGTTTTGAACGGAAGATTTTTCCTTTTTCACCATAGCCCTCTATGGGCTTCCAAATATCCCTTTGCCAATTCCACAAGAACAGTCTTAGCGAAAGGCTTCTTGAAGGGAAAGATGTAACTCTGTGAGATGAATTAACAGAACACAGAGCAGTTTCTCAGAAAGCTTCTTTCCAGTTTTGAACGGAAGATATTTCCTTTTTCACCATAGCCCTCTATGGGCTTCCTAATATCCCTTTTCCAATTCCACAAGAACAGCCTTAGCGAAAGGCTTCTTGAAGGGAAAGATGTAACTCTGTGAGATGAATTAACAGAACACAGAGCAGTTTCTCAGAAAGCTTCTTTCCAGTTTTGAACGGAAGATATTTCCTTTTTCACCATAGCCCTCTATAGGCTTCCAAATATCCCTTTGCCAATTCCACAAGAACAGCCTTAGCGAAAGGCTTCTTGAAGGGAAAGATGTAACTCTGTGAGATGAATTAACAGAACACAGAGCAGTTTATCAGAAAGCTTCTTTCCAGTTTTGAAAGGAAGATATTTCCTTTTTCACCATTGCCCTCTATGCTCTTCCAAATATCCCTTTGCCAATTCCACAAGAACAGCCTTAGCGAAAGGCTTCTTGAAGGGAAAGATGTAACTCTGTGAGATGAATTAACAGAACACAGAGCAGTTTCTCAGAAAGCTTCTTTCCAGTTTTGAACGGAAGATATTTCCTTTTTCACCATAGCCCTCTATGGGCTTCCAAATATCCCTTTGCCGATTCCACAAGAACAGTCTTAGCGAAAGGCTTCTTGAAGGGAAAGATGTAACTCTGTGAGATGAATTATCAGAACACAGAGCAATTTCTCAGAAAGCTTCTTTCCAGTTTTGAACGGAAGATATTTCCTTTTTCACCATAGCCCTCTATAGGCTTCCAAATATCCCTTTGCCGATTCCACAAGAACAGCCTTAGCGAAAGGCTTCTTGAAGGGAAAGATGTAACTCTGTGAGATGAATTAACAGAACACAGAGCAGTTTCTCAGAAAGCTTCTTTCCAGTTTTGAACGGAAGATATTTCCTTTTTCACCATAGCCCTCTATGGGCTTCCAAATATCCCTTTGCCAATTCCACAAGAACAGCCTTAGCGAAAGGCTTCTTGAAGGGAAAGATGTAACTCTGTGAGATGAATTAACAGAACACAGAGCAGTTTCTCAGAAAGCTTCTTTCCAGTTTTGAACGGAAGATATTTCCTTTTTCACCATAGCCCTCTATGGGCTTCCAAATATCCCTTTGCCGATTCCACAAGAACAGTCTTAGCGAAAGGCTTCTTGAAGGGAAAGATGTAACTCTGTGAGATGAATTATCAGAACACAGAGCAATTTCTCAGAAAGCTTCTTTCCAGTTTTGAACGGAAGATATTTCCTTTTTCACCATAGCCCTCTATAGGCTTCCAAATATCCCTTTGCCGATTCCACAAGAACAGCCTTAGCGAAAGGCTTCTTGAAGGGAAAGATGTAACTCTGTGAGATGAATTAACAGAACACAGAGCAGTTTCTCAGAAAGCTTCTTTCCAGTTTTGAACGGAAGATATTTCCTTTTTCACCATAGCCCTCTATGGGCTTCCAAATATCCCTTTGCCAATTCCACAAGAACAGCCTTAGCGAAAGGCTTCTTGAAGGGAAAGATGTAACTCTGTGAGATGAATTAACAGAACACAGAGCAGTTTCTCAGAAAGCTTCTTTCCAGTTTTGAACGGAAGATATTTCCTTTTTCACCATAGCCCTCTATGGGCTTCCAAATATCCCTTTGCCAATTCCACAAGAACAGCCTTAGCGAAAGGCTTCTTGAAGGGAAAGATGAAACTCTGTGAGATGAATTAACAGAACACAGAGCAGTTTCTCAGAAAGCTTCTTTCCAGTTTTGAACGGAAGATATTTCCTTTTTCACCATAGCCCTCTATGGGCTTCCAAATATCCCTTTGCCAATTCCACAAGAACAGCCTTAGCGAAAGGCTTCTTCAAGGGAAAGATGTAACTCTGTGAGATGAATTAACAGAACACAGAGCAGTTTCTCAGAAAGCTTCTTTCCAGTTTTGAACGGAAGATATTTCCTTTTTCACCACAGCCCTCTATGGGCTTCCAAATATCCCTTTGCCAATTCCACAAGAACAGCCTTAGCGAAAGGCTTCTTGAAGGGAAAGATGTAACTCTGTGAGATGAATTAACAGAACACCGAGCAGTTTCTCAGAAAGCTTCTTTCCAGTTTTGAACGGAAGATATTTCCTTTTTCACCATAGCCCTCTATGGGCTTCCAAATATCCCTTTGCCAATTCCACAAGAACAGCCTTAGCGAAAGGCTTCTTGAAGGGAAAGATGTAACTCTGTGAGATGAACAAACAGAACACAGAGCAGTTTCTCAGAAAGCTTCTTTCCAGTTTTCAACGGAAGATATTTCCTTTTTCACCATAGCCCTCTATGGGCTTCCAAATATCCCTTTGCCAATTCCACAAGAACAGCCTTAGCGAAAGGCTTCTTGAAGGGAAAGATGTAACTCTGTGAGATGAATTAACAGAACACAGAGCAGTTTCTCAGAAACCTTCTTTCCAGTTTTGAACGGAAGATTTTTCCTTTTTCACCATAGCCCTCTATGGGCTTCCAAATATCCCTTTGACAAATTCCACCAGAAGAGACTTAGCGAAAGGCTTCTTGAAGGGAAAGATGTAACTCTGTGAGATGAATTAACAGAACACAGAGCAGTTTCTCAGAAAGATTCTTTCCAGTTTTGAACGGAAGATATTTCCTTTTTCACCATAGCCCTCTATGGGCTTCCAAATATCCCTTTGCCAATTCCACAAGAACAGCCTTAGCGAAAGGCTTCTTGAAGGGAAAGATGTAACTCTGTGAGATGAATTAACAGAACACAGAGCAGTTTCTCAGAAAGCTTCTTTCCAGTTTTGAACGGAAGATTTTTCCTTTTTCACCATAGCCCTCTATGGGCTTCCAAATATCCCTTTGCCAATTCCACAAGAACAGTCTTAGCGAAAGTCTTCTTGAAGGGAAAGATGTAACTCTGTGAGATGAATTAACAGAACACAGAGCAGTTTCTCAGAAAGCTTCTTTCCAGTTTTGAACGGAAGATATTTCCTTTTTCACCATAGCCCTCTATGGGCTTCCTAATATCCCTTTTCCAATTCCACAAGAACAGCCTTAGCGAAAGGCTTCTTGAAGGGAAAGATGTAACTCTGTGAGATGAATTAACAGAACACAGAACAGTTTCTCAGAAAGCTTCTTTCCAGTTTTGAACGGAAGATATTTCCTTTTTCACCATAGCCCTCTATAGGCTTCCAAATATCCCTTTGCCAATTCCACAAGAACAGCCTTAGCGAAAGGCGTCTTCAAGGGAAAGATGTAACTCTGTGAGATGAATTAACAGAACACAGAGCAGTTTCTCATAAAGCTTCTTTCCAGTTTTGAAAGGAAGATATTTCCTTTTTCACCATTGCCCTCTATGTTCTTCCAAATATCCCTTTGCCAATTCCACAAGAACAGCCTTAGCGAAAGGCTTCTTGAAGGGAAAGATGTAACTCTGTGAGATGAATTAACAGAACACAGAGCAGTTTCTCAGAAAGCTTCTTTCCAGTTTTGAACGGAAGATATTTCCTTTTTCACCATAGCCCTCTATGGGCTTCCAAATATCCCTTTGCCGATTCCACAAGAACAGTCTTAGCGAAAGGCTTCTTGAAGGGAAAGATGTAACTCTGTGAGATGAATTAACAGATCACAGAGCAATTTCTCAGAAAGCTTCTTTCCAGTTTTGAACGGAAGATATTTCCTTTTTCACCATAGCCCTCTATAGGCTTCCAAATATCCCTTTGCCGATTCCACAAGAACAGCCTTAGCGAAAGGCTTCTTGAAGGGAAAGATGTAACTCTGTGAGATGAATTAACAGAACACAGAGCAGTTTCTCAGAAAGCTTCTTTCCAGTTTTGAACGGAAGATATTTCCTTTTTCACCATAGCCCTCTATGGGCTTCCAAATATCCCTTTGCCTATTCCACAAGAACAGCCTTAGCGAAAGGCTTCTTGAAGGGAAAGATGTAACTCTGTGAGATGAATTAACAGAACACAGAGCAGTTTCTCAGAAAGCTTCTTTCCAGTTTTGAACGGAAGATATTTCCTTTTTCACCATAGCCCTCTATGGGCTTCCAAATATCCCTTTGCCAATTCCACAAGAACAGCCTTAGCGAAAGGCTTCTTGAAGGGAAAGATGAAACTCTGTGAGATGAATTAACAGAACACAGAGCAGTTTCTCAGAAAGCTTCTTTCCAGTTTTGAACGGAAGATATTTCCTTTTTCACCATAGCCCTCTATGGGCTTCCAAATATCCCTTTGCCAATTCCACAAGAACAGCCTTAGCGAAAGGCTTCTTCAAGGGAAAGATGTAACTCTGTGAGATGAATTAACAGAACACAGAGCAGTTTCTCAGAAAGCTTCTTTCCAGTTTTGAACGGAAGATATTTCCTTTTTCACCACAGCCCTCTATGGGCTTCCAAATATCCCTTTGCCAATTCCACAAGAACAGCCTTAGCGAAAGGCTTCTTGAAGGGAAAGATGTAACTCTGTGAGATGAATTAACAGAACACCGAGCAGTTTCTCAGAAAGCTTCTTTCCAGTTTTGAACGGAAGATATTTCCTTTTTCACCATAGCCCTCTATGGGCTTCCAAATATCCCTTTGCCAATTCCACCAGAACAGCCTTAGCGAAAGGCTTCTTGAAGGGAAAGATGTAACTCTGTGAGATGAACAAACAGAACACAGAGCAGTTTCTCAGAAAGCTTCTTTCCAGTTTTCAACGGAAGATATTTCCTTTTTCACCATAGCCCTCTATGGGCTTCCAAATATCCCTTTGCCAATTCCACAAGAACAGCCTTAGCGAAAGGCTTCTTGAAGGGAAAGATGTAACTCTGTGAGATGAATTAACAGAACACAGAGCAGTTTCTCAGAAACCTTCTTTCCAGTTTTGAACGGAAGATATTTCCTTTTTCACCATAGCCCTCTATGGGCTTCCAAATATCCCTTTGCCAATTCCACAACAACAGCATTAGCGAAAGGCTTCTTCAAGGGAAAGATGTAACTCTGTGAGATGAATTAACAGAACACAGAGCAGTTTCTCAGAAAGGTTCTTTCCAGTTTTGAACGGAAGATATTTCCTTTTTCACCATAGCCCTCTATGGGCTTCCAAATATCCCTTTGCCAATTCCACAACAACAGCATTAGCGAAAGGCTTCTTCAAGGGAAAGATGTAACTCTGTGGGATGAATTAACAGAACACAGAGCAGTTTCTCAGAAAGCTTCTTTCCAGTTCTGATCGGAAGATATTTCCTTTTTCACCATAGCCCTCTATGGGCTTCCAAATATCCCTTTGCCAATTCCACAAGAAAAGCCTTAGCGAAAGGCTTCTTGAAGGGAAAGATGTAACTCTGTGAGATGAATTAACAGAACACAGAGCAGTTTCTCAGAAAGCTTCTTTCCAGTTTTGAACGGAAGATATTTCCTTTTTCACCATAGCCCTCTATGGGCTTCCAAATATCCGTTTGCCAATTCCACAAGAACAGCCTTAGCGAAAGGCTTCTAGAAGGGAAAGATGTAACTCTGTGAGATGAATTAGCAGAACACAGAGCAGTTTCTCAGAAAGCTTCTTTCCAGTTTTGAACGGAAGATATTTCCTTTTTCACCATAGCCCTCTACTGGCTTCCAAATATCCCTTTGCCAATTCCACAAAAACAGCCTTAGCGAAAGGCTTCTTGAAGGGAAAGATGTAACTCTGTGAGATGAATTAACAGAACACAGAGCAGTTTCTCAGAAAGCTTCTTTCCAGTTTTGAACGGAAGATATTTCCTTTTTCACCATAGCCCTCTATGGGCTTCCAAATATCCCTTTGCCCATTCCACAAGAACAGCCTTAGCGAAAGGCTTCTTGAAGGGAATGATGTAACTCTGTGAGATGAATTAACAGAACACAGAGCAGTTTCTCAGAAAGCTTCTTTCCAGTTTTAAACGGAAGATATTACCTTTTTCACCATAGCCCTCTATGGGCTTTCAAATATCCCTTTGCCAATTCCACAAGAACAGCCTTAGCGAAAGGCTTCTAGAAGGGAAAGATGTAACTCTGTGAGATGAATTAACAGAACACAGAGCAGTTTCTCAGAAAGCTTCTTTCCAGTTTTGAACGGAAGATATTTCCTTTTTCACCATAGCCCTCTATGGGCTTCCAAATATCCCTTTGCCAATTCCACAAGAACAGCCTTAGCGAAAGGCTTCTTGAAGGGAAAGATGTAACTCTGTGAGATGAACAAACAGAACACAGAGCAGTTTCTCAGAAAGCTTCTTTCCAGTTTTCAACGGAAGATATTTCCTTTTTCACCATAGCCCTCTATGGGCTTCCAAATATCCCTTTGCCAATTCCACAAGAACAGCCTTAGCGAAAGGCTTCTTGAAGGGAAAGATGTAACTCTGTGAGATGAATTAACAGAACACAGAGCAGTTTCTCAGAAACCTTCTTTCCAGTTTTGAACGGAAGATATTTCCTTTTTCACCATAGCCCTCTATGGGCTTCCAAATATCCCTTTGCCAATTCCACAACAACAGCATTAGCGAAAGGCTTCTTCAAGGGAAAGATGTAACTCTGTGAGATGAATTAACAGAACACAGAGCAGTTTCTCAGAAACCTTCTTTCCAGTTTTGAACGGAAGATATTTCCTTTTTCACCATAGCCCTCTATGGGCTTCCAAATATCCCTTTGCCAATTCCACAACAACAGCATTAGCGAAAGGCTTCTTCAAGGGAAAGATGTAACTCTGTGGGATGAATTAACAGAACACAGAGCAGTTTCTCAGAAAGCTTCTTTCCAGTTCTGATCGGAAGATATTTCCTTTTTCACCATAGCCCTCTATGGGCTTCCAAATATCCCTTTGCCAATTCCACAAGAAAAGCCTTAGCGAAAGGCTTCTTGAAGGGAAAGATGTAACTCTGTGAGATGAATTAACAGAACACAGAGCAGTTTCTCAGAAAGCTTCTTTCCAGTTTTGAACGGAAGATATTTCCTTTTTCACCATAGCCCTCTATGGGCTTCCAAATATCCGTTTGCCAATTCCACAAGAACAGCCTTAGCGAAAGGCTTCTAGAAGGGAAAGATGTAACTCTGTGAGATGAATTAGCAGAACACAGAGCAGTTTCTCAGAAAGCTTCTTTCCAGTTTTGAACGGAAGATATTTCCTTTTTCACCATAGCCCTCTACGGGCTTCCAAATATCCCTTTGCCAATTCCACAAGAACAGCCTTAGCGAAAGGCTTCTTGAAGGGAAAGATGTAACTCTGTGAGATGAATTAACAGAACACAGAGCAGTTTCTCAGAAAGCTTCTTTCCAGTTTTGAACGGAAGATATTTCCTTTTTCACCATAGCCCTCTATGGGCTTCCAAATATCCCTTTGCCCATTCCACAAGAACAGCCTTAGCGAAAGGCTTCTTGAAGGGAATGATGTAACTCTGTGAGATGAATTAACAGAACACAGAGCAGTTTCTCAGAAAGCTTCTTTCCAGTTTTAAACGGAAGATATTACCTTTTTCACCATAGCCCTCTATGGGCTTTCAAATATCCCTTTGCCAATTCCACAAGAACAGCCTTAGCGAAAGGCTTCTAGAAGGGAAAGATGTAACTCTGTGAGATGAATTAACAGAACACAGAGCAGTTTCTCAGAAAGATTCTTTCCAGTTTTGAACGGAAGATATTTCCTTTTTCACCATAGCCCTCTACGGGCTTCCAAATATCCCTTTGCCAATTCCTCAAGAACAGCCTTAGCGAAAGGCTTCTTGAAGGGAAAGATGTAACTCTGTGAGATGAATTAACCGAACACAGAGCAGTTTCTCAGAAAGCTTCTTTCCAGTTTTGAACGGAAGATATTTCCTTTTTCACCATAGCCCTCTATGGGCTTCCAAATATCCCTTTGCCAATTCCACAAGAACAGCCTTAGCGAAAGGCTTCTTGAAGGGAAAGATGTAACTCTGTGAGATGAACTAACAGAACACAGAGCAGTTTCTCAGAAAGCTTCTTTCCAGTTTTGAACTGAAGATATTTCCTTTTTCACCATAGCCCTCTATGGGCTTCCAAATATCCATTTGCCAATTCCACCAGAACAGCCTTAGCGAAAGGCTTCTTGAAGGGAAAGATGTAACTCTGTGAGATGAATTAACAGAACACAGAGCAGTTTCTCAGAAAGCTTCTTTCCAGTTTTGAACGGAAGATATTTACTTTTTCACCATAGCCCTCTATGGGCTTCCAAATATCCCTTTGCCAATTCCACAAGAACAGTCTAAGAGAAAGGCTTCTTGAAGGCAAAGATGTAACTCTGTGAGATGAATTAACAGAACACAGAGCAGTTTCTCAGAAAGCTTCTTTCCAGTTTTGAACGGAAGATATTTCCTTTTTCACCATAGCCCTCTATGGGCTTCCAAATATCCCTTTGCCAATTCCACAAGAACAGCCTTAGCGAAAGGCTTCTAGAAGGGAAAGATGTAACTCTGTGAGATGAATTAACAGAACACAGAGCATTTTCTCAGAAAGCTTCTTTCCAGTTTTGAACGGAAGATATTTCCTTTTTCACCATAGCCCTCTATGGGCTTCCAAATATC
Organism: Chlorocebus sabaeus; assembly: GCF_047675955.1. NCBI lineage: Eukaryota > Metazoa > Chordata > Mammalia > Primates > Cercopithecidae > Chlorocebus > Chlorocebus sabaeus. The sequence continues at coordinate 372,165 of NW_027327659.1, read as the reverse complement.
CCTTTGCCAATTCCACAAGAACAGCCTTAGCGAAAGGCTTCTTGAAGGGAAAGATGTAACTCTGTGAGATGAATTAACAGAACACAGAGCAGTTTCTCAGAAATCTTCTTTCCAGTTTTGAACGGAAGATATTTCCTTTTTCACCATAGCCCTCTAGGGGCTTCCAAATATCCCTTTGCTAATTCCACCAGAACGGACTTAGCGATAGGCTTCTTCAAGGGAAAGATGTAACTCTGTGAGATGAATTAACAGAACACAGAGCAGTTTCTCAGAAAGCTTCTTTCCAGTTTTGAACGGAAGATATTTCCTTTTTCACCATAGCCCTCTATGGGCTTCCAAATATCCCTTTGCCAATTCCACAAGAACAGCCTTAGCGAAAGGCTTCTTGAAGGGAAAGATGTAACTCTGTGAGATGAATTAACAGAACACAGAGCAGTTTCTCAGAAAGCTTCTTTCCAGTTTTGAACGGAAGATATTTTCTTTTTCACCATAGCCCTCTATGGGCTTCCAAATATCCCTTTGCCAATTCCACAAGAACAGCCTTAGCGAAAGGCTTCTTCAAGTGAAAGATGTAACTCTGTGAGATGAATTAACAGAACACAGAGCAGTTTCTCAGAAAGCTTCTTTCCAGTTTTGAACGGAAGATATTTCCTTTTTCACCATAGCCCTCTATGGGCTTCCAAATATCCCTTTGCCAATTCCACAAGAACAGCCTTAGCGAAAGGCCTCTTAAAGGGAAAGATGTAACTCTGTGAGATGAATTAACAGAACACAGAGCAGTTTCTCAGAAAGCTTCTTTCCAGTTTTGAACGGAAGATATTTCCTTTTTCATCATAGCCGTCTATGGGCTTCCAAATATCCCTTTGCCAATTCCACAAGAACAGCCTTAGAGAAAGGTTTCTTCAAGGGAAAGATGTAACTCTGTGAGATGAATTAACAGAACACAGAGCAGTTTCTCAGAAAGCTTCTTTCCAGTTTTGAACGGAAGATATTTCCTTTTTCACCATAGCCCTCTATGGGCTTCCAAATATCCCTTTGCCAATTCCACAAGAACAGACTTAGCGAAAGGCTTCTTGAAGGGAAAGATGTAAATCTGTGAGATGAATTAACAGAACACAGAACAGTTTCTCAGAAAGCTTCCTTCCAGTTTTGAACGGAAGATATTTCCTTTCTCACCGTAGCCCTCTATGGGCTTCCAAATATCCCTTTGCATTTCCACAAGAACAGTCTTAGCGAAAGGCTTCTTGAAGGGAAAGATGTAACTCTGTGAGATGAATTAACAGAACACAGAGCAGTTTCTCAGAAAGCTTCTTTCCAGTTTTGAACGGAAGATATTTCCTTTTTCACCATAGCCCTCTATGGGCTTCCAAATATCCCTTTGCCAATTCCACAAGAACAGCCTTAGCGAAAGGCTTCTTGAAGGGAAAGATGTAACTCTGTGAGATGAAGTAACAGAACACAGAGCAGTTTCTCAGAAAGGTTCTTTCCAGTTTTGAACGGAAGATATTTTCTTTTTCACCATAGCCGTCTATGGGCTTCCAAAAATCCCTTTGCCAATTCCACAAGAACAGCCTTAGCGAAAGGCTTCTTCAAGGGAAAGATGTAACTCTGTGAGATGAATTAACAGAACACAGAGCAGTTTCTCAGAAAGCTTCTTTCCAGTTTTGAACGGAAGGTATTTCCTTTTTCACCATAGCCCTCTATGGGCTTCCAAATATCCCTTTGACAAATTCCACCAGAAGAGACTTAGCGAAAGGCTTCTTGAAGGGAAAGATGTAACTCTGTGAGATGAATTAACAGAACACAGAGCAGTTTCTCAGAAAGCTTCTTTCCAGTTTTGAACGGAAGATTTTTCCTTTTTCACCATAGCCCTCTATGGGCTTCCAAATATCCCTTTGCCAATTCCACAAGAACAGCCTTAGCGAAAGGCTTCTTGAAGGGAAAGATGTAACTCTGTGAGATGAATTAACAGAACACAGAGCAGTTTCTCAGAAAGCTTCTTTCCAGTTTTGAACGGAAGATATTTCCTTTTTCACCATAGCCCTCTATGGGCTTCCAAATATCCCTTTGCCAATTCCACAAGAACAGCCTTAGCGAAAGGCTTCTTGAAGGGAAAGATGAAACTCTGTGTGATGAATTAACAGAACACAGAGCAGTTTCTCAGAAAGCTTCTTTCCAGTTTTGAACGGAAGATATTTCCTTTTTCACCATAGCCCTCTATGGGCTTCCAAATATCCCTTTGCCTATTCCACAAGAACAGCCTTAGCGAAAGGCTTCTTCAAGGGAAAGATGTAACTCTGTTAGATGAATTAACAGAACACAGAGCAGTTTCTCAGAAAGCTTCTTTCCAGTTTTGAACGGAAGATATTTCCTTTTTCACCACAGCCCTCTATGGGCTTCCAAATATCCCTTTGCCAATTCCACAAGAACAGCCTTAGCGAAAGGCTTCTTGAAGGGAAAGATGTAACTCTGTGAGATGAATTAACAGAACACCGAGCAGTTTCTCAGAAAGCTTCTTTCCAGTTTTAAACGGAAGATATTTCCTTTTTCACCATAGCCCTCTATGGGCTTCCAAATATCCCTTTGCCAATTCCACAAGAAGAGCCTTAGCGAAAGGCTTCTTGAAGGGAAAGATGTAACTCTGTGAGATGAACAAACAGAACACAGAGCAGTTTCTCAGAAAGCTTCTTTCCAGTTTTCAACGGAAGATATTTCCTTTTTCACCATAGCCCTCTATGGGCTTCCAAATATCCCTTTGCCAATTCCACAAGAACAGCCTTAGCGAAAGGCTTCTTGAAGGGAAAGATGTAACTCTGTGAGATGAATTAACAGAACACAGAGCAGTTTCTCAGAAACCTTCTTTCCAGTTTTGAACGGAAGATATTTCCTTTTTCACCATAGCCCTCTATGGGCTTCCAAATATCCGTTTGCCAATTCCACAAGAACAGCCTTAGCGAAAGGCTTCTAGAAGGGAAAGATGTAACTCTGTGAGATGAATTAGCAGAACACAGAGCAGTTTCTCAGAAAGCTTCTTTCCAGTTTTGAACGGAAGATATTTCCTTTTTCACCATAGCCCTCTACGGGCTTCCAAATATCCCTTTGCCAATTCCACAAGAACAGCCTTAGCGAAAGGCTTCTTGAAGGGAAAGATGTAACTCTGTGAGATGAATTAACAGAACACAGAGCAGTTTCTCAGAAACCTTCTTTCCAGTTTTGAACGGAAGATATTTCCTTTTTCACCATAGCCCTCTATGGGCTTCCAAATATCCCTTTGCCGATTCCACAAGAACAGCCTTAGCGAAAGGCTTATTGAAGGGAATGATGTAACTCTGTGAGATGAATTAACAGAACACAGAGCAGTTTCTCAGAAAGCTTCTTTCCAGTTTTAAACGGAAGATATTACCTTTTTCACCATAGCCCTCTATGGGCTTTCAAATATCCCCTTGCCAATTCCACAAGAACAGCCTTAGCGAAAGGCTTCTAGAAGGGAAAGATGTAACTCTGTGAGATGAATTAACAGAACACAGAGCAGTTTCTCAGAAAGATTCTTTCCAGTTTTGAACGGAAGATATTTCCTTTTTCACCATAGCCCTCTACGGGCTTCCAAATATCCCTTTGCCAATTCCTCAAGAACAGCCTTAGCGAAAGGCTTCTTGAAGGGAAAGATGTAACTCTGTGAGATGAATTAACCGAACACAGAGCAGTTTCTCAGAAAGCTTCTTTCCAGTTTTGAACGGAAGATATTTCCTTTTTCACCATAGCCCTCTATGGGCTTCCAAATATCCCTTTGCCAATTCCACAAGAACAGCCTTAGCGAAAGGCTTCTTGAAGGGAAAGATGTAACTCTGTGAGATGAACTAACAGAACACAGAGCAGTTTCTCTGAAAGCTTCTTTCCAGTTTTGAACTGAAGATATTTCCTTTTTCACCATAGCCCTCTATGGGCTTCCAAATATCCCTTTGCCCATTCCACAAGAACAGCCTTAGCGAAAGGCTTCTTGAAGGGAATGATGTAACTCTGTGAGATGAATTAACAGAACACAGAGCAGTTTCTCAGAAAGCTTCTTTCCAGTTTTAAACGGAAGATATTACCTTTTTCACCATAGCCCTCTAGGGGCTTCCAAATATCCCTTTGCTAATTCCACCAGAACAGACTTAGCGATAGGCTCCTTCAAGGGAAAGATGTAACTCGGTGAGATGAATTAACAGAACACAGAGCAGTTTCTCAGAAAGCTTCTTTCCAGTTTTGAACGGAAGATATTTCCTTTTTCACCATAGCCCTCTATGGGCTTCCAAATATCCCTTTGCCAATTCCACAAGAACAGCCTTAGCGAAAGGCTTCTTGAAGGGAAAGATGTAACTCTGTGAGATGAATTAACAGAACACAGAGCAGTTTCTCAGAAAGCTTCTTTCCAGTTTTGAACGGAAGATATTTTCTTTTTCACCATAGCCCTCTATGGGCTTCCAAATATCCCTTTGCCAATTCCACAAGAACAGCCTTAGCGAAAGGCTTCTTCAAGTGAAAGATGTAACTCTGTGAGATGAATTAACAGAACACAGAGCAGTTTCTCAGAAAGCTTCTTTCCAGTTTTGAACGGAAGATATTTCCTTTTTCACCATAGCCCTCTATGGGCTTCCAAATATCCGTTTGCCAATTCCACAAGAACAGCCTTAGCGAAAGGCTTCTAGAAGGGAAAGATGTAACTCTGTGAGATGAATTAGCAGAACACAGAGCAGTTTCTCAGAAAGCTTCTTTCCAGTTTTGAACGGAAGATATTTCCTTTTTCACCATAGCCCTCTACGGGCTTCCAAATATCCCTTTGCCAATTCCACAAGAACAGCCTTAGCGAAAGGCTTCTTGAAGGGAAAGATGTAACTCTGTGAGATGAATTAACAGAACACAGAGCAGTTTCTCAGAAACCTTCTTTCCAGTTTTGAACGGAAGATATTTCTTTTTTCACCATAGCCCTCTATGGGCTTCCAAATATCCCTTTGCCGATTCCACAAGAACAGCCTTAGCGAAAGGCTTATTGAAGGGAATGATGTAACTCTGTGAGATGAATTAACAGAACACAGAGCAGTTTCTCAGAAAGCTTCTTTCCAGTTTTAAACGGAAGATATTACCTTTTTCACCATAGCCCTCTATGGGCTTTCAAATATCCCCTTGCCAATTCCACAAGAACAGCCTTAGCGAAAGGCTTCTAGAAGGGAAAGATGTAACTCTGTGAGATGAATTAACAGAACACAGAGCAGTTTCTCAGAAAGATTCTTTCCAGTTTTGAACGGAAGATATTTCCTTTTTCACCATAGCCCTCTACGGGCTTCCAAATATCCCTTTGCCAATTCCTCAAGAACAGCCTTAGCGAAAGGCTTCTTGAAGGGAAAGATGTAACTCTGTGAGATGAATTAACCGAACACAGAGCAGTTTCTCAGAAAGCTTCTTTCCAGTTTTGAACGGAAGATATTTCCTTTTTCACCATAGCCCTCTATGGGCTTCCAAATATCCCTTTGCCAATTCCACAAGAACAGCCTTAGCGAAAGGCTTCTTGAAGGGAAAGATGTAACTCTGTGAGATGAACTAACAGAACACAGAGCAGTTTCTCTGAAAGCTTCTTTCCAGTTTTGAACTGAAGATATTTCCTTTTTCACCATAGCCCTCTATGGGCTTCCAAATATCCCTTTGCCCATTCCACAAGAACAGCCTTAGCGAAAGGCTTCTTGAAGGGAATGATGTAACTCTGTGAGATGAATTAACAGAACACAGAGCAGTTTCTCAGAAAGCTTCTTTCCAGTTTTAAACGGAAGATATTACCTTTTTCACCATAGCCCTCTAGGGGCTTCCAAATATCCCTTTGCTAATTCCACCAGAACAGACTTAGCGATAGGCTCCTTCAAGGGAAAGATGTAACTCGGTGAGATGAATTAACAGAACACAGAGCAGTTTCTCAGAAAGCTTCTTTCCAGTTTTGAACGGAAGATATTTCCTTTTTCACCATAGCCCTCTATGGGCTTCCAAATATCCCTTTGCCAATTCCACAAGAACAGCCTTAGCGAAAGGCTTCTTGAAGGGAAAGATGTAACTCTGTGAGATGAATTAACAGAACACAGAGCAGTTTCTCAGAAAGCTTCTTTCCAGTTTTGAACGGAAGATATTTTCTTTTTCACCATAGCCCTCTATGGGCTTCCAAATATCCCTTTGCCAATTCCACAAGAACAGCCTTAGCGAAAGGCTTCTTCAAGTGAAAGATGTAACTCTGTGAGATGAATTAACAGAACACAGAGCAGTTTCTCAGAAAGCTTCTTTCCAGTTTTGAACGGAAGATATTTCCTTTTTCACCATAGCCCTCTATGGGCTTCCAAATATCCCTTTGCCAATTCCACAAGAACAGCCTTAGCGAAAGGCCTCTTAAAGGGAAAGATGTAACTCTGTGAGATGAATTAACAGAACACAGAGCAGTTTCTCAGAAAGCTTCTTTCCAGTTTTGAACGGAAGATATTTCCTTTTTCATCATAGCCGTCTATGGGCTTCCAAATATCCCTTTGCCAATTCCACAAGAACAGCCTTAGAGAAAGGTTTCTTCAAGGGAAAGATGTAACTCTGTGAGATGAATTAACAGAACACAGAGCAGTTTCTCAGAAAGCTTCTTTCCAGTTTTGAACGGAAGATATTTCCTTTTTCACCATAGCCCTCTATGGGCTTCCAAATATCCCTTTGCCAATTCCACAAGAACAGACTTAGCGAAAGGCTTCTTGAAGGGAAAGATGTAAATCTGTGAGATGAATTAACAGAACACAGAACAGTTTCTCAGAAAGCTTCCTTCCAGTTTTGAACGGAAGATATTTCCTTTCTCACCGTAGCCCTCTATGGGCTTCCAAATATCCCTTTGCATTTCCACAAGAACAGTCTTAGCGAAAGGCTTCTTGAAGGGAAAGATGTAACTCTGTGAGATGAATTAACAGAACACAGAGCAGTTTCTCAGAAAGCTTCTTTCCAGTTTTGAACGGAAGATATTTCCTTTTTCACCATAGCCCTCTATGGGCTTCCAAATATCCCTTTGCCAATTCCACAAGAACAGCCTTAGCGAAAGGCTTCTTGAAGGGAAAGATGTAACTCTGTGAGATGAAGTAACAGAACACAGAGCAGTTTCTCAGAAAGGTTCTTTCCAGTTTTGAACGGAAGATATTATCTTTTTCACCATAGCCGTCTATGGGCTTCCAAATATCCCTTTGCCAATTCCACAAGAACAGCCTTAGCGAAAGGCTTCTTGAAGGGAAAGATGTAACTCTGTGAGATGAATTAACAGAACACAGAGCAGTTTCTCAGAAAGCTTCTTTCCAGTTTTGAACGGAAGGTATTTCCTTTTTCACCATAGCCCTCTATTGGCTTCCAAATATCCCTTTGACAAATTCCACCAGAAGAGACTTAGCGAAAGGCTTCTTGAAGGGAAAGATGTAACTCTGTGAGATGAATTAACAGAACACAGAGCAGTTTCTCAGAAAGCTTCTTTCCAGTTTTGAACGGAAGATTTTTCCTTTTTCACCATAGCCCTCTATGGGCTTCCAAATATCCCTTTGCCAATTCCACAAGAACAGTCTTAGCGAAAGGCTTCTTGAAGGGAAAGATGTAACTCTGTGAGATGAATTAAAAGAACACAGAGCAGTTTCTCAGAAAGCTTCTTTCCAGTTTTGAACGGAAGATATTTCCTTTTTCACCATAGCCCTCTATGGGCTTCCTAATATCCCTTTTCCAATTCCACAAGAACAGCCTTAGCGAAAGGCTTCTTGAAGGGAAAGATGTAACTCTGTGAGATGAATTAACAGAACACAGAACAGTTTCTCAGAAAGCTTCTTTCCAGTTTTGAACGGAAGATATTTCCTTTTTCACCATAGCCCTCTATAGGCTTCCAAATATCCCTTTGCCAATTCCACAAGAACAGCCTTAGCGAAAGGCTTCTTGAAGGGAAAGATGTAACTCTGTGCGATGAATTAACAGAACACAGAGCAGTTTCTCAGAAAGCTTCTTTCCAGTTTTGAACGGAAGATATTTCCTTTTTCACCATTGCCCTCTATGGGCTTCCAAATATCCCTTTGCCAATTCCACAAGAACAGCCTTAGCGAAAGGCTTCTTGAAGGGAAAGATGTGACTCTGTGAGATGAATTAACAGAACACAGAGCAGTTTCTCAGAAAGCTTCTTTCCAGTTTTGAACGGAAGATATTTCCTTTTTCACCATAGCCCTCTATGGGCTTCCAAATATCCCTTTGCCGATTCCACAAGAACAGTCTTAGCGAAAGTCTTCTTGAAGGGAAAGATGTAACTCTGTGAGATGAATTAACAGAACACAGAGCAATTTCTCAGAAAGCTTCTTTCCAGTTTTGAACGGAAGATATTTCCTTTTTCACCATAGCCCTCTATAGGCTTCCAAATATCCCTTTGCCGATTCCACAAGAACAGCCTTAGCGAAAGGCTTCTTGAAGGGAAAGATGTAACTCTGTGAGATGAATTAACAGAACACAGAGCAGTTTCTCAGAAAGCTTCTTTCCAGTTTTGAACGGAAGATATTTCCTTTTTCACCATAGCCCTCTATGGGCTTCCAAATATCCCTTTGCCAATTCCACAAGAACAGCCTTAGCGAAAGGCTTCTTGAAGGGAAAGATGTAACTCTGTGAGATGAATTAACAGAACACAGAGCAGTTTCTCAGAAAGCTTCTTTCCAGTTTTGAACGGAAGATATTTCCTTTTTCACCATAGCCCTCTATGGGCTTCCAAATATCCCTTTGCCAATTCCACAAGAACAGCCTTAGCGAAAGGCTTCTTGAAGGGAAAAATGAAACTCTGTGAGATGAATTAACAGAACACAGAGCAGTTTCTCAGAAAGCTTCTTTCCAGTTTTGAACGGAAGATATTTCCTTTTTCACCATAGCCCTCTATGGGCTTCCAAATATCCCTTTGCCAATTCCACAAGAACAGCCTTAGCGAAAGGCTTCTTCAAGGGAAAGATGTAACTCTGTTAGATGAATTAACAGAACACAGAGCAGTTTCTCAGAAAGCTTCTTTCCAGTTTTGAACGGAAGATATTTCCTTTTTCACCACAGCCCTCTATGGGCTTCCAAATATCCCTTTGCCAATTCCACAAGAACAGCCTTAGCGAAAGGCTTCTTGAAGGGAAAGATGTAACTCTGTGAGATGAATTAACAGAACAAAGAGCAGTTTCTCAGAAAGCTTCTTTCCAGTTTTGAACGGAAGATATTTCCTTTTTCACCATAGCCCTCTATGGGCTTCCAAATATCCCTTTGCCAATTCCACAAGAACAGCCTTAGCGAAAGGCTTCTTGAAGGGAAAGATGTAACTCTGTGAGATGAACAAACAGAACACAGAGCAGTTTCTCAGAAAGCTTCTTTCCAGTTTTCAACGGAAGATATTTCCTTTTTCACCATAGCCCTCTATGGGCTTCCAAATATCCCTTTGCCAATTCCACAAGAACAGCCTTAGCGAAAGGCTTCTTGAAGGGAAAGATGTAACTCTGTGAGATGAATTAACAGAACACAGAGCAGTTTCTCAGAAACCTTCTTTCCAGTTTTGAACGGAAGATATTTCCTTTTTCACCATAGCCCTCTATGGGCTTCCAAATATCCCTTTGCCAATTCCACAACAACAGCATTAGCGAAAGGCTTCTTCAAGGGAAAGATGTAACTCTGTGGGATGAATTAACAGAACACAGAGCAGTTTCTCAGAAAGCTTCTTTCCAGTTTTGAACGGAAGATATTTCCTTTTTCACCATAGCCCTCTGTGGGCTTCCAAATATCCCTTTGCCAATTCCACAAGAAAAGCCTTAGCGAAAGGCTTCTTGAAGGGAAAGATGTAACTCTGTGAGATGAATTAGCAGAACACAGAGCAGTTTCTCAGAAAGCTTCTTTCCAGTTTTGAACGGAAGATATTTCCTTTTTCACCATAGCCCTCTATGGGCTTCCAAATATCCGTTTGCCAATTCCACAAGAACAGCCTTAGCGAAAGGCTTCTAGAAGGGAAAGATGTAACTCTGTGAGATGAATTAGCAGAACACAGAGCAGTTTCTCAGAAAGCTTCTTTCCAGTTTTGAACAGAAGATATTTCCTTTTTCACCATAGCCCTCTACGGGCTTCCAAATATCCCTTTGCCAATTCCACAAGAACAGCCTTAGCGAAAGGCTTCTTGAAGGGAAAGATGTAACTCTGTGAGATGAATTAACAGAACACAGAGCAGTTTCTCAGAAACCTTCTTTCCAGTTTTGAACGGAAGATATTTCCTTTTTCACCATAGCCCTCTATGGGCTTCCAAATATCCCTTTGCCGATTCCACAAGAACAGCCTTAGCGAAAGGCTTCTTGAAGGGAATGATGTAACTCTGTGAGATGAATTAACAGAACAAAGAGCAATTTCTCAGAAAGCTTCTTTCCAGTTTTGAACGGAAGATATTTCCTTTTTCACCATAGCCCTCTATAGGCTTCCAAATATCCCTTTGCCGATTCCACAAGAACAGCCTTAGCGAAAGGCTTCTTGAAGGGAAAGATGTAACTCTGTGAGATGAATTAACAGAACACAGAGCAGTTTCTCAGAAAGCTTCTTTCCAGTTTTGAAAGGAAGATATTTCCTTTTTCACCATAGCCCTCTACGGGCTTCCAAATATCCGTTTGCCAATTCCACAAGAACAGCCTTAGCGAAAGGCTTCTAGAAGGGAAAGATGTAACTCTGTGAGATGAATTAGCAGAACACAGAGCAGTTTCTCAGAAAGCTTCTTTCCAGTTTTGAACGGAAGATATTTACTTTTTCAAAATAGCCTTCTACGGGCTTCCAAATATCCCTTTGCCAATTCCACAAGAACAGCCTTAGCGAAAGGCTTCTTGAAGGGAAAGATGTAACTCTGTGAGATGAATTAACAGAACACAGAGCAGTTTCTCAGAAACCTTCTTTCCAGTTTTGAACGGAAGATATTTCCTTTTTCACCATAGCCCTCTATGGGCTTCCAAATATCCCTTTGCCCATTCCACAAGAACAGCCTTAGCGAAAGGCTTCTTGAAGGGAATGATGTAACTCTGTGAGATGAATTAACAGAACACAGAGCAGTTTCTCAGAAAGCTTCTTTCCAGTTTTAAACGGAAGATATTACCTTTTTCACCATAGCCCTCTATGGGCTTTCAAATATCCCTTTGCCAATTCCACAAGAACAGCCTTAGCGAAAGGCTTCTAGAAGGGAAAGATGTAACTCTGTGAGATGAATTAACAGAACACAGAGCAGTTTCTCAGAAAGATTCTTTCCAGTTTTGAACGGAAGATATTTCCTTTTTCACCGTAGCCCTCTACGGGCTTCCAAATATCCCTTTGCCAATTCCTCAAGAACAGCCTTAGCGAAAGGCTTCTTGAAGGGAAAGATGTAACTCTGTGAGATGAATTAACCGAACACAGAGCAGTTTCTCAGAAAGCTTCTTTCCAGTTTTGAACGGAAGATATTTCCTTTTTCACCATAGCCCTCTATGGGCTTCCAAATATCCCTTTGCCAATTCCACAAGAACAGCCTTAGCGAAAGGCTTCTTGAAGGGAAAGATGTAACTCTGTGAGATGAACTAACAGAACACAGAGCAGTTTCTCAGAAAGCTTCTTTCCAGTTTTGAACTGAAGATATTTCCTTTTTCACTATAGCCCTCTATGGGCTTCCAAATATCCCTTTGCCAATTCCACCAGAACAGCCATAGCGAAAGGCTTCTTGAAGGGAAAGATGTAACTCTGTGAGATGAATTAACAGAACACAGAGCAGTTTCTCAGAAAGCTTCTTTCCAGTTTTGAACGGAAGATATTTACTTTTTCACCATAGCCCTCTATGGGCTTCCAAATATCCCTTTGCCAATTCCACAAGAACAGTCTAAGCGAAAGGCTTCTTGAAGGGAAAGATGTAACTCTGTGAGATGAATTAACAGAACACAGAGCAGTTTCTCAGAAAGCTTCTTTCCAGTTTTGAACGGAAGATATTTCCTTTTTCACCATAGCCCTCTATGGGCTTCCAAATATCCCTTTGCCAATTCCACAAGAACAGCCTTAGCGAAAGGCTTCTTGAAGGGAAAGATGTAACTCTGTGAGATGAATTAACAGAACACAGAGCATTTTCTCATAAAGCTTCTTTCCAGTTTTGAACGGAAGATATTTCCTTTTTCACCATAGCCCTCTATAGGCTTCCAAATATCCCTTTGCCAATTCCACAAGAACAGCCTTAGCGAAAGGCTTCTTGAAGGGAAAGATGTAACTCTGTGAGATGAATTAACAGAACACAGAGCAGTTTCTCAGAAATCTTCTTTCCAGTTTTGAACGGAAGATATTTCCTTTTTCACCATAGCCCTCTAGGGGCTTCCAAATATCCCTTTGCTAATTCCACCAGAACAGACTTAGCGATAGGCTTCTTCAAGGGAAAGATGTAACTCTGTGAGATGAATTAACAGAACACAGAGCAGTTTCTCAGAAAGCTTCTTTCCAGTTTTGAACGGAAGATATTTCCTTTTTCACCATAGCCCTCTATGGGCTTCCAAATATCCCTTTGCCAATTCCACAAGAACAGCCTTAGCGAAAGGCTTCTTGAAGGGAAAGATGTAACTCTGTGAGATGAATTAACAGAACACAGAGCAGTTTCTCAGAAAGCTTCTTTCCAGTTTTGAACGGAAGATATTTTCTTTTTCACCATAGCCCTCTATGGGCTTCCAAATATCCCTTTGCCAATTCCACAAGAACAGCCTTAGCGAAATGCCTCTTAAAGGGAAAGATGTAACTCTGTGAGATGTATTAACAGAACACAGAGCAGTTTCTCAGAAAGCTTCTTTCCAGTTTTGAACGGAAGATATTTCCTTTTTCATCATAGCCGTCTATGGGCTTCCAAATATCCCTTTGCCAATTCCACAAGAACAGCCTTAGAGAAAGGTTTCTTCAAGGGAAAGATGTAACACTGTGAGATGAATTAACAGAACACAGAGCAGTTTCTCAGAAAGCTTCTTTCCAGTTTTGAACGGAAGATATTTCCTTTTTCACCATAGCCCTCTATGGGCTTCCAAATATCCCTTTGCCAATTCCACAAGAACAGACTTAGCGAAAGGCTTCTTGAAGGGAAAGATGTAAATCTGTGAGATGAATTAACAGAACACAGAACAGTTTCTCAGAAAGCTTCCTTCCAGTTTTGAACGGAAGATATTTCCTTTTTCACCGTAGCCCTTTATGGGCTTCCAAATATCCCTTTGCATTTCCACAAGAACAGTCTTAGCGAAAGGCTTCTTGAAGGGAAAGATGTAACTCTGTGAGATGAATTAACAGAACACAGAGCAGTTTCTGAGAAAGCTTCTTTCCAGTTTTGAACGGAAGATATTTCCTTTTTCACCATAGCCCTCTATGGGCTTCCAAATATCCTTTTACCAATTCCACAAGAACAGCCTTAGCGAAAGGCTTCTTGAAGGGAAAGATGTAACTCTGTGAGATGAATTAACAGAACACGGAGCAGTTTCTCAGAAAGCTTCTTTCCAGTTTTGAACGGAAGATATTTCCTTTTTCACCATAGCCCTCTACGGGCTTCCAAATATCCCTCTTCCAATTCCACAAGAACAGCCTTAGCGAAAGGCTTCTTGAAGGGAAACATGTAACTGTGTGAGATGAATTAACAGAACACAGAGCAGTTTCTCAGAAAGCTTCTTTCCAGTTTTGAACGGAAGATATTTCCTTTTTCACCATAGCCCTCTATGAGCTTCCAAATATCCCTTTTCCAATTCCACAAGAACAGTCTTAGCGAAAGGCTTCTTGAAGGGAAAGATGTAACTCTGTGAGATGAATTAACAGAACACAGAGCAGTTTCTCAGAAAGCTTCTTTCCAGTTTTGAACGTAAGATATTTCCTTTTTCACCATAGCCCTCTATGGGCTTCCTAATATCCCTTTGCCAATTCCACAAGAACAGCCTTAGCGAAAGGCTTCTTGAAGGGAAAGATGTAACTCTGTGAGATGAATTAACAGAACACAGAACAGTTTCTCAGAAAGCTTCTTTCCAGTTTTGAACGGAAGATATTTCCTTTTTCACCATAGCCCTCTATGGGCTTCCAAATAAACTTTTGCCAATTCCACAACAACAGCCTTAGCGAAAGGCTTCTTGAAGGGAAAGATGTAACTCTGTGAGATGAATTCACAGAACACAGAGCGGTTTCTCAGAAAGCTTCTTTCCAGTTTTGAACGGAAGATATTTCCTGTTTCACCATTGCCCTCTATGGGCTTCCAAATATCCCTTTGCCAATTCCACAAGAACAGCCTTAGCGAAAGGCTTCTTGAAGGGAAAGATGTAACTCTGTGAGATGAATTAACAGAACACAGAGCAGTTTCTCAGAAAGCTTCTTTCCAGTTTTGAACGGAAGATATTTCCTTTTTCACCATAGCCCTCTATGGGCTTCCAAATATCCTTTTACCAATTCCACAAGAACAGCCTTAGCGAAAGGCTTCTTGAAGGGAAAGATGTAACTCTGTGAGATGAATTAACAGAACACGGAGCAGTTTCTCAGAAAGCTTCTTTCCAGTTTTGAACGGAAGATATTTCCTTTTTCACCATAGCCCTCTACGGGCTTCCAAATATCCCTTTTCCAATTCCACAAGAACAGCCTTAGCGAAAGGCTTCTTGAAGGGAAAGATGTAACTGTGTGAGATGAATTAACAGAACACAGAGCAGTTTCTCAGAAAGCTTCTTTCCAGTTTTGAACGGAAGATATTTCCTTTTTCACCATAGCCCTCTATGGGCTTCCAAATATCCCTTTTCCAATTCCACAAGAACAGTCTTAGCGAAAGGCTTCTTGAAGGGAAAGATGTAACTCTGTGAGATGAATTAACAGAACACAGAGCAGTTTCTCAGAAAGCTTCTTTCCAGTTTTGAACGTAAGATATTTCCTTTTTCACCATAGCCCTCTATGGGCTTCCTAATATCCCTTTGCCAATTCCACAAGAACAGCCTTAGCGAAAGGCTTCTTGAAGGGAAAGATGTAACTCTGTGAGATGAATTAACAGAACACAGAACAGTTTCTCAGAAAGCTTCTTTCCAGTTTTGAACGGAAGATATTTCCTTTTTCACCATAGCCCTCTATGGGCTTCCAAATAAACTTTTGCCAATTCCACAACAACAGCCTTAGCGAAAGGCTTCTTGAAGGGAAAGATGTAACTCTGTGAGATGAATTCACAGAACACAGAGCGGTTTCTCAGAAAGCTTCTTTCCAGTTTTGAACGGAAGATATTTCCTGTTTCACCATTGCCCTCTATGGGCTTCCAAATATCCCTTTGCCAATTCCACAAGAACAGCCTTAGCGAAAGGCTTCTTGAAGGGAAAGATGTAACTCTGTGAGATGAATTAACAGAACACAGAGCAGTTTCTCAGAAACCTTCTTTCCAGTTTTGAACGGAAGATATTTCCTTTTTCACCATAGCCCTCTATGGGCTTCCAAATATCCCTTTGCCAATTCCACAACAACAGCATTAGCGAAAGGCTTCTTCAAGGGAAAGATGTAACTCTGTGGGATGAATTAACAGAACACAGAGCAGTTTCTCAGAAAGCTTCTTTCCAGTTTTGAACGGAAGATATTTCCTTTTTCACCATAGCCCTCTGTGGGCTTCCAAATATCCCTTTGCCAATTCCACAAGAAAAGCCTTAGCGAAAGGCTTCTTGAAGGGAAAGATGTAACTCTGTGAGATGAATTAGCAGAACACAGAGCAGTTTCTCAGAAAGCTTCTTTCCAGTTTTGAACGGAAGATATTTCCTTTTTCACCATAGCCCTCTATGGGCTTCCAAATATCCGTTTGCCAATTCCACAAGAACAGCCTTAGCGAAAGGCTTCTAGAAGGGAAAGATGTAACTCTGTGAGATGAATTAGCAGAACACAGAGCAGTTTCTCAGAAAGCTTCTTTCCAGTTTTGAACAGAAGATATTTCCTTTTTCACCATAGCCCTCTACGGGCTTCCAAATATCCCTTTGCCAATTCCACAAGAACAGCCTTAGCGAAAGGCTTCTTGAAGGGAAAGATGTAACTCTGTGAGATGAATTAACAGAACACAGAGCAGTTTCTCAGAAACCTTCTTTCCAGTTTTGAACGGAAGATATTTCCTTTTTCACCATAGCCCTCTATGGGCTTCCAAATATCCCTTTGCCGATTCCACAAGAACAGCCTTAGCGAAAGGCTTCTTGAAGGGAATGATGTAACTCTGTGAGATGAATTAACAGAACACAGAGCAGTTTCTCAGAAAGCTTCTTTCCAGTTTTAAACGGAAGATATTACCTTTTTCACCATAGCCCTCTATGGGCTTTCAAATATCCCTTTGCCAATTCCACAAGAACAGCCTTAGCGAAAGGCTTCTAGAAGGGAAAGATGTAACTCTGTGAGATGAATTAACAGAACACAGAGCAGTTTCTCAGAAAGATTCTTTCCAGTTTTGAACGGAAGATATTTCCTTTTTCACCATAGCCCTCTACGGGCTTCCAAATATCCCTTTGCCAATTCCTCAAGAACAGCCTTAGCGAAAGGCTTCTTGAAGGGAAAGATGTAACTCTGTGAGATGAATTAACAGAACACAGAGCAGTTTCTCAGAAAGCTTCTTTCCAGTTTTGAACGGAAGATATTTCCTTTTTCACCATAGCCCTCTATGGGCTTCCAAATATCCCTTTGCCAATTCCACAAGAACAGCCTTAGCGAAAGGCTTCTTGAAGGGAAAGATGTAACTCTGTGAGATGAACTAACAGAACACAGAGCAGTTTCTCAGAAAGCTTCTTTCCAGTTTTGAACTGAAGATATTTCCTTTTTCACCATAGCCCTCTATGGGCTTCCAAATATACCTTTGCCAATTCCACCAGAACAGCCTTAGCGAAAGGCTTCTTGAAGGGAAAGATGTAACTCTGTGAGATGAATTAACAGAACACAGAGCAGTTTCTCAGAAAGCTTCTTTCCAGTTTTGAACGGAAGATATTTCGTTTTTCACCATAGCCCTCTATGGGCTTCCAAATATCCCTTTGCCAATTCCACAAGAACAGTCTAAGCGAAAGGCTTCTTGAAGGGAAAGATGTAACTCTGTGAGATGAATTAACAGAACACAGAGCAGTTTCTCAGAAAGCTTCTTTCCAGTTTTGAACGGAAGATATTTCCTTTTTCACCATAGCCCTCTATGGGCTTCCAAATATCCCTTTGCCAATTCCACAAGAACAGCCTTAGCGAAAGGCTTCTTGAAGGGAAAGATGTAACTCTGTGAGATGAATTAACAGAACACAGAGCATTTTCTCAGAAAGCTTCTTTCCAGTTTTGAACGGAAGATATTTCCTTTTTCACCATAGCCCTCTATAGGCTTCCAAATATCCCTTTGCCAATTCCACAAGAACAGCCTTAGCGAAAGGCTTCTTGAAGGGAAAGATGTAACTCTGTGAGATGAATTAACAGAACACAGAGCAGTTTCTCAGAAATCTTCTTTCCAGTTTTGAACGGAAGATATTTCCTTTTTCACCATAGCCCTCTACGGGCTTCCAAATATCCCTTTGCCAATTCCTCAAGAACAGCCTTAGCGAAAGGCTTCTTGAAGGGAAAGATGTAACTCTGTGAGATGAATTAACCGAACACAGAGCAGTTTCTCAGAAAGCTTCTTTCCAGTTTTGAACGGAAGATATTTCCTTTTTCACCATAGCCCTCTATGGGCTTCCAAATATCCCTTTGCCAATTCCACAAGAACAGCCTTAGCGAAAGGCTTCTTGAAGGGAAAGATGTAACTCTGTGAGATGAACTAACAGAACACAGAGCAGTTTCTCAGAAAGCTTCTTTCCAGTTTTGAACTGAAGATATTTCCTTTTTCACCATAGCCCTCTATGGGCTTCCAAATATCCCTTTGCCAATTCCACCAGAACAGCCTTAGCGAAAGGCTTCTTGAAGGGAAAGATGTAACTCTGTGAGATGAATTAACAGAACACAGAGCAGTTTCTCAGAAAGCTTCTTTCCAGTTTTGAACGGAAGATATTTCGTTTTTCACCATAGCCCTCTATGGGCTTCCAAATATCCCTTTGCCAATTCCACAAGAACAGTCTAAGCGAAAGGCTTCTTGAAGGGAAAGATGTAACTCTGTGAGATGAATTAACAGAACACAGAGCAGTTTCTCAGAAAGCTTCTTTCCAGTTTTGAACGGAAGATATTTCCTTTTTCACCATAGCCCTCTATGGGCTTCCAAATATCCCTTTGCCAATTCCACAAGAAGAGCCTTAGCGAAAGGCTTCTTGAAGGGAAAGATGTAACTCTGTGAGATGAATTAACAGAACACAGAGCATTTTCTCAGAAAGCTTCTTTCCAGTTTTGAACGGAAGATATTTCCTTTTTCACCATAGCCCTCTATAGGCTTCCAAATATCCCTTTGCCAATTCCACAAGAACAGCCTTAGCGAAAGGCTTCTTGAAGGGAAAGATGTAACTCTGTGAGATGAATTAACAGAACACAGAGCAGTTTCTCAGAAATCTTCTTTCCAGTTTTGAACGGAAGATATTTCCTTTTTCACCATAGCCCTCTATGGGCTTCCAAATATCCCTTGGCCAGTTCCACATGAACAGCCTTAGCGAAAGGCTTCTTCAAGGGAAAGATGTAACTCTGTGAGATGAATTAACAGAACACAGAGCAGTTTCTCAGAAAGCTTCTTTCCAGTTTTGAACGGAAGATATTTCCTTTTTCACCATAGCCGTCTATGGGCTTCCAAATATCCCTTTGCCAATTCCACCAGAACAGACTTAGCGAAAGGCTTCTTGAAGGGAAAGATGTAAATCTGTGAGATGAATTAACAGAACACAGAACAGTTTCTCAGAAAGCTTCTTTCCAGTTTTGAACGGAAGATATTTCCTTTTTCACCATAGCCCTCTATGGGCTTCCAAATATCCCTTTGCCGATTCCACAAGAACAGCCTTAGCGAAAGGCTTCTTGAAGGGAATGATGTAACTCTGTGAGATGAATTAACAGAACACAGAGCAGTTTCTCAGAAAGCTTCTTTCCAGTTTTAAACGGAAGATATTACCTTTTTCACCATAGCCCTCTATGGGCTTTCAAATATCCCTTTGCCAATTCCACAAGAACAGCCTTAGCGAAAGGCTTCTAGAAGGGAAAGATGTAACTCTGTGAGATGAATTAACAGAACACAGAGCAGTTTCTCAGAAAGATTCTTTCCAGTTTTGAACGGAAGATATTTCCTTTTTCACCATAGCCCTCTACGGGCTTCCAAATATCCCTTTGCCAATTCCTCAAGAACAGCCTTAGCGAAAGGCTTCTTGAAGGGAAAGATGTAACTCTGTGAGATGAACTAACAGAACACAGAGCAGTTTCTCAGAAAGCTTCTTTCCAGTTTTGAACTGAAGATATTTCCTTTTTCACCATAGCCCTCTATGGGCTTCCAAATATCCCTTTGCCGATTCCACAAGAACAGTCTTAGCGAAAGGCTTCTTGAAGGGAAAGATGTAACTCTGTGAGATGAATTAACAGAACAAAGAGCAATTTCTCAGAAAGCTTCTTTCCAGTTTTGAACGGAAGATATTTCCTTTTTCACCATAGCCCTCTATAGGCTTCCAAATATCCCTTTGCCGATTCCACAAGAACAGCCTTAGCGAAAGGCTTCTTGAAGGGAAAGATGTAACTCTGTGAGATGAATTAACAGAACACAGAGCAGTTTCTCAGAAAGCTTCTTTCCAGTTTTGAAAGGAAGATATTTCCTTTTTCACCACAGCCCTCTACGGGCTTCCAAATATCCGTTTGCCAATTCCACAAGAACAGCCTTAGCGAAAGGCTTCTAGAAGGGAAAGATGTAACTCTGTGAGATGAATTAGCAGAACACAGAGCAGTTTCTCAGAAAGCTTCTTTCCATTTTTGAACGGAAGATATTTCCTTTTTCAAAATAGCCTTCTACGGGCTTCCAAATATCCCTTTGCCAATTCCACAAGAACAGCCTTAGCGAAAGGCTTCTTGAAGGGAAAGATGTAACTCTGTGAGATGAATTAACAGAACACAGAGCAGTTTCTCAGAAACCTTCTTTCCAGTTTTGAACGGAAGATATTTCCTTTTTCACCATAGCCCTCTATGGGCTTCCAAATATCCCTTTGCCCATTCCACAAGAACAGCCTTAGCGAAAGGCTTCTTGAAGGGAATGATGTAACTCTGTGAGATGAATTAACAGAACACAGAGCAGTTTCTCAGAAAGCTTCTTTCCAGTTTTAAACGGAAGATATTACCTTTTTCACCATAGCCCTCTATGGGCTTTCAAATATCCCTTTGCCAATTCCACAAGAAGAGCCTTAACGAAAGGCTTCTAGAAGGGAAAGATGTAACTCTGTGAGATGAATTAACAGAACACAGAGCAGTTTCTCAGAAAGATTCTTTCCAGTTTTGAACGGAAGATATTTCCTTTTTCACCGTAGCCCTCTACGGGCTTCCAAATATCCCTTTGCCAATTCCTCAAGAACAGCCTTAGCGAAAGGCTTCTTGAAGGGAAAGATGTAACTCTGTGAGATGAATTAACCGAACACAGAGCAGTTTCTCAGAAAGCTTCTTTCCAGTTTTGAACGGAAGATATTTCCTTTTTCACCATAGCCCTCTATGGGCTTCCAAATATCCCTTTGCCAATTCCACAAGAACAGCCTTAGCGAAAGGCTTCTTGAAGGGAAAGATGTAACTCTGTGAGATGAACTAACAGAACACAGAGCAGTTTCTCAGAAAGCTTCTTTCCAGTTTTGAACTGAAGATATTTCCTTTTTCACCATAGCCCTCTATGGGCTTCCAAATATCCCTTTGCCAATTCCACCAGAACAGCCATAGCGAAAGGCTTCTTGAAGGGAAAGATGTAACTCTGTGAGATGAATTAACAGAACACAGAGCAGTTTCTCAGAAAGCTTCTTTCCAGTTTTGAACGGAAGATATTTACTTTTTCACCATAGCCCTCTATGGGCTTCCAAATATCCCTTTGCCAATTCCACAAGAACAGTCTAAGCGAAAGGCTTCTTGAAGGGAAAGATGTAACTCTGTGAGATGAATTAACAGAACACAGAGCAGTTTCTCAGAAAGCTTCTTTCCAGTTTTGAACGGAAGATATTTCCTTTTTCACCATAGCCCTCTATGGGCTTCCAAATATCCCTTTGCCAATTCCACAAGAACAGCCTTAGCGAAAGGCTTCTTGAAGGGAAAGATGTAACTCTGTGAGATGAATTAACAGAACACAGAGCATTTTCTCATAAAGCTTCTTTCCAGTTTTGAACGGAAGATATTTCCTTTTTCACCATAGCCCTCTATAGGCTTCCAAATATCCCTTTGCCAATTCCACAAGAACAGCCTTAGCGAAAGGCTTCTTGAAGGGAAAGATGTAACTCTGTGAGATGAATTAACAGAACACAGAGCAGTTTCTCAGAAATCTTCTTTCCAGTTTTGAACGGAAGATATTTCCTTTTTCACCATAGCCCTCTAGGGGCTTCCAAATATCCCTTTGCTAATTCCACCAGAACAGACTTAGCGATAGGCTTCTTCAAGGGAAAGATGTAACTCTGTGAGATGAATTAACAGAACACAGAGCAGTTTCTCAGAAAGCTTCTTTCCAGTTTTGAACGGAAGATATTTCCTTTTTCACCATAGCCCTCTATGGGCTTCCAAATATCCCTTTGCCAATTCCACAAGAACAGCCTTAGCGAAAGGCTTCTTGAAGGGAAAGATGTAACTCTGTGAGATGAATTAACAGAACACAGAGCAGTTTCTCAGAAAGCTTCTTTCCAGTTTTGAACGGAAGATATTTTCTTTTTCACCATAGCCCTCTATGGGCTTCCAAATATCCCTTTGCCAATTCCACAAGAACAGCCTTAGCGAAATGCCTCTTAAAGGGAAAGATGTAACTCTGTGAGATGTATTAACAGAACACAGAGCAGTTTCTCAGAAAGCTTCTTTCCAGTTTTGAACGGAAGATATTTCCTTTTTCATCATAGCCGTCTATGGGCTTCCAAATATCCCTTTGCCAATTCCACAAGAACAGCCTTAGAGAAAGGTTTCTTCAAGGGAAAGATGTAACACTGTGAGATGAATTAACAGAACACAGAGCAGTTTCTCAGAAAGCTTCTTTCCAGTTTTGAACGGAAGATATTTCCTTTTTCACCATAGCCCTCTATGGGCTTCCAAATATCCCTTTGCCAATTCCACAAGAACAGACTTAGCGAAAGGCTTCTTGAAGGGAAAGATGTAAATCTGTGAGATGAATTAACAGAACACAGAACAGTTTCTCAGAAAGCTTCCTTCCAGTTTTGAACGGAAGATATTTCCTTTTTCACCGTAGCCCTTTATGGGCTTCCAAATATCCCTTTGCATTTCCACAAGAACAGTCTTAGCGAAAGGCTTCTTGAAGGGAAAGATGTAACTCTGTGAGATGAATTAACAGAACACAGAGCAGTTTCTCAGAAAGCTTCTTTCCAGTTTTGAACGGAAGATATTTCCTTTTTCACCATAGCCCTCTATGGGCTTCCAAATATCCTTTTACCAATTCCACAAGAACAGCCTTAGCGAAAGGCTTCTTGAAGGGAAAGATGTAACTCTGTGAGATGAATTAACAGAACACGGAGCAGTTTCTCAGAAAGCTTCTTTCCAGTTTTGAACGGAAGATATTTCCTTTTTCACCATAGCCCTCTACGGGCTTCCAAATATCCCTCTTCCAATTCCACAAGAACAGCCTTAGCGAAAGGCTTCTTGAAGGGAAACATGTAACTGTGTGAGATGAATTAACAGAACACAGAGCAGTTTCTCAGAAAGCTTCTTTCCAGTTTTGAACGGAAGATATTTCCTTTTTCACCATAGCCCTCTATGAGCTTCCAAATATCCCTTTTCCAATTCCACAAGAACAGTCTTAGCGAAAGGCTTCTTGAAGGGAAAGATGTAACTCTGTGAGATGAATTAACAGAACACAGAGCAGTTTCTCAGAAAGCTTCTTTCCAGTTTTGAACGTAAGATATTTCCTTTTTCACCATAGCCCTCTATGGGCTTCCTAATATCCCTTTGCCAATTCCACAAGAACAGCCTTAGCGAAAGGCTTCTTGAAGGGAAAGATGTAACTCTGTGAGATGAATTAACAGAACACAGAACAGTTTCTCAGAAAGCTTCTTTCCAGTTTTGAACGGAAGATATTTCCTTTTTCACCATAGCCCTCTATGGGCTTCCAAATAAACTTTTGCCAATTCCACAACAACAGCCTTAGCGAAAGGCTTCTTGAAGGGAAAGATGTAACTCTGTGAGATGAATTCACAGAACACAGAGCGGTTTCTCAGAAAGCTTCTTTCCAGTTTTGAACGGAAGATATTTCCTGTTTCACCATTGCCCTCTATGGGCTTCCAAATATCCCTTTGCCAATTCCACAAGAACAGCCTTAGCGAAAGGCTTCTTGAAGGGAAAGATGTAACTCTGTGCGATGAATTAACAGAACACAGAGCAGTTTCTCAGAAAGCTTCTTTCCAGTTTTGAACGGAAGATATTTCCTTTTTCACCATAGCCCTCTATGGGCTTCCAAATATCCTTTTACCAATTCCACAAGAACAGCCTTAGCGAAAGGCTTCTTGAAGGGAAAGATGTAACTCTGTGAGATGAATTAACAGAACACGGAGCAGTTTCTCAGAAAGCTTCTTTCCAGTTTTGAACGGAAGATATTTCCTTTTTCACCATAGCCCTCTACGGGCTTCCAAATATCCCTTTTCCAATTCCACAAGAACAGCCTTAGCGAAAGGCTTCTTGAAGGGAAAGATGTAACTGTGTGAGATGAATTAACAGAACACAGAGCAGTTTCTCAGAAAGCTTCTTTCCAGTTTTGAACGGAAGATATTTCCTTTTTCACCATAGCCCTCTATGGGCTTCCAAATATCCCTTTTCCAATTCCACAAGAACAGTCTTAGCGAAAGGCTTCTTGAAGGGAAAGATGTAACTCTGTGAGATGAATTAACAGAACACAGAGCAGTTTCTCAGAAAGCTTCTTTCCAGTTTTGAACGTAAGATATTTCCTTTTTCACCATAGCCCTCTATGGGCTTCCTAATATCCCTTTGCCAATTCCACAAGAACAGCCTTAGCGAAAGGCTTCTTGAAGGGAAAGATGTAACTCTGTGAGATGAATTAACAGAACACAGAACAGTTTCTCAGAAAGCTTCTTTCCAGTTTTGAACGGAAGATATTTCCTTTTTCACCATAGCCCTCTATGGGCTTCCAAATAAACTTTTGCCAATTCCACAACAACAGCCTTAGCGAAAGGCTTCTTGAAGGGAAAGATGTAACTCTGTGAGATGAATTCACAGAACACAGAGCGGTTTCTCAGAAAGCTTCTTTCCAGTTTTGAACGGAAGATATTTCCTGTTTCACCATTGCCCTCTATGGGCTTCCAAATATCCCTTTGCCAATTCCACAAGAACAGCCTTAGCGAAAGGCTTCTTGAAGGGAAAGATGTAACTCTGTGAGATGAATTAACAGAACACAGAGCAGTTTCTCAGAAAGCTTCTTTCCAGTTTTGAACGGAAGATATTTCCTTTTTCACCATAGCCCTCTACGGGCTTCCAAATATCCCTTTGCCAATTCCACAAGAACAGCTTTAGCAAAAGGCTTCTTGAAGGGAAAGATGTAACTCTGTGAGATGAATTAACAGAACACAGAGCAGTTTCTCAGAAAGCTTCTTTCCAGTTTTGAACGGAAGATATTTCCTTTTTCACCATAGCCCTCTATGGGCTTCCAAATATCCTTTTGCCAATTCCACAAGAACAGCCTTAGCGAAAGGCTTCTTGAAGGGAATGATGTAACTCTGTGAGATGAATTAACAGAACACAGAGCAGTTTCTCAGAAAGCTTCTTTCCAGTTTTAAACGGAAGATATTACCTTTTTCACCATAGCCCTCTATGGGCTTTCAAATATCCCTTTGCCAATTCCACAAGAACAGCCTTAGCGAAAGGCTTCTAGAAGGGAAAGATGTAACTCTGTGAGATGAATTAACAGAACACAGAGCAGTTTCTCAGAAAGATTCTTTCCAGTTTTGAACGGAAGATATTTCCTTTTTCACCATAGCCCTCTACGGGCTTCCAAATATCCCTTTGCCAATTCCTCAAGAACAGCCTTAGCGAAAGGCTTCTTGAAGGGAAAGATGTAACTCTGTGAGATGAATTAACAGAACACAGAGCAGTTTCTCAGAAAGCTTCTTTCCAGTTTTGAACGGAAGATATTTCCTTTTTCACCATAGCCCTCTATGGGCTTCCAAATATCCCTTTGCCAATTCCACAAGAACAGCCTTAGCGAAAGGCTTCTTGAAGGGAAAGATGTAACTCTGTGAGATGAACTAACAGAACACAGAGCAGTTTCTCAGAAAGCTTCTTTCCAGTTTTGAACTGAAGATATTTCCTTTTTCACCATAGCCCTCTATGGGCTTCCAAATATCCCTTTGCCAATTCCACCAGAACAGCCTTAGCGAAAGGCTTCTTGAAGGGAAAGATGTAACTCTGTGAGATGAATTAACAGAACACAGAGCAGTTTCTCAGAAAGCTTCTTTCCAGTTTTGAACGGAAGATATTTCGTTTTTCACCATAGCCCTCTATGGGCTTCCAAATATCCCTTTGCCAATTCCACAAGAACAGTCTAAGCGAAAGGCTTCTTGAAGGGAAAGATGTAACTCTGTGAGATGAATTAACAGAACACAGAGCAGTTTCTCAAAAAGCTTCTTTCCAGTTTTGAACGGAAGATATTTCCTTTTTCACCATAGCCCTCTATAGGCTTCCAAATATCCCTTTGCCAATTCCACAAGAACAGCCTTAGCGAAAGGCTTCTTGAAGGGAAAGATGTAACTCTGTGAGATGAATTAACAGAACACAGAGCAGTTTCTCAGAAATCTTCTTTCCAGTTTTGAACGGAAGATATTTCCTTTTTCACCATAGCCCTCTACGGGCTTCCAAATATCCCTTTGCCAATTCCTCAAGAACAGCCTTAGCGAAAGGCTTCTTGAAGGGAAAGATGTAACTCTGTGAGATGAATTAACCGAACACAGAGCAGTTTCTCAGAAAGCTTCTTTCCAGTTTTGAACGGAAGATATTTCCTTTTTCACCATAGCCCTCTATGGGCTTCCAGATATCCCTTTGCCAATTCCACAAGAACAGCCTTAGCGAAAGGCTTCTTGAAGGGAAAGATGTAACTCTGTGAGATGAACTAACAGAACACAGAGCAGTTTCTCAGAAAGCTTCTTTCCAGTTTTGAACTGAAGATATTTCCTTTTTCACCATAGCCCTCTATGGGCTTCCAAATATCCCTTTGCCAATTCCACCAGAACAGCCTTAGCGAAAGGCTTCTTGAAGGGAAAGATGTAACTCTGTGAGATGAATTAACAGAACACAGAGCAGTTTCTCAGAAAGCTTCTTTCCAGTTTTGAACGGAAGATATTTCGTTTTTCACCATAGCCCTCTATGGGCTTCCAAATATCCCTTTGCCAATTCCACAAGAACAGTCTAAGCGAAAGGCTTCTTGAAGGGAAAGATGTAACTCTGTGAGATGAATTAACAGAACACAGAGCAGTTTCTCAGAAAGCTTCTTTCCAGTTTTGAACGGAAGATATTTCCTTTTTCACCATAGCCCTCTATGGGCTTCCAAATATCCCTTTGCCAATTCCACAAGAACAGCCTTAGCGAAAGGCTTCTTGAAGGGAAAGATGTAACTCTGTGAGATGAATTAACAGAACACAGAGCATTTTCTCAGAAAGCTTCTTTCCAGTTTTGAACGGAAGATATTTCCTTTTTCACCATAGCCCTCTATAGGCTTCCAAATATCCCTTTGCCAATTCCACAAGAACAGCCTTAGCGAAAGGCTTCTTGAAGGGAAAGATGTAACTCTGTGAGATGAATTAACAGAACACAGAGCAGTTTCTCAGAAATCTTCTTTCCAGTTTTGAACGGAAGATATTTCCTTTTTCACCATAGCCCTCTATGGGCTTCCAAATATCTCTTGGCCAGTTCCACATGAACAGCCTTAGCGAAAGGCTTCTTCAAGGGAAAGATGTAACTCTGTGAGATGAATTAACAGAACACAGAGCAGTTTCTCAGAAAGCTTCTTTCCAGTTTTGAACGGAAGATATTTCCTTTTTCACCATAGCCGTCTATGGGCTTCCAAATATCCCTTTGCCAATTCCACCAGAACAGACTTAGCGAAAGGCTTCTTGAAGGGAAAGATGTAAATCTGTGAGATGAATTAACAGAACACAGAACAGTTTCTCAGAAAGCTTCTTTCCAGTTTTGAACGGAAGATATTTCCTTTTTCACCGTAGCCCTCTATGGGCTCTCAAATATCCCTTTGCCAATTCCACAAGAACAGTCTTAGCGAAAGGCTTCTTGAAGGGAAAGATGTAACTCTGTGAGATGAATTAACAGAACACAGAGCAGTTTCTCAGAAAGCTTCTTTCCAGTCTTGAACGGAAGATATTTCCTTTTTCACCATAGCCCTCTATGGGCTTCCAAATATCCTTTTGCCAATTCCACAAGAACAGCCTTAGCGAAAGGCTTCTTGAAGGGAAAGATGTAACTCTGTGAGATGAATTAACAGAACACGGAGCAGTTTCTCAGAAAGCTTCTTTCCAGTTTTGAACGGAAGATATTTCCTTTTTCACCATAGCCCTCTATGGGCTTGCAAATATCCCTTTGCCGATTCCGCAAGAACAGCCTTAGCGAAAGGCTTCTTGAAGGGAAAGATGTAACTCAGTGAGATGAATTAACAGAACACAGAGCAGTTTCTCAGAAAGCTTCTTTCCAGTTTTGAACGGAAGATATTTCCTTTTTCACCATAGCCCTCTATAGGCTTCCAAATATCCCTTTGCCGATTCCACAAGAACAGCCTTAGCGAAAGGCTTCTTGAAGGGAAAGATGTAACTCTGTGAGATGAATTAACAGAACACAGAGCAGTTTCTCAGAAAGCTTCTTTCCAGTTTTGAACGGAAGATATTTCCTTTTTCACCATAGCCCTCTATGGGCTTCCAAATATCCCTTTGCCAATTCCACAAGAACAGCCTTAGCGAAAGGCTTCTTGAAGGGAAAGATGTAACTCTGTGAGATGAATTAACAGAACACAGAGCAGTTTCTCAGAAAGCTTCTTTCCAGTTTTGAACGGAAGATATTTCCTTTTTCACCATAGCCCTCTATGGGCTTCCAAATATCCCTTTGCCAATTCCACAAGAACAGCCTTAGCGAAAGGCTTCTTGAAGGGAAAGATGAAACTCTGTGAGATGAATTAACAGAACACAGAGCAGTTTCTCAGAAAGCTTCTTTCCAGTTTTGAACGGAAGTTATTTCCTTTTTCACCATAGCCCTCTATGGGCTTCCAAATATCCCTTTGCCAATTCCACAAGAACAGCCTTAGCGAAAGGCTTCTTGAAGGGAAAGATGTAACTCTGTGAGATGAATTAACAGAACACAGAGCAGTTTCTCAGAAAGCTTCTTTCCAGTTTTGAACGGAAGATATTTCCTTTTTCACCATAGCCCTCTATGGGCTTCCAAATATCCCTTTGCCAACTCCACAAGAACAGCCTTAGCGAAAGGCTTCTTCAAGGGAAAGATGAAACTCTGTGAGATGAACTAGCAGAACACAGTGCAGTTTCTCAGAAAGCTTCTTTCCTGTTTTGAACGGAAGATATTTCCTTTTTCACCATAGCCCTCTATGGGCTTCCAAATATTCCTTTGCCAATTCCACAAGAACAGCCTTAGCGAAAGGCTTCTTGAAGGGAAAGATGTAACTCTGTGAGATGAATTAACAGAACACAGAGCAGTTTCTCAGAAAGCTTCTTTCCAGTTTTGAACGGAAGATATTTCCTTTTTCACCATAGCCCTCTATGGGCTTCCAAATATCAATTTGCCAATTCCACAAGAACAGCCTCAGCGAAAGGCTTCTTGAAGGGAAAGATGTAACTCTGTGAGATGAACAAACAGAACACAGAGCAGTTTCTCAGAAATCTTCTTTCCAGTTTTGAACGGAAGATATTTCCTTTTTCACCATAGCCCTCTATGGGCTTCCAAATATCCGTTTGCGAATTCCACAAGAACAGCCTTAGCGAAAGGCTTCTAGAAGGGAAAGATGTAACTCTGTGAGATGAATTAGCAGAACACAGAGCAGTTTCTCAGAAAGCTTCTTTCCAGTTTTGAACGGAAGATATTTCCTTTTTCACCATAGCCCTCTACGGGCTTCCAAATATCCCTTTGCCAATTCCACAAGAACAGCCTTAGCAAAAGGCTTCTTGAAGGGAAAGATGTAACTCTGTGAGATGAATTAACAGAACACAGAGCAGTTTCTCAGAAAGCTTCTTTCCAGTTTTGAACGGAAGATATTTCCTTTTTCACCATAGCCCTCTATGGGCTTCCAAATATCCTTTTGCCAATTCCACAAGAACAGCCTTAGCGAAAGGCTTCTTGAAGGGAATGATGTAACTGTGTGAGATGAATTAACAGAACACAGAGCAGTTTCTCAGAAAGCTTCTTTCCAGTTTTAAACGGAAGATATTACCTTTTTCACCATAGCCCTCTATGGGCTTTCAAATACCCCTTTGCCAATTCCACAAGAACAGCCTTAGCGAAAGGCTTCTAGAAGGGAAAGATGTAACTCTGTGAGATGAATTAACAGAACACAGAGCAGTTTCTCAGAAAGTTTCTTTCCAGTTTTGAACGGAAGATATTTCCTTTTTCACCATAGCCCTCTACGGGCTTCCAAATATCCCTTTGCCAATTCCTCAAGAACAGCCTTAGCGAAAGGCTTCTTGAAGGGAAAGATGTAACTCTGTGAGATGAATTAAAAGAACACAGAGCAGTTTCTCAGAAAGCTTCTTTCCAGTTTTGAACGGAAGATATTTCCTTTTTCACCATAGCCTTCTATGGGCTTCCAAATATCCCTTTGCCAATTCCACAAGAACAGCCTTAGCGAAAGGCTTCTTGAAGGGAAAGATGTAACTCTGTGAGATGAACTGACAGAACACAGAGCAGTTTCTCAGAAAGCTTCTTTCCAGTTTTGAACTGAAGATATTTCCTTTTTCACCATAGCCCTCTATGGGCTTCCAAATATCCCTTTGCCAATTCCACCAGAACAGCCTTAGCGAAAGGCTTCTTGAAGGGAAAGATGTAACTCTGTGAGATGAATTAACAGAACACAGAGCAGTTTCTCAGAAAGCTTCTTTCCAGTTTTGAACGGAAGATATTTCCTTTTTCACCATAGCCCTCTATGGGCTTCCAAATATCCCTTTGCCAATTCCACAAGAACAGCCTTAGCGAAAGGCTTCTTGAAGGGAAAGATGAAACTCTGTGAGATGAATTAACAGAACACAGAGCAGTTTCTCAGAAAGCTTCTTTCCAGTTTTGAACGGAAGATATTTCCTTTTTCACCATAGCCCTCTATGGGCTTCCAAATATCCCTTTGCCAATTCCACAAGAACAGCCTTAGCGAAAGGCTTCTTCAAGGGAAAGATGTAACTCTGTGAGATGAATTAACAGAACACAGAGCAGTTTCTCAGAAAGCTTCTTTCCAGTTTTGAACGGAAGATATTTCCTTTTTCACCACAGCCCTCTATGGGCTTCCAAATATCCCTTTGCCAATTCCACAAGAACAGCCTTAGCGAAAGGCTTCTTGAAGGGAAAGATGTAACACTGTGAGATGAATTAACAGAACACAGAGCAGTTTCTCAGAAAGCTTCTTTCCAGTTTTGAACGGAAGATATTTCCTTTTTCACCATAGCCCTCTATGGGCTTCCAAATATCCCTTTGCCAATTCCACAAGAACAGCCTTAGCGAAAGGCTTCTTGAAGGGAAAGATGTAACTCTGTGAGATGAACAAACAGAACACAGAGCAGTTTCTCAGAAAGCTTCTTTCCAGTTTTCAACGGAAGATATTTCCTTTTTCACCATAGCCCTCTATGGGCTTCCAAATATCCCTTTGCCAATTCCACAAGAACAGCCTTAGCGAAAGGCTTCTTGAAGGGAAGGATGTAACTCTGTGAGATGAATTAACAGAACACAGAGCAGTTTCTCAGAAAGCTTCTTTCCAGTTTTGAACGGAAGATATTTCCTTTTTCACCATAGCCCTCTATGGGCTTCCAAATATCCCTTTGCCAATTCCACAAGAACAGCATTAGCGAAAGGCTTCTTCAAGGGAAAGATGTAACTCTGTGGGATGAATTAACAGAACACAGAGCAGTTTCTCAGAAAGCTTCTTTCCAGTTTTGAACGGAAGATATTTCCTTTTTCACCATAGCCCTCTATGGGCTTCCAAATATCCCTTTGCCAATTCCACAAGAACAGACTTAGCGAAAGGCTTCTTGAAGGGAAAGATGTAAATCTGTGAGATGAATTAACAGAACACAGAACAGTTTCTCAGAAAGCTTCCTTCCAGTTTTGAACGGAGGATATTTCCTTTTTCACCGTAGCCCTCTATGGGCTTCCAAATATCCCTTTGCCATTTCCACAAGAACAGTCTTAGCGAAAGGCTTCTTGAAGGGAAAGATGTAACTCTGTGAGATGAATTAACAGAACACAGAGCAGTTTCTCAGAAAGCTTCTTTCCAGTTTTGAACGGAAGATATTTCCTTTTTCACCATAGCCCTCTATGGGCTTCCAAATATCCCTTTGCCAATTCCACAAGAACAGTCTTAGCGAAAGGCTTCTTGAAGGGAAAGATGTAACTCTGTGAGATGAATTAACAGAACACAGAGCAGTTTCTCAGAAAGCTTCTTTCCAGTTTTGAACGTAAGATATTTCCTTTTTCACCATAGCCCTCTATGGGCTTCCTAATATCCCTTTGCCAATTACACAAGAACAGCCTTAGCGAAAGGCTTCTTGAAGGGAAAGATGTAACTCTGTGAGATGAATTAACAGAACACAGAGCAGTTTCTCAGAAAGCTTCTTTCCAGTTTTGAACGGAAGATATTTCCTTTTTCACCATAGCCCTCTATGGGCTTCCAAATAAACTTTTGCCAATTCCACAACAACAGCCTTAGCGAAAGGCTTCTTGAAGGGAAAGATGTAACTCTGTGAGATGAATTCACAGAACACAGAGCGGTTTCTCAGAAAGCTTCTTTCCAGTTTTGAACGGAAGATATTTGCTTTTTCACCATTGCCCTCTATGGGCTTCCAAATATCCCTTTGCCGATTCCACAAGAAAAGCCTTAGCGAAAGGCTTCTTGAAGGGAAAGATGTAACTCTGTGAGATGAATTAACAGAACACAGAGCAGTTTCTCAGAAAGCTTCTTTCCAGTTTTGAACGGAAGATATTTCCTTTTTCACCATAGCCCTCTATGGGCTTCCAAATATCCCTTTGCCAATTCCACAAGAACAGCCTTAGCGAAAGGCTTCTTGAAGGGAAAGATGTAACTCTGTGAGATGAATTAACAGAACACAGAGCAGTTTCTCAGAAAGCTTCTTTCCAGTTTTGAACGGAAGATATTTCCTTTTTCACCATAGCCCTCTATGGGCTTCCAAATATCCCTTTGCCAATTCCACAAGAACAGCCTTAGCGAAAGGCTTCTTGAAGGGAAAGATGAAACTCTGTGAGATGAATTAACAGAACACAGAGCAGTTTCTCAGAAAGCTTCTTTCCGGTTTTGAACGGAAGATATTTCCTTTTTCACCATAGCCCTCTATGGGCTTCCAAATATCCCTTTGCCAATTCCACAAGAACAGCCTTAGCGAAAGGCTTCTTGAAGGGAAAGATGTAACTCTGTGAGATGAATTAACAGAACACAGAGCAGTTTCTCAGAAAGCTTCTTTCCAGTCTTGAACGGAAGATATTTCCTTTTTCACCATAGCCCTCTATGGGCTTCCAAATATCCTTTTGCCAATTCCACAAGAACAGCCTTAGCGAAAGGCTTCTTGAAGGGAAAGATGTAACTCTGTGAGATGAATTAACAGAACACGGAGCAGTTTCTCAGAAAGCTTCTTTCCAGTTTTGAACGGAAGATATTTCCTTTTTCACCATAGCCCTCTATGGGCTTGCAAATATCCCTTTGCCGATTCCACAAGAACAGCCTTAGCGAAAGGCTTCTTGAAGGGAAAGATGTAACTCAGTGAGATGAATTAACAGAACACAGAGCAGTTTCTCAGAAAGCTTCTTTCCAGTTTTGAACGGAAGATATTTCCTTTTTCACCATAGCCCTCTATAGGCTTCCAAATATCCCTTTGCCGATTCCACAAGAACAGCCTTAGCGAAAGGCTTCTTGAAGGGAAAGATGTAACTCTGTGAGATGAATTAACAGAACACAGAGCAGTTTCTCAGAAAGCTTCTTTCCAGTTTTGAACGGAAGATATTTCCTTTTTCACCATAGCCCTCTATGGGCTTCCAAATATCCCTTTGCCAATTCCACAAGAACAGCCTTAGCGAAAGGCTTCTTGAAGGGAAAGATGTAACTCTGTGAGATGAATTAACAGAACACAGAGCAGTTTCTCAGAAAGCTTCTTTCCAGTTTTGAACGGAAGATATTTCCTTTTTCACCATAGCCCTCTATGGGCTTCCAAATATCCCTTTGCCAATTCCACAAGAACAGCCTTAGCGAAAGGCTTCTTGAAGGGAAAGATGAAACTCTGTGAGATGAATTAACAGAACACAGAGCAGTTTCTCAGAAAGCTTCTTTCCAGTTTTGAACGGAAGATATTTCCTTTTTCACCATAGCCCTCTATGGGCTTCCAAATATCCCTTTGCCAATTCCACAAGAACAGCCTTAGCGAAAGGCTTCTTGAAGGGAAAGATGTAACTCTGTGAGATGAATTAACAGAACACAGAGCAGTTTCTCAGAAAGCTTCTTTCCAGTTTTGAACGGAAGATATTTCCTTTTTCACCATAGCCCTCTAGGGGCTTCCAAATATCCCTTTGCCAACTCCACAAGAACAGCCTTAGCGAAAGGCTTCTTCAAGGGAAAGATGAAACTCTGTGAGATGAACTAGCAGAACACAGTGCAGTTTCTCAGAAAGCTTCTTTCCTGTTTTGAACGGAAGATATTTCCTTTTTCACCATAGCCCTCTATGGGCTTCCAAATATTCCTTTGCCAATTCCACAAGAACAGCCTTAGCGAAAGGCTTCTTGAAGGGAAAGATGTAACTCTGTGAGATGAATTAACAGAACACAGAGCAGTTTCTCAGAAAGCTTCTTTCCAGTTTTGAACGGAAGATATTTCCTTTTTCACCATAGCCCTCTATGGGCTTCCAAATATCAATTTGCCAATTCCACAAGAACAGCCTCAGCGAAAGGCTTCTTGAAGGGAAAGATGTAACTCTGTGAGATGAACAAACAGAACACAGAGCAGTTTCTCAGAAAGCTTCTTTCCAGTTTTGAACGGAAGATATTTCCTTTTTCACAATAGCCCTCTATGGGCTTCCAAATATCCGTTTGCGAATTCCACAAGAACAGCCTTAGCGAAAGGCTTCTAGAAGGGAAAGATGTAACTCTGTGAGATGAATTAGCAGAACACAGAGCAGTTTCTCAGAAAGCTTCTTTCCAGTTTTGAACGGAAGATATTTCCTTTTTCACCATAGCCCTCTACGGGCTTCCAAATATCCCTTTGCCAATTCCACAAGAACAGCCTTAGCAAAAGGCTTCTTGAAGGGAAAGATGTAACTCTGTGAGATGAATTAACAGAACACAGAGCAGTTTCTCAGAAAGCTTCTTTCCAGTTTTGAACGGAAGATATTTCCTTTTTCACCATAGCCCTCTATGGGCTTCCAAATATCCTTTTGCCAATTCCACAAGAACAGCCTTAGCGAAAGGCTTCTTGAAGGGAATGATGTAACTGTGTGAGATGAATTAACAGAACACAGAGCAGTTTCTCAGAAAGCTTCTTTCCAGTTTTAAACGGAAGATATTACCTTTTTCACCATAGCCCTCTATGGGCTTTCAAATACCCCTTTGCCAATTCCACAAGAACAGCCTTAGCGAAAGGCTTCTAGAAGGGAAAGATGTAACTCTGTGAGATGAATTAACAGAACACAGAGCAGTTTCTCAGAAAGTTTCTTTCCAGTTTTGAACGGAAGATATTTCCTTTTTCACCATAGCCCTCTACGGGCTTCCAAATATACCTTTGCCAATTCCTCAAGAACAGCCTTAGCGAAAGGCTTCTTGAAGGGAAAGATGTAACTCTGTGAGATGAATTAAAAGAACACAGAGCAGTTTCTCAGAAAGCTTCTTTCCAGTTTTGAACGGAAGATATTTCCTTTTTCACCATAGCCTTCTATGGGCTTCCAAATATCCCTTTGCCAATTCCACAAGAACAGCCTTAGCGAAAGGCTTCTTGAAGGGAAAGATGTAACTCTGTGAGATGAACTGACAGAACACAGAGCAGTTTCTCAGAAAGCTTCTTTCCAGTTTTGAACTGAAGATATTTCCTTTTTCACCATAGCCCTCTATGGGCTTCCAAATATCCCTTTGCCAATTCCACCAGAACAGCCTTAGCGAAAGGCTTCTTGAAGGGAAAGATGTAACTCTGTGAGATGAATTAACAGAACACAGAGCAGTTTCTCAGAAAGCTTCTTTCCAGTTTTGAACGGAAGATATTTCCTTTTTCACCATAGCCCTCTATGGGCTTCCAAATATCCCTTTGCCAATTCCACAAGAACAGCCTTAGCGAAAGGCTTCTTGAAGGGAAAGATGAAACTCTGTGAGATGAATTAACAGAACACAGAGCAGTTTCTCAGAAAGCTTCTTTCCAGTTTTGAACGGAAGATATTTCCTTTTTCACCATAGCCCTCTATGGGCTTCCAAATATCCCTTTGCCAATTCCACAAGAACAGCCTTAGCGAAAGGCTTCTTCAAGGGAAAGATGTAACTCTGTGAGATGAATTAACAGAACACAGAGCAGTTTCTCAGAAAGCTTCTTTCCAGTTTTGAACGGAAGATATTTCCTTTTTCACCACAGCCCTCTATGGGCTTCCAAATATCCCTTTGCCAATTCCACAAGAACAGCCTTAGCGAAAGGCTTCTTGAAGGGAAAGATGTAACTCTGTGAGATGAATTAACAGAACACAGAGCAGTTTCTCAGAAAGCTTCTTTCCAGTTTTGAACGGAAGATATTTCCTTTTTCACCATAGCCCTCTATGGGCTTCCAAATATCCCTTTGCCAATTCCACAAGAACAGCCTTAGCGAAAGGCTTCTTGAAGGGAAAGATGTAACTCTGTGAGATGAACAAACAGAACACAGAGCAGTTTCTCAGAAAGCTTCTTTCCAGTTTTCAACGGAAGATATTTCCTTTTTCACCATAGCCCTCTATGGGCTTCCAAATATCCCTTTGCCAATTCCACAAGAACAGCCTTAGCGAAAGGCTTCTTGAAGGGAAGGATGTAACTCTGTGAGATGAATTAACAGAACACAGAGCAGTTTCTCAGAAAGCTTCTTTCCAGTTTTGAACGGAAGATATTTCCTTTTTCACCATAGCCCTCTATGGGCTTCCAAATATCCCTTTGCCAATTCCACAAGAACAGCATTAGCGAAAGGCTTCTTCAAGGGAAAGATGTAACTCTGTGGGATGAATTAACAGAACACAGAGCAGTTTCTCAGAAAGCTTCTTTCCAGTTTTGAACGGAAGATATTTCCTTTTTCACCATAGCCCTCTATGGGCTTCCAAATATCCCTTTGCCAATTCCACAAGAACAGACTTAGCGAAAGGCTTCTTGAAGGGAAAGATGTAAATCTGTGAGATGAATTAACAGAACACAGAACAGTTTCTCAGAAAGCTTCCTTCCAGTTTTGAACGGAGGATATTTCCTTTTTCACCGTAGCCCTCTATGGGCTTCCAAATATCCCTTTGCCATTTCCACAAGAACAGTCTTAGCGAAAGGCTTCTTGAAGGGAAAGATGTAACTCTGTGAGATGAATTAACAGAACACAGAGCAGTTTCTCAGAAAGCTTCTTTCCAGTTTTGAACGGAAGATATTTCCTTTTTCACCATAGCCCTCTATGGGCTTCCAAATATCCCTTTGCCAATTCCACAAGAACAGTCTTAGCGAAAGGCTTCTTGAAGGGAAAGATGTAACTCTGTGAGATGAATTAACAGAACACAGAGCAGTTTCTCAGAAAGCTTCTTTCCAGTTTTGAACGTAAGATATTTCCTTTTTCACCATAGCCCTCTATGGGCTTCCTAATATCCCTTTGCCAATTACACAAGAACAGCCTTAGCGAAAGGCTTCTTGAAGGGAAAGATGTAACTCTGTGAGATGAATTAACAGAACACAGAGCAGTTTCTCAGAAAGCTTCTTTCCAGTTTTGAACGGAAGATATTTCCTTTTTCACCATAGCCCTCTATGGGCTTCCAAATAAACTTTTGCCAATTCCACAACAACAGCCTTAGCGAAAGGCTTCTTGAAGGGAAAGATGTAACTCTGTGAGATGAATTCACAGAACACAGAGCGGTTTCTCAGAAAGCTTCTTTCCAGTTTTGAACGGAAGATATTTCCTTTTTCACCATTGCCCTCTATGGGCTTCCAAATATCCCTTTGCCAATTCCACAAGAACAGCCTTAGCGAAAGGCTTCTTGAAGGGAAAGATGTAACTCTGTGAGATGAATTAACAGAACACAGAGCAGTTTCTCAGAAAGCTTCTTTCCAGTTTTGAACGTAAGATATTTCCTTTTTCACCATAGCCCTCTATGGGCTTCCAAATATCCCTTTGCCGATTCCACAAGAACATTCTTAGCGAAAGGCTTCTTGAAGGGAAAGATGTAACTCTGTGAGATGAATTCACAGAACACAGAGCGGTTTCTCAGAAAGCTTCTTTCCAGTTTTGAACGGAAGATATTTGCTTTTTCACCATTGCCCTCTATGGGCTTCCAAATATCCCTTTGCCGATTCCACAAGAAAAGCCTTAGCGAAAGGCTTCTTGAAGGGAAAGATGTAACTCTGTGAGATGAATTAACAGAACACAGAGCAGTTTCTCAGAAAGCTTCTTTCCAGTTTTGAACGGAAGATATTTCCTTTTTCACCATAGCCCTCTATGGGCTTCCAAATATCCCTTTGCCAATTCCACAAGAACAGCCTTAGCGAAAGGCTTCTTGAAGGGAAAGATGTAACTCTGTGAGATGAATTAACAGAACACAGAACAGTTTCTCAGAAAGCTTCTTTCCAGTTTTGAACGGAAGATATTTCCTTTTTCACCATAGCCCTCTATGGGCTTCCAAATAAACTTTTGCCAATTCCACAACAACAGCCTTAGCGAAAGGCTTCTTGAAGGGAAAGATGTAACTCTGTGAGATGAATTCACAGAACACAGAGCGGTTTCTCAGAAAGCTTCTTTCCAGTTTTGAACGGAAGATATTTCCTTTTTCACCATTGCCCTCTATGGGCTTCCAAATATCCCTTTGCCAATTCCACAAGAACAGCCTTAGCGAAAGGCTTCTTGAAGGGAAAGATGTAACTCTGTGAGATGAATTAACAGAACACAGAGCAGTTTCTCAGAAAGCTTCTTTCCAGTTTTGAACGGAAGATATTTCCTTTTTCACCATAGCCCTCTATGGGCTTCCAAATATCCCTTTGCCGATTCCACAAGAACAGTCTTAGCGAAAGGCTTCTTGAAGGGAAAGATGTAACTCTGTGAGATGAATTAACAGAACACAGAGCAATTTCTCAGAAAGCTTCTTTCCAGTTTTGAACGGAAGATATTTCCTTTTTCACCATAGCCCTCTATAGGCTTCCAAATATCCCTTTGCCGATTCCACAAGAACAGCCTTAGCGAAAGGCTTCTTGACGGGAAAGATGTAACTCTGTGAGATGAATTAACAGAACACAGAGCAGTTTCTCAGAAAGCTTCTTTCCAGTTTTGAACGGAAGATATTTCCTTTTTCACCATAGACCTCTATGGGCTTCCAAATATCCCTTTGCCAATTCCACAAGAACAGCCTTAGCGAAAGGCTTCTTGAAGGGAAAGATGTAACTCTGTGAGATGAATTAACAGAACACAGAGCAGTTTCTCAGAAAGCTTCTTTCCAGTTTTGAACGGAAGATATTTCCTTTTTCACCATAGCCCTCTATGGGCTTCCAAATATCCCTTTGCCAATTCCACAAGAACAGCCTTAGCGAAAGGCTTCTTGAAGGGAAAGATGAAACTCTGTGAGATGAATTAACAGAACACAGAGCAGTTTCTCAGAAAGCTTCTTTCCAGTTTTGAACGGAAGATATTTCCTTTTTCACCATAGCCCTCTATGGGCTTCCAAATATCCCTTTGCCAATTCCACAAGAACAGCCTTAGCGAAAGGCTTCTTCAAGGGAAAGATGTAACTCTGTGAGATGAATTAACAGAACACAGAGCAGTTTCTCAGAAAGCTTCTTTCCAGTTTTGAACGGAAGATATTTCCTTTTTCACCACAGCCCTCTATGGGCTTCCAAATATCCCTTTGCCAATTCCACAAGAACAGCCTTAGCGAAAGGCTTCTTGAAGGGAAAGATGTAACTCTGTGAGATGAATTAACAGAACACAGAGCAGTTTCTCAGAAAGCTTCTTTCCAGTTTTGAACGGAAGATATTTCCTTTTTCACCATAGCCCTCTATGGGCTTCCAAATATCCCTTTGCCAATTCCACAAGAACAGCCTTAGCGAAAGGCTTCTTGAAGGGAAAGATGTAACTCTGTGAGATGAACAAACAGAACACAGAGCAGTTTCTCAGAAAGCTTCTTTCCAGTTTTCAACGGAAGATATTTCCTTTTTCACCATAGACCTCTATGGGCTTCCAAATATCCCTTTGCCAATTCCACAAGAACAGCCTTAGCGAAAGGCTTCTTGAAGGGAAGGATGTAACTCTGTGAGATGAATTAACAGAACACAGAGCAGTTTCTCAGAAAGCTTCTTTCCAGTTTTGAACGGAAGATATTTCCTTTTTCACCATAGCCCTCTATGGGCTTCCAAATATCCCTTTGCCAATTCCACAAGAACAGCATTAGCGAAAGGCTTCTTCAAGGGAAAGATGTAACTCTGTGGGATGAATTAACAGAACACAGAGC
Source organism: Chlorocebus sabaeus (assembly GCF_047675955.1). Lineage (NCBI taxonomy): Eukaryota > Metazoa > Chordata > Mammalia > Primates > Cercopithecidae > Chlorocebus > Chlorocebus sabaeus. The sequence continues at coordinate 332,173 of NW_027327659.1, read as the reverse complement.
AGTTTCTCAGAAAGCTTCTTTCCAGTTTTGAACGGAAGATATTTCCTTTTTCACCATAGCCCTCTATGGGCTTCCAAATATCCCTTTGCCAATTCCACAAGAACAGACTTAGCGAAAGGCTTCTTGAAGGGAAAGATGTAAATCTGTGAGATGAATTAACAGAACACAGAACAGTTTCTCAGAAAGCTTCCTTCCAGTTTTGAACGGAGGATATTTCCTTTTTCACCGTAGCCCTCTATGGGCTTCCAAATATCCCTTTGCCATTTCCACAAGAACAGTCTTAGCGAAAGGCTTCTTGAAGGGAAAGATGTAACTCTGTGAGATGAATTAACAGAACACAGAGCAGTTTCTCAGAAAGCTTCTTTCCAGTTTTGAACGTAAGATATTTCCTTTTTCACCATAGCCCTCTATGGGCTTCCAAATATCCCTTTGCCGATTCCACAAGAACATTCTTAGCGAAAGGCTTCTTGAAGGGAAAGATGTAACTCTGTGAGATGAATTCACAGAACACAGAGCGGTTTCTCAGAAAGCTTCTTTCCAGTTTTGAACGGAAGATATTTGCTTTTTCACCATTGCCCTCTATGGGCTTCCAAATATCCCTTTGCCGATTCCACAAGAACAGCCTTAGCGAAAGGCTTCTTGAAGGGAAAGATGTAACTCTGTGAGATGAATTAACAGAACACAGAGCAGTTTCTCAGAAAGCTTCTTTCCAGTTTTGAACGGAAGATATTTCCTTTTTCACCATAGCCCTCTATGGGCTTCCAAATATCCCTTTGCCAATTCCACAAGAACAGCCTTAGCGAAAGGCTTCTTGAAGGGAAAGATGTAACTCTGTGAGATGAATTAACAGAACACAGAGCAGTTTCTCAGAAAGCTTCTTTCCAGTTTTGAACGGAAGATATTTCCTTTTTTACCATAGCCCTCTATGGGCTTCCAAATATCCCTTTGCCAATTCCACAAGAACAGCCTTAGCGAAAGGCTTCTTGAAGGGAAAGATGAAACTCTGTGAGATGAATTAACAGAACACAGAGCAGTTTCTCAGAAAGCTTCTTTCCGGTTTTGAACGGAAGATATTTCCTTTTTCACCATAGCCCTCTATGGGCTTCCAAATATCCCTTTGCCAATTCCACAAGAACAGCCTTAGCGAAAGGCTTCTTGAAGGGAAAGATGTAACTCTGTGAGATGAATTAACAGAACACAGAGCAGTTTCTCAGAAAGCTTCTTTCCAGTTTTGAACGGAAGATATTTCCTTTTTCACCATAGCCCTCTATGGGCTTCCAAATATCCCTTTGCCAATTCCACAAGAACAGTCTTAGCGAAAGGCTTCTTGAAGGGAAAGATGTAACTCTGTGAGATGAATTAACAGAACACAGAGCAGTTTCTCAGAAAGCTTCTTTCCAGTTTTGAACGTAAGATATTTCCTTTTTCACCATAGCCCTCTATGGGCTTCCTAATATCCCTTTGCCAATTACACAAGAACAGCCTTAGCGAAAGGCTTCTTGAAGGGAAAGATGTAACTCTGTGAGATGAATTAACAGAACACAGAGCAGTTTCTCAGAAAGCTTCTTTCCAGTTTTGAACGGAAGATATTTCCTTTTTCACCATAGCCCTCTATGGGCTTCCAAATTAACTTTTGCCAATTCCACAACAACAGCCTTAGCGAAAGGCTTCTTGAAGGGAAAGATGTAACTCTGTGAGATGAATTCACAGAACACAGAGCGGTTTCTCAGAAAGCTTCTTTCCAGTTTTGAACGGAAGATATTTCCTTTTTCACCATTGCCCTCTATGGGCTTCCAAATATCCCTTTGCCAATTCCACAAGAACAGCCTTAGCGAAAGGCTTCTTGAAGGGAAAGATGTAACTCTGTGAGATGAATTAACAGAACACAGAGCAGTTTCTCAGAAAGCTTCTTTCCAGTTTTGAACGTAAGATATTTCCTTTTTCACCATAGCCCTCTATGGGCTTCCAAATATCCCTTTGCCGATTCCACAAGAACATTCTTAGCGAAAGGCTTCTTGAAGGGAAAGATGTAACTCTGTGAGATGAATTCACAGAACACAGAGCGGTTTCTCAGAAAGCTTCTTTCCAGTTTTGAACGGAAGATATTTGCTTTTTCACCATTGCCCTCTATGGGCTTCCAAATATCCCTTTGCCGATTCCACAAGAACAGCCTTAGCGAAAGGCTTCTTGAAGGGAAAGATGTAACTCTGTGAGATGAATTAACAGAACACAGAGCAGTTTCTCAGAAAGCTTCTTTCCAGTTTTGAACGGAAGATATTTCCTTTTTCACCATAGCCCTCTATGGGCTTCCAAATATCCCTTTGCCAATTCCACAAGAACAGCCTTAGCGAAAGGCTTCTTGAAGGGAAAGATGTAACTCTGTGAGATGAATTAACAGAACACAGAGCAGTTTCTCAGAAAGCTTCTTTCCAGTTTTGAACGGAAGATATTTCCTTTTTCAAAATAGCCCTCTATGGGCTTCCAAATATCCCTTTGCCAATTCCACAAGAACAGCCTTAGCGAAAGGCTTCTTGAAGGGAAAGATGAAACTCTGTGAGATGAATTAACAGAACACAGAGCAGTTTCTCAGAAAGCTTCTT